>NC_062281.1:176915490-177218520 GCF_902655055.1 Lutra lutra
ATTGTAAATTGATGTGCTGTCATCCAGGCTTTGTTGTTCCATTTACAGAGTGCAGGCACACTAGCTTTAGCATAATTCTTAAAGGCCCTGGCATTTTTGAAATGCAAGAGTCAGCCTCTCCTTTGAAGCTTTGAGGCCAGGTGTTGATTTCTTCTTTCCAGCTATGAAAGTCCTGGATGTCATCTTCTTCCAACTTAAGGCTGTTTCATCTGCATTTAAAATCTGTTGTTTAGGGTAGCCACCTTCATCAGTATCTTATCTAGATCTTCTGGAGAACTTTATACAGCTTCTACATCAGCACTTGCTGCTTCACTAAGCGTTTTTATGAAACGGAGACAGCTTCTTTCTGTAAATCTCAGGAACCAGCCTCAGCTAGCTTCACATTTTTCTTCTGCAGCTTCCTCCCCTCTCTCTGCCTTCACAGAATTAAAGAGAGTTTGGGCCTTGTTCTGAATTAGGCTTTGGCTTAAGGGAATGTTGTGGCTGGTTTGATTTCTATCTAGACCAGACTCTTCCCATATTAGCAATGAGGCCGTTTTGCTTTCTTTTTCTTTTTTCTTTTTAAGATTTGATTTTATTTGAGAGCGCAGAAGTGGGAAAAGGGGCAGAGGGAGAAGCATACTCCCCGCTGAGGAGGGAGGCTCAATCCTAGAACTCTGGGATGATGACCTGAGCTGAAAGGTTTAACCAACTGAGTCACCCAGGCACCCCTGCTGTTTTTCTTTCTTATCACTTATGTGTTCACTGGAGCACACTTTTTTAAATTTCCTTCAAGAACTTTTCCTTTGCATTCACAACTTAGCTGTTTAGCACAAGAGGCCTAGCTTTCATTCTACCTTGGCTTTTGATATGCTTTCCTCACTAAGTTCAATCTTTTCTAGCTTTTTTTTTTTTTTAAAGATTTTATTTATTTATTTGAGAGAGAGACAGTGAGAGAGAGCATGAGCGAGAAGGTCAGAGGGAGAAGCAGACTCCCCATGGAGCTGGGAGCCCGATGCGGGACTCGATCCCAGAACTCCGGGATCATGACCTGAGCTGAAGGCAGTCATCCAACCAACTGAGCCACCCAGGCGTCCCTCTAGCTTTTGATTTAAAGTGAGAGATACACAAAAAAAAGGATGAGATCTTGCGACAATATGGATGGACCTAGAGGATATTATGCTAAGTGAAATAAGTCAAACTGAGAAAGGAAAATAGCATATGATTTCACTCATATGTGGAATCTAAAAAACAAAACAAACAACAAGAAGCAAAATCAGACATAAATACAGAGAACAAAGTTATGGTTGTCAGAGAGAAGGATAAAATAGGTAAAGGGGAGTGGGTGATACAGGCTTCCAGTTACAGAAAGAGTAAGTCATGGGTATGAAAGACACAGCATAGGGAATATAGTTAATGATATTATAATAGCCTTGTATAGTGATAGATGGTAGCTACATTTGTGGTGAGCATAGCATAACTTATAGAGATCTTGAATCACCGTGTTGTATATCTGAAACTAATGTAACATTGGGTGCCAACTATACTCAAATAAAAAAGATTTAAAAGAGGGCACTTGGGTGGTTCAGTTGGTTAAGCAACTGCCTTCGGCTCCGGTCATGGTCCTGGAGTCCTGGGATCGAGTCCCACATCAGGATCCCAGCTCCATGGGGAGTCCGCTTCTCCCTCTCACCTTCTTAGCTCTCATACTCTCTCTCACTCTCTCTCTCTCTCAAATAAATAAATAAAATCTTTTTAAAAAATTAAAAAGAGAAAGGAGACCTAATGAGATGGCACCCTATTGAGTCCGGCTAATTCAATAAATGGGTTACACTGAAAAAATAAAGTGAAAGGTGTGTGACTCTTCCTTTCACTTGAACATTTAGAGACCATTGTAGGATTATTAATTGACCTAATTTCAATACTGTTGCGTTTCAGGGACTCGGGAGGCCAAGGAAAGGGCGAGAGATGGGGGAATGGCTGGTCAGTGGAGCAGTCAGAGCACACACATTTATGGATTAGGTTGGCCCATCTTGCATGGGCACGGCTCGTGGTGCCTTAGAACAGTTACAGTTAGTAACATCAGAAATTGCTGATTGCAGATCACTACAACAAATGCAATAATAGTGAAAAAATTTGAAATATTGTCGGATTACCAAAATGTGGTACAGAGACGAAGTGAGCAAATGCTGTTGGGAAAATGGTGCCAATAGACTTGCTCAATGCAGGGCTGTCACAGACCTTCAATTTGTAAAAATCAAGAGTGTCTGGAAAGTGCAGTAAAGTGAAGTGCAACAAAGCAAGGTATGCCCGTGCTTTATAGAGAAAAAGGAAGAAGTAGGGAGGGGCTGTTTTGAACAAAAGTCCATTGGAGGAGAGTGAGTTCTGGGCAGTGATGGTTTCTCACTGGCCGGGCTAGGAGGTTATCTTATATCTTACCAACCACTGCGGTAGTAGAGTAGGCGTCTTCTTTTTGGGGTCTATAGTTGGCAAGTTGGTAGGGCTTGAAAGCACCCCCTTTAAGGCCTTCCAATTCCATATATGAGGTTTCCCTTATTCATTTTCACACTTAGCAAAGATGGCATTTTTCACCTACCCAGATAATCCAGCATCATTTCATCATCTAAAAATCTGTAATTACAATTGCAAAGACTCTTTTTTCCAAATAAGGTTACATTCGTTGGTTCTGGGGATTAAGGTGTTGATCTATCTTTTATCAGAAATCTATTTTCTGTGTATATATGTGTTGGGCAAAGGGATTCTCTCTCTCTTTTCCTACCCCTCCCCCACCCCCCAGCTTTTCTTTTCTTTTTCTAACTTTATTTATTTTTAAAGATTTTATTTATTTATTTGACAGACAGATCACAAGCAGGTAGAGAGGCAGGCGGGGGGAAGGGGGCAGGCTCCCCGCCTATCAGAGAGCCCGATGCAGGGCCCAATCCCAGGACCCTGGGATCATGACCTGAGCCGAAGGCAGAGGCTTTAACCCACTGAGCCACCCAGGTGCCCCATCTTTTTCGAACTTTAAACATTCATCTGTTAAGGGAGAGGAACCTGAGGGCTCCTAATTTCTAAATAGGAGCTGTGATCCCTTGTTATGGATGTGATTTAAAAATTTGATTTACAGTATTTCATTCCTTGCTTTTACTTGAAGGGAGCTTTTCAGTTAACACAGACTTCAAAATGATATTCTTCAGGTCAGTTAACAAAACCTTGTAAGGAATTAAAGTTGTGACTTAGGTATCTGTGGATAGAAATGGGAAAAGTAAAGATTTGAATTTTTTGTGCCTCTAAACATATCAAAGTTTCTTAGTGAGCTGGTTTTCAGTAAATATATAGAGGAATCAAGAGCCTAGAAATTGTGCTTGATTGAACATGTGTTTATTGAATACCCAGAATGTGCCGTCAGATACTAAAAAGAAGAAAGTGGTCTCTGCCACAGTGGAATTTAAGATGAATATTCCGTAGGAATCTTAGGACCAACCAAAAGAAAATTAGTAGCTGTTTTCTTCGGGGGCAAATTATGCTCAGAGACAGAGACTGTCTTTGCCAATAATTTATTTAACACAAATTATTTAACAATAATTTATTTAACATTGTGGGAATTATAATTTATAATATTAATATTTTATAAGCCAGTAGCATAGGATAATGTCTTACAATAAGCCAATAAAGAAACAACATACTGCAAACTAATGATAAATTAATTACCCTAGTGCTTCAGGCAAAGGGGAGATGAAAGAAATAAAGTCCACATTTAGATGAAGTATGCCTTTCTACAAGCTGGTCTTGGTAAGAGTCAGTCATTCCAACTAAAAGCTGGTTTTCAGCTGCTGCCTTAGGTCCCTTGCTGCCGGTGCATGTAGCTAGCAGACAGTAATACTGGTGTTGCAGTCAAGGTGGGTTGCTCTGAAGGGTGTTACTTCAGGAACTACTGCCTGTGAGGAGTAGCCTCACCAAGGCCTGAACAGATGTGCCGTCTACTCCTGAGACTGCTACATGATTTTATTGCCCCTGCTGACCACAGGTAGTATGGCCATAGCATGAGCAAGCTTCTCAAGATCTTAAGAGGGATGGGGTGCTTAGGTGGCTCAGTTGGTTAAAGCCTTTGCCTTCGGCTCAGGTCATGATGCCAGGGTCCTGGGATCGAGCCCTGCATCTGACTCCCTGCTCAGTGGGGAGCCTGCTTCCTCCTCTCTCTCTGCCTGCCTCTCTGCCTGCTTGTGATCTCTGTCAAACAAATAAATAAAAATCTTAAAAAACAAAAAACGATCTTAAGAGGGCTATGTAGATCTGCAAAGAATAGCCTTGCCCAGACTGAACACCATCGAGTTGGTCAAACCTCTTGGGTTTTTACAGTTTAAAAGTCCATCACTTGCTGGACACCGTTGCTCTTACCATGGTATCAGTGATGTAAAGGTCCTCTCCGTTGCAGGTGCAAAAGAAAACCCTAATACACTAATACTCAACTTCAAAACAGGCTATTCAAAATAAGTTCATACCACAACTTTGTCCAAAACAAACTTTGAAAACATGGATTTGAAGTTATAACAAGTCAGTACATAACAATAGTATTACCAGAATTGTTAACTGCCAGACTTATAGACCATAGTCAAGATCAGAAGAGTTTTGAAGAATTCTTAATTATTAACAATAGAGAGAGAAATCTTTCATTAACAACATTGAGGTTTTTGTAAGTTAGGAAGTATTTTAATTTTCTAAAATCATAATGCTTATCTCTGAATAGAAATAGTAGAAGAATTTATTTTCATACACCTTGTAATTAAAATTACTTGTTTCATTAATCAGCCTGTACATTGTAAATTAAAGACCTATGGCTGTAAAGAGAAGTTAAACTGTTATTTTTGCTAGACTGCCCAGGAAGTTAAAAAGCAGCATAAAAAAAGAATCTTGTTCTAGGATTTTGGGGTGGTCCTTAAGATGCCAGTTAACACATTGATAAAGTTTTGAATTTGTAAATTTAAAACATTTTAAAATTATGCTATTATACCATGAAGTCAGAGTAATTTAACAGAATAGAGATTTAATGTAGGAAAAGGAATAAATAGCCTATGTTAATATTAGGAATGTGGTTTTAAAAAAGGGAGTCAGATACTCAATTCTACATGAAAGGAGAAAAGCTTCAGACGGAGTTCATAGTCTTGGCTCCTACTACTGGTTCTGCTGCTTAAGAGTCTTCATGAGGCAGTGCCTTCCTCTCTTTGATTTTAGTTTACTCGGCTCTGAAATTGATTATCTCTAAAATCTATATGCCTTGTAGCATTTTATGTTACGTATTTTCTTACATTCATAGAATGAGCAGTTTCTCTCCAGTAGGGCAAAATCAAATGTGAAACATCTTCTGGTATCAAATTCTTTAGTGGAAGTTCAGTGCTTTTGTACAGAACAGTAAAATGAGCCAATTCTGTGCTTGCGTGCAGCGTCTAACTTCACTTCATTCTTATGAAGTGATAATGGAACAAAAATTTAATGAATCTTTCTGCCTGTAGTGCTGTCTTGAACTTCTTTAAGATTTGGGGTAAGGGAGGATCAATGCAATTTAAATTGCTTTTTCCTCAGAGTTTAAATTTTTTTTCCTGAGGAGAAAGAGTGGGGCAAGAATGGAGGAGTTGTGTCCAATTTTAGCTTAATGTCTTGAGGAACACTTTTTAAGGAGCATTTATAAAATAATGTGCATAAACATTTTACTGTCCAAACCTTAAGACGTTGTCCCTTGGGATCTGCTTTTGACTCTTAACAAATTGTATTTAAGCTGTTAGCATTATTCCATAATTAATTTAAAATCTTTTCTTTCACCTTATATTCTTTTTAATTTAATTTTTTCAGTGTTCCAAGATTCATTGTTTATGAACCCCACCCAGTGCTCCATGCAGTCCATGCTGTCCTTAATACCCACCACCAGGCTCAGCCATCCTCCAAGCCCCCCTCCCTTCCAAAACCATCAGCCTGTTTCTGAGAGTCCACAGTCTTTCATGGTCTTTCACCTTTTATTTCTTATTTATTTATTTTTTTAAAAGATTTTATTTATCTATTTGTCAGAGCAGGAGAGCACACACAAGCAGGGGGAGCAGCAGGCAGAGGGAGAAGCAGGCTCCCCTCTGAGCTGGAGGCCCAATTTGGGACTCTATCACAGGACCCTGGGATTAGGACCTGAGCTAAAGGCAGATGCCTAGCTGGCTGAGCCACCCAGGTGTCCTGTCTTTCACCTTTTAAAGATTTTTTTTTTTTTTTTTTAAATTTGACAGAGATCACAGCAGGCAGGGAGGCAGACAGAGAGAGAGAGGGAAGAAGCAGGCTCCCCGCTGAGCAGAGAGCCCGATTTGGGGCTCAATCCCAGGACCCTGGGACCACGACCCAAGCTGAAGGCAGAGGCTTTAACCCACTGAGCCACCCAGGTGCCCCATGTCTTTCACCTTTTAAATGAGCTTACTGAAAATAGGCTACAGTTTCCATTTTTTTCCCCCCGTCAAAGATTTTATTTATTTATTTGACAGACAGAGATCACAAGTAGGCAAGAGAGGCAGGCAGAGGGAGAAGAAGGGAAGCAGGCTCCCTATCGAGCAGAGAGCCCGATGGAGGGCTCGATCCCAGGACCCTGGGACCATGACCATGAAGGCAGAGGCTTTAACCCACTGAGCCACCCAGGCGCCCCTACAGTTTCCATTTTAATATAAGATATTCATTCATAGAATTACAGCATGGGTAAGCCATTCTCCACATGTTGTTTTCTGATTTTTCATTTCTCTGAACAAACTTACTCTTTTTTGGAATTAGAGTTAGCTTTTACCCCTCTGTTTAATTTTTGGGAAAAAAAAATTAGGAAGTTAATCAGGCCCTGGGCAATTTTATGATCTGTTTTATAGTCTAACCAGAGAACAGTCTGAAGATAACATGATTTTACAGCTGTGCCTGAATATTATCTTATAGCTCAGATAACACTCAATTTTGTTGTTTAGATTTATTTTTGGCATTTTCTTAGGTATGAAGTAGTATCTTAAAAATATTAAAATTTATTCAGTTAGTAGTGAGAGGCTTTTTTCCCAAGTGCTGATTTGATCTTGGTGGTTAAACTGTTTGTGTCCTTTGATGGATATGTATTTAGTTACTGTTTGCTACATAACAGATGATCAGTAATGTTGAATTGGGTGGGTTTATATTGCAGACATTAAGGTTTATCATAATTATTGCAGGTGTTGCTTCTATTATATTCTTCCCTTTTAAATTTTTTTTAAAAGATTTTTTTTTTAAAGATTTTATTTATTTATTTGACAGAGAGAGATCACAAGTAGATGGAGAGTCAGGCAGAGAGAGAGAGGGAAGCAGGCTTCCTGCTGAGCAGAGAGCCCGATGCGGGACTCGATCCCAGGACCCTGAGATCATGACCTGAGCCGAAGGCAGCAGCTTAACCCACTGAGCCACCCAGGCGCCCTAAAAAGATTTTCTTTATTTGAGAGAGAGTGAGTGAGAGAAAGAGTGAGCACGAGAAGGGGAGTAGAGGGAGAGGGAGAAGCAGACTTCCTGCTGTGCAGGGAGCCCAATATGGGGCTCAGTCCCAGGACCCTGGGATTCTGACCTGAGCCGAAGGCAGACACTTAACCGACTGAGCCACCCAGATGCCCCATGTTAAATTCTTTAAATCTTAGATTTGTTTCTTATTGCAGAAAGTATATTTTATATAATCACATCTGTTGGTTTATTTATGCTTTCTTCTTTTGCACACAATTTTTATCTCTTTTCCACAGATGAGATAAATGTGCTTAATCTGCTTTCTCCAAAATTTCTTGAATGTTTTTTGTTTATTTAGAATTAATCAGTTTTTTCCACATTGATACTGTTTTTCTGGCAATATACATATATGTATATATATATATTTTTAAGATTTTATTTATTTATTTGACAGACAGAGATCACAAGTAGGTGGAGAGGCAGGCAGAGAGAGAGAGGAGGAAGCAGGCTGCCTGCTGAGCAGGGAGCCTGATGCAGGGCTCGATCCCAGGACCCTGCAACCATGACCTGACCCGAAGGCAGAGGCTTAACCCACTGAGCCACCCAGGTGCCCCTCATGGGTCTTTTTATATCTTTTAATTATGGTAAATATATATAACAAAATTAACTATTTTAACCACTTTAAATATACCATTCAGTGGTATTAAGTACATTCACAGTATTGTGCAACCATCACCATCATCCTCCAGCCTCTTTATTTGGTATATTTCTGCCTTAACCTGAAACATTATTGCTGTTACTCTCAGGCAAATTGTTTAAATCTCTGAGTCCTAGTTGCCTTGTCCATAATATGAAGATAACACTGTGCCTTAGGATCGTTGTGGAGATAAAACTTAAGACCAAAAAAAAAAAAAAAAAAACCCAAAACAAAAAAAAACTAGGTAAGACAATAAATGTAAAAATATTTGCGGGGTGCCTGGGTGGCTCAGTGGGTTAAGCCGCTGCCTTCGGCTCAGGTCATGATCTCAGGGTCCTGGGATCGAGTCCCACGTCGGGCTCTCTGCTCGGCAGGAAGCCTGCTTCCCTCTCTCTCTCTCTGCCTTCCTCTCCATCTACTTGTGATCTCTCTCTGTCAAATAAATAAATAAAATCTTTAAAAAAAATTTTGATTATAAAAATATTTGCTGTATTATATATGCTTGGTAAATGATTGCTCTTATCCTTCCCACTGTAATTGGTTTTAAAGGCTGTTGTAGGGTAAATCTTCCTTAATTCCCTCAATAATTCTCCACTCCTCCAAGATACTCATTGTTCTTTTTGCCTAATTTTCATAAGATATTTGTAGGTATTAGAATAAACCTTTGTTCTCTTCTTGTTTGAAACTAATGTATATGTTCTATGGATTATGAAGGCCAAATTACTACATGCCCCCTGACACTACTAATAAGCAATGTTCTGCAAGAGACCACAGAAATGTTTTCTTATATTTTGAAATCATTTTTCCTGATTCCTTTTATGATTTTGCCTTATAAGGCCTCTTAGTTTATAAATTAGAGTTTAAGAGGTATCTTTAGGTTTTATGTTTGATACTTTGGGTGTTAAGGTACTAGTTTCTGAATTCATTTAAGGATCTCCTTTAGAATAGATCTGTTATTGTTGAATAACAATACTTGAAGCAGTTGTCTTAAAGCTGCTAAAAGATGGTATTTTGCTTATTGTTTTCATTCTTCAAGGCACACACATAATTGTATTTGAGGATACCATGGTGGACATTTACTAATTACGTACTTTTAAATCCTAAAGTAATCCATGTTAATAATCTTTTTTAAAAAAGATTTTATTTATTTATTTGACAGAGATCACAAGTAGGCAGGGAGAGAGAGGGGCAAGCAGGCTCCCCGCTGAGTGGAGAGCCCGATGTAGGGCTTGATCCCAGGACCCCGGGACCATGACCGGAGCTGAAGTCAGAGGCTTTAGCCCACTGAGCCACCCAGGCGCCCCAATCGACGTTAATAATCTTAAGTGATAATATACCACTTTTTTGATACTTCTTTTTAGATTACTTTTGTTTATAACTATTATTGCTGAGATAAATTTAATTTTGGGAAGGATGCTGTTCATTTTCCCCAGGGAAATTTCTTTAGCCTTTTATTTAGTGTGTTCTAAAAAAAAAAAAAATACACACACACACACACACACACACACACATATGGCCTTGGAAGAAATATTAAGTAGACTTCTAAAATACAGTGTGATCAGTGATTAAATTTATGAGCTACCTGTTTTCTCTTTAGAATTATATGAAAGATATTCAGTTAATCTATGCACACTTAGCCACATGAAAGTTCCCCTTCAAGGACCTACAATCCGAATGTTGTTCTCTATTTAGACACTTCTCTTGAAGTTATAATTAGGAGTAGTGTATACTTTATTTTCTTTGAAAGCAATTTGATCTTTATTCTGTTCTTTATATGTGTGTATGTAGAATATATATATATATTTTTCCCCCTTTCTGTACTTGAGAGCCCTAATAACATTGCAGTAACCTAGGTTTTTGCTTGTAGCCATTTACAGTTAAAGGTTGGATAGTATTTCAACTTGGTACAAAACGGAAATTATCAGGTAGGAATCTAATTAGAATTTTGAAGTAAAATATTTACTAATTATTTCCCTTCTAACATTTAATGATTAAAAAGAAAAATTATAGCTGCCATATTATAAAAGTTTCTTGCTTTATTTATGAACATGTGAAATCACAGTATTTAAATTTGTGACCTTTTTGAATCCAAACAGAATTCCTTATTTTTTCCTTGTCAGCATTTGCAGATAGGGAAAGTCTACAGAAATAATACCATTTCTGTTCTTAGTTGTAGATTTTCCTAGATTTCTGTCCATAAAGGCATATAGATTCTGACAAACTCTCATGATACAGAAGGTGTATTTAGAAATCAACAGTAAGAATTGAAACTAGAAAATTGTGAGAAGACATTACTATCCAAATGCTTAAAAGCACTTAAAAGATTAACTCACAGCATGTTTTGTAATTTCACTGGCTGTTTGACTAAGTTATAAGTAACTGTATTCATTTAAGTTGCACTTAAAGAATTTACTTTATATAATGAGCTGTATTCATTAAGTGCACTTAAGTTGCACTTAAGAATCCACTTTTTACTTCTATGTCATTGTATTTTTGGGTATTTTAGAAGATGAGTTTCATTTGTAGAATAATGTCGGGTTACATTAATGGTTTACAAAAACCCACTTAGATTATTAAACTCTAGAACTAGTACATGAAAAAGAGAATACTAAGATTTGTATACTAATTCTGTACTTTTTAAATTATCAAATACTGGAGCACTGTTTGTGTTATACAACACTTTCATCTGGTTGCTAGTAAATGTGACTTGATTATAAGCATGTGCACTTATAGAAAATGGTATGAGATCTTAATATTAAAGTTTTAGCACATTGAGAAGTTCTAGGAATGTGACAAATACTTGTATTTAGTAAGTCCCTATATTTCAGATTAGTCAAATTATAAATTATTGGAAAAATTTAAATTTGTAAATTTAAATTATTTGCAAATAAATTTCTTTTATATTATTTGTAAATTTGTAAGTTTGCAATTTTAGGCATTTTACATGTTGCCAATGGAATCCCAGAAGATGCTGTAATAAATCATGTGCTTTCCTTGTAAGATTGCTTTTGTTTGATTTATTTATTTTTTTAAAAGATTTTATTTATTTATTTATTTATTTATTTGAGAAAGAGCACAAGTAGGCAGAGCCAGTAGACAGGGAGAGGGAGAAGCAGGCTCAGGGAGCCCAATGTGGGACTTGATCCCAGGACTCTGAGATCATGACCCAAGCCAAAGGCAGAAGCTTAACCAACTGAGCCACCCAGGCACCCCTGCTTTCGTTTGTTTTAAATGATCCAAATTGTTGGTGATCATTGATCAGTTACTTGATTTTTAAAATTTTTTTCCTAACTATAGAAATTATGCCCTTTTATTCCCCTAAATTGAAAAGCTGAGAAAATAAAGGTAATTTTTAAGATGGAAACAGTAGTGCTTATTTTCAAACAAGAAATAGGAGAGGAAGAAAGAATGTCTTCCAATTTTTCTCTTAAAGTTTTCTTGCAACTTACCATAGAATTTGTCTTAAGAAAAATGGAAAATTCCTTCTTTTCATTATAAAATCACTGTTATTTTGCCATATTTTTAGAAAACAAAATTCAAGATTTTAACATTTAGTTTTGTATGACTTGAGAATTTATTTCCCCGTAATTAAGTGTAGTATTTTTACCTTGTAAAACCTATGATCCCTTTTGATCAATAAAAAAGGTGCCCCTTTAATGTTTATGTTTTTTAAATCAGTTAGTTCTTGTGTTTAAAATTAAAGCACATGCTATTGAGTATCCTTTTTTAAGACAAAATTTCTTACCTTCTTCTTGCCCAGAGGTAGATTTTATAAACCTTCCCCCATGAGAAGGAATATCCCTTCCCTCTCCCGTGCTGAGAATCTACTAATTAGAGATTGCAATGATTATGTATGGCTTTCAATTAAGTAAAACATGGAATACTATAACTTTTTGTTTAGGTGAGAGATGATCACACAAAAATCCAACAAATGAGTTATTAAAGGTATCACACTTCCCTCATGATTTGGCCCTATTTTGCTCCTTTGGGGATGAAATTATATATGTACATTAGTACATTTAGACAGTATTAAAAGCCCATAAAAGGGACGCCTGGGTGGCTCAGTTGGTTGGACAGCTGCTTTCGGCTCAGGTCATGATCCCGGAGTCCCGGGATCGAGTCCCGCATCGGGCTCCCAGCTCCACGGGGAGTCTGCTTCTCCCTCTGACCTTCTCCTCGCTCATGTTCTCTCTCACTGCCTCTCTCTCAAATAAATAAATAAAATCTTTAAAAAAATAAAAATAAAAGCCCATAAAATAAAGACATTTTGATTTAAATCTAAGATAGGTAGAAGCTGATAAAACATAAAAATGTTTCATCTTTCACAGTTGTGAATCCGTTTCACGTCACATTGATTATGCTCTTCTGAGGAGAGCAAAACAAATTCAGGCAAGATAGCTCCTGTGGGCTTTAGTTACTGCGCCCTGTAATTCTGCAGCACCAGTTACCTGCGTCATGTAGTTGGAGAACTTGGCTTTTGGGGCTCTGTATGAGCTACACGTGAGTATTGATCACCAAGCGCTTCTGACCTTTAAACCTTTTTTCTTTTGACATCTAGGTCAGGGAAGGGAATAAAGCCACGGTAGAGTTGGGCTGTTCTGCCTCAAATCACGTGTCTGTTCCCTCTTTTTCTCATTCTGGAGTGTGGCTGTAAAATTAAGTGTGTTGTATTGCATCGCTATAGAGCAAAAGAGGGGAGGGGTGATATGGCACAACTGAAGGTTTTCATTTCCCTTTTCATTTTTTTTTAAATTTTTAAATTTTTATTTATTTATTTGACAGAGAGATCACAAGTAGGCAGAGAGGCAGGCAGAGAGAGAGGGGGAAGCAGGCTTCCTGCTGAGCAGAGAGCCAGATAGGGGGCTTGATCCTAGGACCCTGGGATCATGACCTGAGCTGAAGGCAGAGGCTTAACCCACTGAGCTACCCGGTCGCCCTTTTTTTAAAGATTTTTATTTATTTATTTGACAGAGAGCATGTTTTTTTTAAAATCTCTGTTCGTCACTTCAGCAATAAGGTTCTATACTTGATTTCGCTTTTATATGTTTAGTTACAGTGGTCAGTAGAAGTAGAACAGGTGTGACCTTCATTAAAAGCATAAATGGTCACATCAGTTTTCAAGAAGTGTCATTTTCATTTGTGTTGAATAGTTACGGAGTTTTTGTTTTTATAATGTGTTTAGTTTAATGATACCTACCTATTTCTTGCCAGCAGGCCACAGTAGGAAGTTCATACCAGTAAATATGGGGCTTTGAGTCCTCTATTTTTCTTTTTAGTTTGAAAAATCAGGACAGGAAGAGCAGGGTCTGAGAAGGTAGAATTTGCTTAAAAATTGACTAGATAGTGGGACTCCTGGGTGGCTCAGTCGTTAAAGTATCTGCCTTTGACTCTGGTCCTGATCTCAGCGTCCTGGAATCAAGCCCTGCATCAGTCTCAGCAGGGAGTCTGCTGCTCCTTCTCCCTCTGCTCCTCCCCACTGTGTGCACACACTCTTTTTCTCTCTTTCAAATGAAAAAAATATTGACTAGATAATACATTTAGTGGAGCTTATTATTTCAGAATAAAATTGGGTCTTAGTTTTACATAATTTTGCCTTAGTTCTAAAATTCAAGGTTTTGCTTTACTTATTTATTTGAATTACTAAAATAAATCCAGGAGAATTTTCTTTAAAATTAATTGCATATATACAGATAGTTGGTTGTGAAAGTATTTAATTGATATTCCAGTTTGTCCCATTTAAAGTGATTCAGTGTGTCTGTGTTAACAGTTATGTAAATGTTCCACATTCAAGCAGGTTAGATGTTATCATAACTTACTGACTTCCTAGGCTAGTTTTTATCATTTTTTAATGTAACAATAATCCTGAAATCATGTTTTAGTTATCTGCACATGGCTGTCATTATAAGATGTTTAGTGCATTAGGCACTATAGTAACCGGGTTTTAAGTACAGCAGAAGGGGTTCCACGTGTTGGCTTTTACTAGGCAGTATAAAGGTCATTGTGTGCACCTATCTCGACTTGGTGCAGCATGTCAATTTTGAAAAGCCACGTGCAGGTTTGAGATTTTGAGATTGGGACTCACGTAGAAAGCTTGGAGTAACAAAAAGTTAAAAAAAAATTATTCTCTGATGGCCTCAATGATAATGCTTTAAGAGTTCATAAGCTTTGAACCCCCCCTTTTTTAAACAGACAGTGAAGACTGCTGACAGACACTTGCAATCCAGCCACATAAACATTAGGAAGGAATACTGGTCCTCATGGAAGAAGAGCAAGACTTACCAGAACAACCAGTAAGTGTCTCCTTTAACAGTTTAAAGTTCTTTTTTTTTTTTTTAATTTTTATTTATTTGACAGACGGAGATCACAAGCAGGCAGAGAGGCAGGCGAGGCGGGTGGGGGAAGTAGTCTCCCTGCTAAGCAGAGAGCCCGATGCAGGACTTGATCCCAGGACCCTGGGATCATGACCTGAGCTGAAGGCAGAGGCTTTAACCCACTGAGCCACCCAGGCGCCCCACTGTAAAGTTCTTTATAGAAAAGCTAATTGTAAAAGACTTTAAATATTACTCAGTTATACTAGAGATCCCAAATTAGAATAAAAATAAGGAGAAGACTTCCTAATACTTCCCTTCTAAGAAAACAGTGTTCTTGAATTCAGTTTTGTTAGCTTAATTCTAGAGAGTCTTTAGAAAATACAGTATTAACAAAGTACATATTGTATTTGGAAAATACAAAAAAAATATTGTATTTGGAAATGTCATTAAAATAGAAAAAACACCAATGGCTATTCTTAAAGTTTTTAGAAAATTAAAGAGGAAATCTGTTTACCAGTAAAACATTATATATATCATTTCTGCCTGAAAACTTAGTTTTATCTTTACCTAAATTTCTCTGATTGACTTAATTAAAAAAATATAATTGAAGAAAAGTGTAATTTGACCCCTACCCAATTGTTAAAAACAGATAAGATCCTAGAGTCTAGGTTAGAGTCTTAAGTTCTTTTAAATATTTAATATAAATAAATAAAAATTCGAAATATCCCCAGGTGATGCAGATTTGCCTTTGCCATGGCCTTTTGTTTGTTTTGCTCTTTCTGTATTTTGACTCTTAGCATTTAAAAAAGGAAAGCAGGGGCACCTGGCTGGCTCAGTCAGTAGAGCATCCAATTCTTGATCTCTGGTTTGTGAGTTCAAGCCCCACCATGGGCACGGTGCCTACTTAAAAAATAAATAAAATATAATAGGAAAACAATAGTAATCATTCTTTCAAGATACTTTTTTTTTCTTTTTAAGATTTTATTTATTTATTTGACAGAGATACAGCGAGAAAGGGAACACAAGCCAGGGGAGAGGGAGAGGGAGAAGCAGGCCTCCGCTAAGCAGCGAGCCCAATGTGGGGCTCATTTACAGGACCCTGGGATCATGACCTGAGCTGAAGGCAGATGCTCAATGACTGAGACACCCAGGCGCCCCTCAAGATACTTTTATATTAAAGAATTTTTTCCTTTTGTGTTGTTTCTCTTTCTGAAGTTAGATAAATTCTAAGGCAATTTACTATCCTGAATGAGCCTCTTGCATTTCATAGTAAGAAAGAATGTAGAATAATAATATGTTTACATTTATGAAAATCCAACTTGGAAAAAAATTGAGTTTTGAAAGCAGATGATAGGGCATGTTTTTCATGTTCTAGATGTATTCTTTATATCACAGAAGGATGGGTACCGGCTTGCATCAAGTCCTTTAATACATTTTTAATATTTGTTTTTACATTGAGAGTACATGCTAATGATTACTTTGCCATTATTCTTTTAGCCCTCTTTCTTAAGGTAAGTATAAAACTAGAAAGAGCGGGACGCCTGGGTGGCTCAGTTGGTTAAGCATCTGCTTTCGGCTCAGGCCACAATCCGAGAATCTTGGGATCGAGTCCTGAATCAGGCTCCCTGCTCAGCAGGAAGTCTGCTTCTCGCTCTGCTTGCTGCTCTTTCTCTCGCTCTCTGACAAATAAAGAAAATCTTTTTTAATAAACTAGAAAGACATAAGCAATTGGTAAAATGACCTTGAAACATATGAAGTGTCATCCCTTATCCCTGACCCATCAGGGATAATGATAGATAATCAGGGAAATGGTACAACTAAAAATCATCCTTAGCAGTGTTCTAGGATATGTACTATGAGAACACATAGCTGAATTAGAGGCATTAAGTATGCCAAAGAAAATTATGTCATTGAGTTTTTATGTAGCAAGACAGAAGTCTAGTCAGGAGGTCTAGTTTCAAGACTTATGTGCTGACACACTATTGAAATGGGTATTATTAGTTACTCCGTATTTATTGAAGGTAATGAGAATTGTGAGGCTGACCTGCTGGTGAGTCATCTTTTCTGCTCTGCTTCATTTCCTTGCTGTTCTGTTCAATTTCTATAACACAATGTGAAAAACCTGACTGTTACTTAAGAAGGTGAGAATTAAAGCATTTTTTAAAAATTAAAGCATTTTAAAAACAAATTTTCTACTGACTGTAAATGGTGATTGTCACAGGGTGTCATTTATTTTGATTTGTGCCCGAGTCTTAATTTATAAAGGTAACTGAGTGACGACATGGGGAGGTCAGTGCCACTGAAAGAAAAGTTTAATGTTACTCATAGTCCTTAGATATGGAAAGCATGGCACACCACCCAGGGCCAGAGGGAGAAGCACCAGTGTCAGTTAGGAGGCAGGAAGGAGCAACGGGAATGCATAGGCCACGGGCCTTATTGGGGTTACCACAGGCAAGGCAAGGTAAACAAGGTTTAGTTTGTTTGAATAATTCCAAGGGCTTTTGGGGCATTGCGGCTGTCAGTAGGTGTCTGGTATCTGCCTCTGGGTGGGATGATTAGAGCAGGGGAAATACTGACTTGGTGTGTATGTTGGAAAGGAGATGGATCAGAATATGGGCCCTGCATCACAAGGGAGATGTACACAGCTTTGGTCTATAGTTTGTCCCCATGATGAATGGATGCCAAATAGACAAATACAGAGTCTAAGAAAACATGATTTTTTTAAAAAACATGAATATTTATGAACTGTTAAAAATAATTAGAGTAGGAAGAGTAAATATTGTACTTTGAGGAGAAAAGTATTCACAGGCTGTAGTAGAGGTCTAAAATTTGAGTAGAAAAAGTGGTTCTATCCCAAGTTGATGATAATAAATAAAACCAAGAATTTTAACCCTACCGTTACCTATATACATAGAGAGATGTTACTGGTGGGCATTATTAGCTGGATTATGTTACTCTCATTAGCTTGTCTTGTTTCTTTCCTACTGAATTATCCCTTTCTTGTTTCTTTTCTTTCTTTCTTTCTTTCTTTCTTTCTTTCTTTCTTTCTTCCTTTCTTTCTTTTTTTTTTTAAGATTGTATTTATTTATTTGACAGACAGAGATCACAAGTAGGCAGAGCAGCAGGCAGATGGAGAGGGGGAAGCAGTCTCCCTGCTGAGCAGAGAGCCAGGACCCTGGGATCATGACCTGAGCTGAAGGCAGAGGCTTTAACCCACTGAGCCACCCAGGTGCCCCAGCATACCTCAATTTTTAAAAATATTTTTATTCCTGTGTGTATAAGCAAGGACCCAAGTTATTTCTAATGAGTTCTGTTCCTCCAAACCTGTAGCAGTTTTATCTCGTAAACCTAAAACTTTGAGATGTCAGTGCAGAGCCAGCATCGATCATCTGAAAAATCACAGAGTCATCCAAAGAACATGGATATTCTGAATTCATGTACTGTGTTACTAGTATTCCCTTGCTCTGTTATGTTAAAAGCATAATTTTTTTTTTTTTAAGCAGAGGCACAAATAGAACCCTGATTCACAAATTTGTCAGTGGTTCTTCTTTTTGTGTTATCTTTAGTCATAACATGCCCATAAGATTATGTCATTTTTTAAAATAACAGGTTTGAGATATAATTCACATCTTCTTTTTAAAATGCAATTCAGTGGTTTTTAGTATAGTCACAGTGTTTTTCAGTCATCACCAGAATCCATTTCAAAACATTTTCATCATTCCCAAAGAAGCTTCATACCCATTAGCAGTCACTCCCCAATTCCCCCATCCCCTGCAGCCCTAGGCAACTACTAATCTAATTTCTGTCTAAAAATTTACTGATTTGTGGACATTTCATGTAAATGGAATCATACAGTTTGTAATTCTTTGTGACCGGCTTCCTCCACTTAGCCTAGTCTTTTCACACGGTTCATTTACTTTGAAACATGTCTCAGTACTTCATTCCCTTTGATTGCTAAATAATATTTTATGGATTTTTAAAATTCATCAGTCATCATTTAATTTATCATTATTTTATCATTTTATTTATCCATTTATCCATTCATTCATGTTGTTTTTACTTTTTGGGTATTTTGAATAATGCTATTATGAATGGGGCGCCTGGGTGGCTCCGTGGGCTAAAGCCTCTGCCTTTGGCTCAGGTCATGATCCTAGGGTCCTGGGATCGAACCCCACATCGGGCTCTCTGCTCAGCAGGGAGTCTGCTTCCCTTCGTCTCTCTCTGCCTGCCTCTCTGCCTATTTGTGATCCCTCTCTGTCAAATAAATAAGTAAATAATCTTTTTTAAAAATGCTGTTATGAACATCTATGGACATATGTTTTCATTTCTCTTGGTTATATAGCTAGGAATCAAATGGCTGGGTTATATGGTAATTCTATATTTAACCATTTGAGGAACTACTAAACTGTTTTCCAAGGTAGCTACACTATTTTACATTCTATTGATTTCTGGATCCGTATTGTTTCAACCCATACTTCTGTAATCCAGTGAAATCTGTCTGTATCCTTTTAAGTTAGTTTACCTTTCTGGGGTACCAAGGCAGTGCATGTTTTCTATGTTTGATTTATAGAAGAGCATAATTGCCCAAGTCAAGGCAAATAATGGGACATGAAAGGTAAAAAATTAGCTGTGATACCTCACTCGGCATCAGGGAAATACAAATCAAAACCACAATGAGATACCACCTCACACCAGTCAGAATGGATAAAATTAACAAGCCATTAAAATTAAAATTAAAATTAAGCCATTAAAATTAACAATTAAGATGCTGGCGAGGAGGCAGAGAAAGGGGAACCCTCCTACACTGTTGGTGGGAATGCAAGCTGGTGCAACTACTCTGGAAAACGCATGGAGGTTCCTCAAAAAGTTGAAAATAGAACTACCCTATGACCCAGCAATTGCACTACTGGGTATTTACCCTAAAGATACAAACGTAGTGATCTGAAGGGGCACGTGCACCCGAATGTTCATAGCAGCAATGTCCCCAATAGCCAAACTATGGAAAGAACCTAGATGTCCATCAACAGATGAATGGATAAAGAGGATGTCGTGTGTATATATACACAATGGAATACTATGCAGCCATCAAAAGAAATGAAATCTTGCCGTTTTCGACGGCGTGGATGGAACTAGAGGGTATTATGCTTAGCGAAATAAGTAAGTCGGAGAAAGACAACTATCATATGATTTCCCTGATATGAGGAAGTGGAGATGCAATGTGGGGCGTTTGGGGGGTAGGGAAAGAATAAATGAAACAAGATGGGATCAGGAGGGAGACAAACCATAAGAGACTCTTAATCTCACAAAACAAACTGAGGGTTGCTGGCGGGGAGGGGCATAGGGACAGGGTGGTGGGGTTATGGACATTGGGGAGGGTATGTGCTATGGTGAGTACTGTGAAGTGTGTAAACCTGGCAGTTCACAGACCTGTAGCCCTGGGGCTAATAATACATTATATGTTTATAAAAAAAATAAAAAATTAGCTGTGATAATAACATTTTCTTCCCCCCAAACTTTTTTTGTTTGGTAGATATGATTTTAGGTACATTTTCTCCATTTCTGGTATTACTTATTCTTTGTACTGGGTTGGCACTGTAATAAATAAAAAGTGAAATAAAATTTGAAAGGCCCTATGGTGTGGGTGCCTGGGTGGCTCTGTTGGTTAAGTGACTGCCTTCAGCTCAGGTCATGATCCTGGGGTCCTGGGATGGAGCCCCACGTTGGGCTTCCCTGCTCAGCGGGAATCTGCTTCTCCCTCTGTCGGCTCTCCACTTATGCTCTCTCTTGGTCTTTCTCTCTCAAATGATAAAAAAAAAAAAAATCTTTAAAAATAATAATTATTTTATTTTATTTATTTTTTAAAAGATTTTATTTATTTATTTGACAGACAGAGATCACAAATAGGCAGAGAGGCAAGCAGAGAGAAAGAGGAGAAAGCAGGCTCCCCTCGGAGCAGAGAGCCTGATGTGGGGCTCGATCCCAGGACCCTGGGATCATGACCTGAGCCAAAGGCAGAGGCTTTAACCCACTGAGCCACCCAGGCGCCCCAGAAAAATAATAATAATTTTTAAAGTCCCTCTGGTATAATTTTTAATTATAAAATTTAATTATAAAAATTTTATATTTTTGTATAAAAATTTATTTTTATATAAAATGTTATATAATTATTTAAAAATTTTAATTATAAAAATAAATTTTTGCTCCAGTTCCCATTTTTTTTTTTTTTTATGATTTTGTTTATTTATTTGACAGACAGAGATCACAAGTAGCCAGAGAGGCAGGCAGAGAGAGAGGAGGAAGCAGGTTCCCTGCTGAGCAGAAAGCCCAATGCAGGGCTCCATCCCAAGACCCTGCGATCATGACCTGAGCCGAAGGCAGAGGCTTAACCCACTGAGCCACCTAGGCACCCTTCCCTTTTCTTTTTTTGGAATTTCTTTTTTTTTTTTTTTAACTTAATTTGTTATTCTGTGGTTCTAATAATTATCTAATCTTAATCTTAATCTAAAAATTAAGATTATGATAAATTAGATTCCTCAGTGCTCCAGTTTTCTTTGTATGGATGATTTAAAACTATATAGAGTGTTTTGGTTACCAGGTCACAAATACATTTCTTTGGTCATAAAGAGAGTCTTAGGGTGAGCTAAGCATAAATTCATCCCCACTGTTGGAAAATTACATTATCATCTGACCTAATGTAAATACTATCATCTTTAGGTGGGAAGGGCAGCACATTTTATAACAAAAGCATATATTTTGTCATTTGTGAAATTATGGCAGGCAAATAAACTAGATAATTTTATTTTCCTTATGTCTAACCTTGCAATTTCCAGCCACAATGTCATCCATTATTATCTTAAGTAGCTCCTTTATGTCCCACCCCTTTCAGTGGGGTTACATAATACAGTTATAAGTTAAATGCTTTTGTCAAAGTCCATATATTATCCTAGGAGTATTCGATCTCCTGGTTGGTTTATGGTATCTTTTAATCACATAGAAGTTTTGAATTTTTGTAACATCAAATCTGTTTTTTATTTTATGGATTTGGAATTTAATATGCCTAGTAAGAATTTATCTGCCTCAAAGGTTTTTGTTTTTCTTCATATGCTTCTGTAATTTTTTTAAATTTACAGGATTAAAAAAAAATTTTTTTAGTTGGTACACCATGTTACATTAATTTCAGATGAACGTAGTGATTTATCTACTCTATGTTGTGCTGTGTTCACCCCAAGTGTAGCTGCCATCTGTGACCATACAATGCTATTGCAGTGCAATTGACTATATGCCCTATGCTGTGCCTGTTTTTCTTAGAGGGTTTTTTTTTTTTTTTAAGATTTCTTTATTTTAGACAGAGAGATAGAGAAGGAGAGAGAGAGAGTGCATGAGTGGGAGAAGCCAGAGTGGAGGGGAGGTGAATACGGATCCCGCTGTGGGACTTGATCCCATGACCCTGAGTTCACGACCTGAGCCAAAACCAGGAATTGGACAGCCAGCCAACCATGCCACCCAAACACCCCAAGGGTTTTTTTTAATGCCCCCCTTTTCTTGATTTTCTCTTTATTTACCTATGAAAATTAAAGTAGCAGTAAATAATGTGTGTTAGTATGCCATAAGCAAGAAACCAAGAGTGGTTTTATTTATTTTGTCATGTTTTCTCATGAGGAATAGATGTCCATGAGAAATGTTACGGGCCTTGTATTTATCTTTTATTTATTATTTACCTTATCTAAGGAACTGCTAGACTGTTTACCAAAGTAGCCATACTATCTTACATTCTATCAGTTTCTGGATTATATTGTTTGAACGCATACTTGTGAAGTTTGTCTGTATCCTTTGAGTCCATTTACCTGCCTCTAGTGCCAAGGTGGCACATGTGTCCTGATTTACAGAGGGACATAATTACCTGAATCAAGGAAATAATGTCTGAGATGTTAAATTTATTCATATTAAATATTCAAATTAAATATATTAAAAATTAATATATATTAAATATAAATATTAAATAACACCTGATATTTTTGTTTAAAATTATTTAACAGTGTTTCTGCCTTTTGTTGGCTTGAAATACTTTGAAGGACCTATAATTTAGTATGGCTAAGCATACTAAGCGTGTTTCTACTATGACTAGTTATTCTAATCGAGAGCTCTAAAATCAGCTTCTTTGTAATATGAAAGCAGGGAAATCCACTAGCAGTGTTAAATGTTGATCTTCTGTTTGTGAATTCTTAAACTATTTCAGTGAAAATGCTTTCAGCTCAGAAGGAATTAGAAAAGACAAAAATCTGGAATAAAATGATAGCATGCAGAATATTTTTTTTTTTAAGATTTTATTTATTTATTTGACAGAGAGAGATTACAAGTAGACAGAGAGGCAGGCAGAGAGAGAGGGAAGCAGGCTCCCTGCTGAGCAGAGAGCCCGATGCGGGACTCGATCCCAGGACCCTGAGATCATGACCTGAGCCGAAGGCAGTGGCTTAACCCACTGAGCCACCCAGGCGCCCCTGCAGAATATTTTTTAAATTGCTCATAACCTGGGGCTCTTGGGTGTCTCAGTTGGTTAAGCGTCTGACTCTTAGTTTTGGCTCAGGTTGTGATCTCATGGGTCATGGGATCGAGGTCAGCACTCCGCTTGAGTTTCCCTTTCCCTTCCCCTCTGCCCACCTCCCCCATCTCCTCCTTCCCTCTCTCTCAAAATAAATAAATAAGTAAAAGCTTTTTTAAAAAAATTAAAGTCATTCCTGTTTAATAAGTTAATGAGTAGATGATATTGAAATTGCCACACTTACTGTTAGATAATATAATTATGTGTCTGTTAAAATTTAAAACCAATTAGTTTGTATCCAAGTTTGGATATTTGATTCTGATAAAAATTTTTGTAAAGATTTTTATTTATTTTATTTATTTGGCAGAGAGAGAGAGTGTGTGTGCACACAAACGAGCACAACCAGGCTCCCTACTGAGCAGGGAGCCTGATGCGGAGCTCAATCCCAGGACCCTGGGATCATGACCCAAGCCAGAGGCATATGCTTAACTGACTGAGCCACCCAGGCGCCCCTCTGATAAACATTTTATCTCGAGTAAAAATCTGGTAAATATTTTACCTTGAACCTGAAAAACACTTTTTTCATTAAAAAGAAAAGAGCTCATGTGAAAACCAAGTCCATCTCTAACTCTAAAATAGAACAAAGGTTAATTAAATAAATCGAAGCAAAACAAAATGAAACAGTTACCTTGTAATTTATTAGTTAATGGTAGCCTGCCATTTGAATAGCTTGATGATTTCAAGAGCAGATCACTATATTGATGTCTTTGTATAATTATTTTTGCAGGTAAAAAAAGCCAAGATGCAGGAATCAGGAGAGCAAACTTTAAGGTATGTAAAGTTGAATTTCTTTTTAATGATCTACTTACAGTCCTTTTTCATATGCTGATTAGTATAGGGGCATGTTTTGGGTTGACTACTTTCTTTTTTAATTTTAGCATCTCAGACTTTTTTTTTTTTTTAAGATTTTATTTATTTATTTGACAGAGATCACAAGTAGGCAGAGAAGCAGGCAGAGAGAGAGAGAGAGAAGAGGAGGAAGCAGGCTCCCCGCTGAGCAGAGAGCCCGATGAGGGGCTCAATCCCAGGACCCTGGGATCATGACCTGAGCCGAAGGCAGAGGCTTTAACCCACTGAGCCACCCAGGCGCCCCATCAGACTTTATGTTTTGAAATTACTTGGTTTAAGATGAAAATTTCCTTCCAGTAGTTTGTCCTTGAAACAAATAAGCACTGATATTTTCTTATTCATTATTTATTCAGTAATATGTACTGAACTCATGTTATCTACCAGATCCTGTGATATATGGAAGAGACATAACAGTATATATTCTCCAGTCAGATGTACAATAAACAGAATGGGAAGAATAAGCAGAAATAAGAGAAACCCAAGGGATTTGGTGTTAATTACCAAATGGATATGGGATGCCTTAGTCATTAGCTCCACTCCCTCTTAGACAAGAGGCAGCTTCTTTGCACCTCATGCTCTCACTTCCGCAATGCCATGGTTTTCTGCTTTCTACAGTTCTTACTTCCTGTTGTTTGTCTGTGAACCAGTAACTACATCACCTCTAACATCTTAATTTCCAGAATCTGACTATTTTAGTACCACACACTGCATTCTAGCTCATGTAGCTACTCCCACACTCCCATATGATATCTTCCTATGCACTTCCCATTACATGAGCTGTCATATTTTCACTCTTAACCATTGACCCCTCCCACAGAAAAAGACTTCTGTATCTTTCTTATGCTGTTTAAATGATAAGATCTATTAATTTAATCAGTCCCTTACAAACATTTTGTGAGGGACTTCTCCTTTTAACTTCTCCTTTTCCCCTGTGGCATGCTTCCATAGCAAAACCACAACCCTGGTCAAACCCAACTATCCACCCATTCCATGCTTATTTCCAATCACCTGAACTTTGTGATGGAAAAACACAAAACTGTACTGATCTGTTTTCATTTATAATTGCATCTCAAACAGGCACTTAAAGATTCTTGATGGTCCATCTACCCTTCCCGGTGTTTTATTTTCTAGCCTCTAAAATTAACTTTCTTCCCCTCCCTTCCTCCTTACCTCCTGGTTCCTCCCCTTCCTTTCATCTTACCTCCCCTCCACTCTGTTCCCATTCACTCAGCTGGGGATCTTGTTCTCCCTAATTCAAAGAGAAATTAGAAACAGTTTGATAATGCCTTGTTTGCCTGTCACCAAATCTACCAAATTTGATTTGACCAAATCTACCCATTTATCTACTTCTGTTTTGACCAAATTTACCCATTTATCTGCTTCTGTTTTGACCAAATCTACCCATTTATCTGCTTCTCTACAATATTCTCTTGAAATCAAGAGTCAGATGCTGAGCTAACTGAGCCACCTAGGTGTCCCATTAGCACTCTTGCTTCTGTTGAATCTCTAAACAGTTAGTTGAATATGTAGGGGATTTTGCTATAACATAAGATTCTAGGACCATAGGTCTTTATACCATCGTATACCAGATTATACAAATAGACCTTCTAAGTTACAGGGTCTAGAAATAGTCTTTCATCAGTGGGTATAACAGTGATCCCCAGACTTATCCAGTTATACATAGGAGACAAAACAGTCATTGTAGTTGGAATATGAAGTTCTTGTCTAGTTTTATACCCATCTCCTGGGAATCCTGTTTAAGTAGGCATGACTAGAAGTCTGTATTTTTACCAATTATTCAGGTAATTGCAATAATAGACAAGTTTGGGAAACATTGATATAACCGGTCAGTATGATTTCTTCCCCTTACTCTTCAATTCCCATAGTCACACCTTGGTTAGTACATTAAATGCTATTCCAAAAATACAGGCATTTGAGTAAATAGATAAACTTCACCTGGGGATTTAGCTTTAAAAATTAATTACAAAGGTGCCTAGCTGGCTCAGTTGGTAGAGCATGTGACTCTTGATCTCAGGTTCATGAGTTCACACCCCAGATTGGGCATGGAGCCTACTTAAGAAAAATAAGGGGCGTCTGGGTGTCTCAGTCCTTAATCGTCTGCCTTGGGCTCAGGTCATTATCTCAGGGTCTGGAATCGAGCCCCAAGTCAGGCTCTCTGCTCGGCAGGGAACCTGCCTCCCTTCCTCTCTCTCTGCCTGCCTCTCTGCCTACTTGTGATCTCTTTCTGTCAAATAAATGAATAAAATCTTTAAAAAAAATTTTTTTTAATTGGAAAAAAAAGAAATACAATAAAATGAGCCATTTTAAGGTTCAGAACCCCCTTCTTGGAAGCAAGCATGTATAACTTGAAAAAAATTCTCAAGTAACTATGAGAACCACTGTCTGAAATCAGGAATCTCCCCATTTTACTCTGGAAATTTGGAAACAAAGTGACAGCGAAGTTTGGTATGTTTTCTTATTTTTTGGTTTTGTTTTGTTTTGTTTTGTTTTAACCCCAAGTTCTTTAGAAAAACTCTGACTTATCTCTGACTTAGCTGGAATTTCTGAGTGATAGGAAAACAGAAGGAGTCTTGGGATGTGAGAAAGAAGAGTGAAATGCTGAAGGTACCAGTCCCAGCCCTACCTCTTCAGGTAGCTGCTAAAAACCAAGAATAATGATACCATGACGACTTACTTTGCGTAGGAAGAGAAATGGGTTTGATGAAATCACTTTTAGCAACACATCAAGTCCATGAGGGGCTAATGTTTTCATTTTGGTTCTCTCAGTCAGGTGAGCAGCCCTGAAGTCAGTGATCAGAAACCTGAAACTTCAAGCCTTGCTTCAAACCTTACCATGTCAGAGGAAAGTAAGTACTGCATTCTGTGCACGATGAAAGAGGTATTCTTATAGATGGATGATGCTATTCTTTTATAATTGGTTTTCACTGATTGCCTTGTTTGTTCCTTATATCCAGAAGCCTTTCCTGTCCGTGTGTGTGTGTGTGTGTGTGTGTGTGTGTGTGTGTGTGTGTATGTGTGTTTTCATCCTTGTGTTCTCATATATGTGACATACCAGCTGAGGAAGAAAATCGCATGGAATCCATTTACCTGAGGAGTCACACTTGGTGATTTTATTTTTGTTTTGTTTTGAAGTTGATGTTCTGGAAGTAATACTGCCTTACTCGCAATCAGAAAAGTTTATGGGCCAACCTCTGACTGCTCCTCCAAAGACATTGCTGTTTCTCCACCTTTCTAACAACCAAATGACTCTACCTATCCCTCTGTGCCAAAAAGAAAAGTAATCCCCTTAAGAGCCCCAAATTGAAGGATGCCTGGGTGGCTCAGTTGGTTATGCGTCTGCCTGTGGTTTGGGTCATGATCCCTGGGTCCTGGGATCGAGTCCCACATCTGGCTCCTTGCTCAGCAGGGAGCCCACTTCTCCCTCAGCCTTCTGCGCCCCCTGCTTGTGCTCTCTCTCTATCTCTCTCTCTGACAAATAAATAAATAAAATCTTCAAAAAAAAAAAAGAGCCCAGAATTGATACTGGACACTGGGGGAGATCCACCCCAATAAGATACATCCCCCACTTACCGACCTGCTTTCTCCTATAGAAAAGATAAATTTATAATGGACAAAATTTTATAGAGTGTTCTGGGTTTGTTTGGTTGGGTTTTTTTGTTTGTTTGGTTGTTGTTGTTTTTTTTGCGAAGATGTAAGTTTTCTCTAGCATACCCACATATGCCCCCAGGTTGCCTCCACAGGACAAATAGTCATCCATGAAATTAAATATCAGTGCCCCTCCATATTTTACCACATACTTTAAAAGAATAAATTTGTATAAGACACTTTTTTAAAAGACACTTGTTTGGGGGATTTTTTCTTCTCTTAAGGTGGTTATGCTTAACTTGACATACTTCCATGTATTAGAAAATGATGTCTTTAAAAAAAAAAAAAAGGAAGGAAATAGTATATCTTGAACTATGTATATTATTTCCTCAAAGGTACTAGTCTAGTGGTTCTCCAGCTCTCACAGTACTTAAGAATCTGGAATGCTTGTTTATAATGTAGAATTTTGGCCTCATTTTCAGAGATTATCATTCAATAGATCTGATGTGGATTGGAATGTATAAGAAGATAGGTGATTCTGATGCATATGAGAAACTGCCCACACTGTGGGAACTGCTCTAATCCGTGAAAAGTCTCTGATTTTTTTTGATGTCCCACTCATCCCCAAGAAAAAAACCCTATTTTTTAAATATATTCCAGGGCCAGGAAATAAGTTGAGTCTTCTTGCTCCTTCCAGATATTTCTTTCTCTTTTTCCCCTTCGAAAACTCCAGTTCCCTTGAAGTACATATTTATGCCTCCCTTGCCTTTCTTTTTACCCTAAACTGAACTACTAGTCATTTTGCTCTTTAAAGACTCGGTCTTCTTTGTTTCCTTCTCCATCCAAACTCTAACTATTCTTGGTGATTTCGAAATCCATGTAAATGACCTATCCAATACCTGTCATCATATCTGTCTGCCTTTATGTCCCTTTTCACTCCACATGGATTCTATGGCTCTTTACTATAATTGTTCCCTTATAAATACCTTCAATACCTTTGCCTCTTGTACTCTCCTTGCTAAACCCCAGTCCTAATTTAATACAACTCTCCATCTTCCCTTTAAGTGCATTCACATAGCTAAACATTAATGGATAAATTATCTACCTGGCTGACTCACAAGGCCTCAAATAGGCACCCAGCATGTTTGGAAATCCTACTACATTTTGCTAATGAATTTTACCTTTTGATATTTCACAGAATACCATATCCTCACTCACCTTTCCTCATTCTTAACCATGGCTCCATTGCAAATAGAAGTTATCAGACAAAAAAAACCCCTTATCCTCGCACCACCACCAAATCTTCAAGCCTACCTGTGTTTGTACCCATGTTTTCTTGCTTCATTCTTATCAGGACTAAAATAGTCCTAGTCTGTAGAAATAGTGCTCCTGTCAAGAGTAAGACCTTTTTTTTTGGGCTCCATATCTAACCCTTTCTCACCTTCCCCAAGGGCTGTGGTATTGTTGTTAACTAAGACCATGCCTGTGTCATCAAATTCTTCTTCTCTTCTTAATCTTTCCTGTCAGTAAAGAGACATGACACAGTATTTGCCATCTTAAAACAGAAACAAGACCCTCCTTTGGCTCCACATTCTCCACCAGTTATAGACCTTTCCTCTGTTCCATGACCCATTGGAACTTCTGGAAAGAGTTGCGCTTTCTTGTTTTCTTGCCTCCCATTCATTATTCAGTCCTCTCAAGTTTAACTTCGGTCACCACTCTTCCGCTGAATTGCTCCTCTCAAGGTCATTAGTTACTTGCAGTTACTCTGAGAAGACTAGTTGTAGTGAACGTTTCTTCTCATATTCTGCCTCACACCACTTTTCCTTCCATCTTTCTCTTCTGTTGGCCCTTCTTCCTCTGCCTGAACTCTGAATGTTAGGCCTCAGGATTTATTTCTAGTCCAGCATTCTTTCCTCTTTCTGCATCCTCTCATCCACTGCGTTACTTTAAATATTGTATACATTGTTGATGAATTCCAAATTTACATTTCCAGTTTGACTTCTACCCTGATTTCATTTGTGTATCCACCTGCCTGTTTGACACCACAACTTAGATTTCTGAAAGGAAAGTCATACTTAAAATATAGGAAAGCTTTTGGGACACCTGGGTGTCTCAGTGGATTAAACGTCTGCCTTTAGCTTAGGTCATGATCCCAGGGTCCTAGGATCAAGTTCCTCTCCCGCTGCCTACTGCTCTCTCTGCTTATGTAGACGTGAGGGCTGTCTTTTGCTCTCTGACAAATAAATAAAATCCTTTTTAAAAAATGTGGGAAAGCTTTTTATTCCCTTAGCCCCATCAAATCTCTTCCTTTCCCAAACTGCCCCATCTTTAGGAAGGGGTTTCACTATCCCTCCAGTTGCTCAAGCTGGAAATTATCCCATATTCCCCTGTTTTCCTCAGTCCTTACATACAGATCCGTCAGAATGTCCTGCTTTACCTTCAGAATGTATTTCAAGGTTGTGCCTCATCTCCCCTGCTGCTATTCTAATATTACAGCAGATTATGCCTTGACTGATTATAATCCTTTCACGGTTCCTAAGTACTGCAAAGATAAAGCCTTATTCATTCTACAAAGCAGTAAATATTGGTCTAAATCTCCAAGGATGTTTTGTCAATCTCTTCTCGAATTAAATCAGAGGAGAAGAAGGGTTTGGGTTTTTTTTAAAGTAGTTGTCAGCAGGGAAGGAACTGTCATGCAGAATCCAAATGAAGTTATGTTTTCTGTGATGGACGTGAAGACCCTTTAGACCTAATTGAGATCTCTTTCATTTTTGTCAAAATTATTATGGATGAATGTGATCTACAGATTTCCAGTAATTATTTTTAAAGACCTTGAACAATGGCAGTGGACAAGATGTCGATTTGTCTTACTATTGACCATGAATTGCCAGCAGCTCATGTGCTCTTGACCAGAGTTCCCTTTTTAGTTTAGACACTCAGGAAACCCAGCTAGAAGTAAAGTTAGTTGGTTTACTCTAAAACTCGACTAATAGTAGAACAACCACAGCCTCCTTCTCAGATGCTGAAGGCAGTTCTTGGACAATTCAGGGATCTGGTACAAGTTCTTTATGATACAACTCTGTCTACAGTATAGACTGAAATAGTGCGTAATGAATAGGATTTCGCTACCCATCAGACTTGAGTTGAATATTTACAGATGAAATCATGAGGGTTAAGCCTTCTCAGCAGCTATTTCAGATGAAGTCATAGGGGTCAAGAGGACCCTAGCTGTGAAAGTCTCTTTACTTGATGGTTCATCAGAGCATCACATCAGTTCCTCAGATCTGTCTTTGCTTTGCCAGACTTGAAAGCCTTCACCACAAAGCTGAAAAAGTAGTGGTATGGAAGTGTACTTGCATCTTTTTCTGCACTGTACACAGCAGTAGCAACAATTTTCTAATAAAACTGGATACTCCCACCCCAAATCTGTCTTCCTGCAAATCATTCTTACAGCTTTTTACTCAGATGAGTGGAAACACCCAGAGAATGAATAAGCTAAAGAAATAGAATGCAATTTCTTAGATATGGATCTTGGTTTTTAAGTTTGCCTCTGAGCACAGTGAAAGCTTAGGGTGTTGCTTCATCTGTGACTTTAGATCAGTGACAGATAAAGATAGAGATCGACTGGTACTAACCTTCAGCTCTTCCCCAAACCCCCCACATTCTGGCTTCTTCTACTGTCTCTAAAAGTCTCTAAACTCATTACTATAAGAGAGAGGGATTTTCTACTGCATAGTCTTTTTAAATTTCTCAGGTGCCGTCTGTAATCTGGTATTTAGTTTGAAAGACTCTACAGTGAGATATGCAGTTTTCTCATTTCATTTTTGAAATGTTCTAACTTTTTACCTGATGATATCTTTCTTTCAGTTATGACATGCACCGATTACATCCCTCGCTCATCCAATGATTATACCTCACAAATGTATTCTGCAAAGTAAGTTCAATAATTATTTAAAAGTCTATATGCCTTTTCTCTAGGTTCATTTCAAAATTTAGTTTGATATTTAACTTAGTAAGTCGACATTTAACTTCATTTCACCTCTCATGTTTTCTGACCCTACTCCAATTTTTTTATTCCCTCTAAATGTAGAGTCTCTGTAACATGCTTTTAAAAAGGAGATGGTTGCCTGGAATAGATAACTGTTACACAGGAGCTTGCTGTAAATGAATGGCCACTGAAAATGAGAAATATTATTCGTGATCAAAGCATATCACTGATTGACCTCTGATCATTCTCTCTTTCCTCTGCCTTGCTAGATCAGTAACACAGCTCAAGCCAGCCTCCTAGTGGGACTTCTCAGCCTAATCTCTGTTCAGTTTCTTACTTTAGGAATGTCCTCAAAGTAGAATTTAGGCTTGAAGTTAGGCTTAGCAGGTTGAAGTCACTAAAAGGCAACGTGCTTTGGGCCTTCAACAGGTAAGATCAGCATTTAAGATCCACAAGCTAATCCTCTCCAAGAAGAGCAGTACAGAACTGGGTGTATGCCAGACTACCAACCATCTGTTGATAAAGAGTGAACCTGTACATACATTGATAGATACATATGAGTGAATTTATTGAGGTTGGATGTATGCCCAGGTGCTTACATAGGCAGAACACGTGAAGGAATTGGTAACAGAGGTGACTGATACCTATGGGACTGTTCATAAAAAGAAAACTGGCATTTTTCCCCCTTTTTGTGCTCATTTATATGTTTTGAATTTTTCATCAGTTAACAAAGAACTAAAAAGGTCAATTCAATGAGTTATCCAAATTCTCATCTAATATTTAACACTAATAGCATCTTTGACCCAGTCATTTTCACATGATTTCCTTCTGTGAAATGCCTGAACCTATTCTCTGGGATCATTATGCAGGAAATAAGAAAATAACTTAGAGCTATAAGAACACTACAGGAAAAAAGGATATTATGATCTTTAACATACCTGGAGATCAATCCATTTGAAGTCACCAAGATTTTAAATTATTCCCATGTGAGTTGATTAACAGCTATGACCTGAGGTATTTCTTGGTTCAGATCTGGATAAGAAGAAAAGATGTGAACATGAGGCATATTTCAAATTCATCTGACTATTCAAAAAATAATTTACATACCTGTTGCATTCAGGGCACCTTATTAGCTATACATTCAGTCTTAATTCAGACCTCTTTAGCACTTACGTGAATCATTGCATTATAGCTATTTTTTAACTGGACCTCTACTTCAACTTTCTCCCCCTTCTAACCTGTTTTATAAAGCAGTGTCAAATTAATCTTTATTCAAGAACAGCTCTGATCTTGTCACTCTTTGCTCAACAATTTTAGTGACTCCCAATTGTTGCACGTTGGTCTGAACTCAGCCTGGAATTCAAGGTCTTTGCTGTCTTTCCTTCTTTTGCTACTCCCCTTCACTTCATGTATGTCCTCTGATATAATCTTTGCTCCTTATAGGCATAAGCCCTTGTTTGCCTTCTTCTGTACCTTTACCAGAGTTTTTCTCTTTTCCTTGAATGCCCTTTCTTTCCCATTTCTGCACATCTTATCTGCTCAGCTCACATACTGCTTCTTTATAGCCTTCCTTCATTTTCCTTTCCCCCAAAGCTGAAAAAAATGTTTTCTCCTTCCTCGCAGTAGTTTATTGTTCAGATTTATGTGGTACACAAAACACTTGCGTTGTAAGTACAGCATAACTCACCAAATAAAATAACTGGTATCTAAAAATTCAGTGCACAAAATGTGGGACCATTTTATTGCATGGATGAAATGACTGGGTCCTCTAGCTAAAGTCCCAGAAGTTTCACTGCTGAATTCAAATTCCCTAGCTAAACCTGATGTGGTTGGCTGCAACTAGTGACAGTATATTCTGGCTTAAACATCAGTGGGAAGATTCTGAGTCCTGTCTGGGACTTCTCAGATTTTATTATCTAGCCCCTGATTTGTAGGCTTGATCTGGGAATATTGGGGCCCACCGCTACTCCCCATTCTTTGATGTGTAGTGGTTGCTTGCCTTTTCTCTACCAGCCTAACCCCTCTCTCAAGTCCTACTCTCTCTCTTAGAACTTGTTTGTCCCAGAGGGCTGGGTGAAGAATAAGAGCCAATTGTGAGTCCCATTCTGTCCAGTTTTCTGTTACTTTAGGGGTTCATTGTATATGTAGATAAATTTTATCTACAAGTTTGCATGTAGCATATTACAGATGGTTGTAGTATAGTAATTGGACATTGGGAGGATACTTGGAACTATTAAATTTCCTATAAAAATGTTTCTTAAGTGATATTAGAACTTGGAAAGGAAAAATTAATTCTACCTTCTGACCCTAGTAAGAGACATTTTATGTGGAAGGTTAGTCTCCTCATTGCTGATTTTTGCTTTTAGTGTTATTAGCTCTTCCCTCTATTTCTCATTAAAAATAAATCACATATGAAAGTTTTTATTTTCTTGAACTTTTATAGACCTTATGCACATATCCTCTCAGTTCCTGTGTCGGAAACTGCTTACCCTGGGCAGACTCCGTACCAGACACTACAGCAGTCTCAACCCTATGCTGTCTACCCTCAGGCAACCCAAACATATGGACTACCTCCTTTCGGTAAGGCATTCTATTATAAGCAGTTTCTAAGAGTGTTGATTTTATCCCCTAGAAACTTCAATCTTTCCCCAAATATCAAGTATGGCTAATCAGGAAGCTGAAAGATGATGGGTTGTTCTTTATAGAATATCTACTCAGTTACAAGTGTGATAGATGTTGGGTGTGCAACTTTCCAACAGTATGTTTGATGCATATTAAATAAAATCATAACTTTCAATGCTCATTTGTGTATCTGCCAAAATTTAGCTATTTCCAGAAAGGTACTAAATCTTGACTGTAAAGCTTGGAATCTTTAAGTGTTGGGGGAAACTCTTTGAGGAATTACTATTACTTTCTTTATACAAAACACATTACCGTGGTTAGATAAGCATAATAAATATATTTTGAGATGACTCATTTTCCTGCTAAAACTTGGTTATCTAAATATCCAGATAGAGTATGCCTTATAGTGTACTCTCCTTTTTTTTTTTTTTTTGGTCAATTTCTCCCTCTCTTTTTCTCCCTCTGCCTTAAACCGATCAGTTGTTGCTCTGCTGAACTAACAAGTTATCTTAGAATGAGGAGAATCCCCAATTTTATATAGCCCTATCTTTGTGCGTAGTTTGTTCTGTGGTTTTAGGTATGTTGGACATGAACTGTGAATTAGATTGATTTACTGGGAGTCAGTTTGAGACTCTGGGAGCACTTAATATCTGTGCTGATTTTTCTTTGTGTAAATTGATAGATATTTGCAGTATGCTTTATTGTCTCTTCCCTGGTTTCCTAGAACCAGTGTTAGAAAGTTGAGTGAGTACTGTATTATTTTCACATATGCAACATGTTAATAAAATTTTATCTCTGTAGCCTTTACTGAAACTAACTGGAAATTAGAAAGATCTTCTAAACAGATCGCCACAGATTCTGGATGTATTAGTGTTGCCTGCTTTTGGTTTCTACATTCTTGCTTTACCTGGCCCATTTGACTAGTCCCTTGTGACAGTGACAGCTCTCTTAGTTTTAGGCTTGTTAATATGCCTTGGTCCTGGTAACTACTAGAAATAAAATGGGAGGTTATGTTTTAATGATAGTGATGGGTCCGTAATCAAAGGAACGAGACTGATACAAAGGGAAAGTCAAGCAAAGCTTTATTTTGAACCAGGCATCGGGAATCAAACCGACCGTTCAGGCCGCCTCTTACAGAGAGGGCAACCCCTCCCAGCCTCACAGACTAACTTTTATAGAGCAAAGGCCATGTGGTTGAGCCTGGCCACACACAGGTGGCCAGTGAGATTGTAGCACACAGAGAAAGCTGCACAGTCATGCTAGGTCACACACGGGTGGCTAATTGAATTACAGTTTACCCCATAGTAGCTATTTGAACTAGCCTACCACCGTGGTCAGGATTGGCGCCCAAAAGGTGGGGCCCACACTCCTTGGTAGCTAGGGAGACAGTATGCTCGCTTTACTGATTGGATGTCTTCACCTGGCCCGACTCATCCCTGCATTTGGGCTCTGTTACCTCCACCTGACCTGACCCCGCCCCCCTTATATTTGGGCTCTGTTATCAGGGACTGGTCCACCATATTCTCCTGGTTTCCTGGACTTGCTTTTAAGTAAGTTCCCCTGAGGGGTGGGGGGCAGGGTCAGTTTAAGTTTTACTACATAAACAACAAAATCACTGTTTAACCAGATGGAATCGCTCTGGCTAAATAGGCCCTTACAATAGTGGTAGTTGATAACTTCTTGAAAGAAGATAAACAGAAATGCTCTTGTTCCCCCATTTGTATGTCCATACCTCCACGCCTGTCAGTATCTGCCAGTATACTAAAATCTTAAATTTGTTAAATATTTAACCAGCCGTGACTGAGCAATCCTTTTGGAAATGGAACTCTGTGAATATGTTTGTGCTTATATCTTTTTGCATATGTTAAAGTTAATTTTTCAATAGCTGACTAGTAAAAGCTAGCAAGTATAAAGTAAGTATTTTTATATTAGTTTTTTGCCTTCTGTTTTGGTTGAAATTCATTGTTAGCAAGCCCAGATCTCTTTATGACATTGTTGAACAGTTGATCATTCCTGCTGTTCAGTATTGAATAAAACTCCTATTACATCTCTGATCTCAGATTATGGAAGACCTAACACAGTGCCATGTGCATATTATGGTATCTTTTATGATCACTACATTTCCCATGTATTAAAGAAAAAAAATTCTGTATAATAGGTCCTTGGTAAAAACTTGAAACTGTTTATATTGTAAAGAAGTATTGGTAATGGCAGGCTCTTTTATTAATCTGGTTTTGTTTAATATTTGGGAGTGAGGGAGACTTGTTTCATAAATTCCTCTCTCAGTATTTCAGAGAAAGAGAATCAGCTAAATCTGACTCTTAAGTAATATATGAAGCTTACTGGAGGGAGATTTAGGTTAGGGTAATGTGAATGAAAAATGTGGCATATTCTCAGAATTTATTAAGAAAATTATAGATATGGCCGGTTTTTTAAAAAGGGCGTTCACTCAAGTAGAAAATACTGTTTTCTTTCTTCTTGTGAAGATTTGGCAATTTTATCTTAGTGCTGCCTATTAGCATTAAAACTAGATTAGCTAGTCTATTATTTCATTTCAGATGTAAACAGGGCTTCAGGAAATCTCTAATATCTAATGTTTATGAAGTGCTTTATATACCAAGCAGTATGCTGGGAACAAGTACCTCACACTTTACATTATTGGCTTATTTAATCTTAGAACAGCCCTCAGGAGTAAGCAGTAGCATTATCCCTTTTTATAGATGAGGAAACAGGCTTAGAAGGATCAAATTATTAGCCTGAGGTCATATAATTAGGAAATGCCTGGATTTAGAATCGAACCCGGATCTGTTTAATTCCAGAAGTGCTCCTAAATTTAGACTGTGTCTCAGAGTTGAGTTTGAAATTTAAAAATATTCTTCCTCTTGATGAAAGGAGAAAAAACTAGAGGAAATCTAGGAGGCCTGGTACTGTGAGCAGTCTGTAATGCTCACATGTAATGTGAGTAATGTAAAAGTAAAGAAATAGTGGTCATACTGTTTTTAAGAGCTCTGTAGAAATGTAGTGGAACGGCAGAAAGAGGAATGGAGGGTTAATTTCCAGTGATCTCAGTGAACATGTGGGAGGAAAGGGGTGCCCACTTATTTTTAGGAGCTCATAAAAGATCACTTTAGCTGCCACTATTCTGGCTTCTTTTGAAAGAACTCTAATGTGAGTTGGAGATTTGGTAATACTAAAACCTCAAGGACGTTCATGCCATTTCCCCCCAGCAAATTCACTTCTAGGGATTTATCCTATGGAACTAATTAGAGATACCTACGGATTTTCAAAATAAGATACTCATCACAGCATTATTTATAACAGCAAAAGATTGGAAACAGCCTACATTTTGAATTGAAAGCCATGTGTTAAATTGCAGTGTATCTATAGAATGGGAAAGTTAGAAATCATATTCTTATAAATTCACGTTCTTAAAGAATATTCAGCATCTTGAGAAAAGTTTATTATTAATTTAAAAGCAGTATGTAAAATTAAAAGCAATATAATATGCCAAGTTAGTGTTTTTTTTTAAATATGTACATAAAGAATAATTTGGAAGAAAAATGCGCATGTTGCTGTACAGGCATTATAGATTTGATCTCCGTTATCAGGGAACCAGGCAAGACAAGGACTTAGTTGCATTATCTGCCGGTTTCTGGTAACAGAGTCCTCTACAAAAGCAAGAACTGCCTGTATTTTTTTTCTGTGCAAGGAGACTGCACTTTTTTTTTTTTTTTTTTACTTTCTATGTTTTCATTTTCTATAATATACATCTACTCACTCTGTAATCAGGGAAATCTCAGATTAATTATTTAGTATTTGTAATAGCTCATCCCAGTGAGCTATCGAATCAACAAACCCAAGATATTTTTCATGTGTTTTTTCCTGAGCATTGGCTTGTGCTTCAGTTCCTAACCAAATTCATTTTTCTCTAAAGATCCACTACTCTGATATATATTACTATAAATGGAAGTGCTCAGATTAGTCTGGTTAGTGACTAACCAAAGATGAAGTATTTGTGCTGAGAAACTTGGGTAGAGTTTGTGATAAGACCCCAGTGTGGGGCAGTAAGAGGATAGAGCTCAGAGACTGGCTTCATTTGCCATTGTTAGACCAGCTGTTGTACCACATCAGGCCCCTGGTGCTTAAAAGGCCTCGATAAGCTTGGTAGTTGTAGGGATAGAGCCGTGGACTGGGAGTCAGGAGACCAGGGTTTGGTTTCATCTTCGCTATGGGCAGGATTGCTGTATAGTCAGACCATTTGGTCATGCTGCCTGTGACTTGGAATTCTGGGAAGGGCACTTTTAAAGGAAGATTCTTACTTGCTTTCAGAGCAAGGCTACCGTGATGCCAGAGGCAGTGTTCATGTGGTCTTTTATTCTTATCTTCATCGTAAAATAATTGTAATTTTAAATACCAAATTCTTGTTTCTGGTCAAAAACATTCAAAACTACTATAGTCATTTTCCTACTTGCCTTGGACACTTTGCTCTGGTTTTTGGCCTTATAAGAAGTTCCAGTTCATAGACATTTTGCATTTTGAAACTGAATTACATAACTAAATAATGAGACTGGCGAAACATTTTCAGGGAATACTATTCTCATGAATAAGATTGTATTTTAGTATAGTGTAATCTGAATGTGTTCACAGATCCAACACCTCAGATTCAAAACCTATTTAGAAAAAAAAAAATCACATCCATTACAATAAATCTGAAAGTTATTGTGACATTGAAATGGCAATTTGCTAAAATGATACTCAACCACAAAGAATCATGGCGCTGATACTCAAATTTCACATAACTGTTAAAAAATAATATTTCCAAATATTTTTAGTGTTGAAATTTAGGTTTAGTTAGGACTTTAGCTGTGGTAATAATAATAAACTAAGCACAGAACAGGGGCCAGCCCTCCCAATGCATGCTGTAGATGATGGTATTCTTCATTTTCCTCAAGTAAGTTATTTCATGTGTTTAATAGGTAAGAAAAGAATATGACTTTTTTTATGTTTGAAGAGTTTGGAACAAGGCGATTGCCACATCCCATGTCGATTTGAGATTTTTGCAGCTCCCTTACATTTAATAATCAGCAAATTTTACAGATCTGAGTTGTACCTGTATATCTCAGTGCCCTAGGGAAGCAGAGGGCCCTATTGTCGGTGCATTATATTTCTATAAATTCAATATCAGATTAGAAGTAAATGAAATGAGTTAATACTGAATTTGGAGCTGTGGCTGACCTTGGTATTGATTTCTTACCTGGAATGTGATTGATGAACCTTCTTGGACCTGTTAGCTTCAACTACACTGATCCACCAGCCATAGCTATTCAGAACACAGGAACAACCAGACAGTAAGATCTTTTTTTTTTAAAGATTGTATTTATTTATTTATTTGAGAGAGAGGGAGGGAAAAGCAGATGCCCTGCTGAGCCAAGAGCACGATATGGGCCTCGATCCCAGGACCCTGGGATCATGACCTGAGCCAAAGGCAGACACTTAACTGACTGACTAACGCAGGCACCCCGTAAGATTTTTTATAGATAGATTTTTATAGATAGATTTTTTTTAGATATATATTTATAGATAGATTTTTTATAGATAGATTTTTGCATAGCCAAAATTACCACTAAAACTGTTCGCCATAAAGGACATCCTTTGGCTGTCATGTAGAAGCAAAGCTTCGTTATGGTTTCCTAGTTTACTGCAAATGAACAAGGAGGTAAAGTGAGAAGAAAGAGATTGTCAAGTGACAGGTCACAGAGAAAAAAATCAAAATGCTGTAGAACTATAACTGAGTTGTATTTAGTACCAAGCAAATGTCTTCACATATTCCAGTAACCTCTGGGGGTGTCTCTGTAATATATATATAGCACAGCACACTATTAATCTTTGTGACAATAATAATGAGAAAATCTAAAGGTACATTCACTATTTCCTTCCTGCAGAGAAGGCAGGAAAGGATATAAATCTATTTGAAAAAGATTGTCACTCAGGAGCATTGTGATAAAAATAAAATAAAAGTGAACAGCTATGATATCTATCAGTATGAGAAATTTATGTGTTCTGACATGGAAAGATGTTCTTTCACAGGTATTATGTGGAAAAGCAAATTTTGAACAGTATGTATAATATCCCATTTTTATTAAAAAGAAAAAAGATTAGTAAATATATAGAAGAAATCTAAGTGACTTCTGCAAACTGTTAATAGTGCTTAAGTCTGGATGCTGGGATTATATATGACTTTATTTTTTCTAAGTTAATATTTCTGTAATATTTTTAATTTATAAAAATAAGCAAGTATGTCTTTCCTAATCAGAAGAAACAGGTAATAAAACAACCAGCTTAAGAAGGCAGAAAAGTACTCAATACATTTTAGAAAGTTTTGGTGCTTGTTTAATGGGTAAGTGAATTTTAAACTTACGTGGAAAGTCTCCCATCTTGACAATGGATAAATGATTTGTCAGTGTACATGATCATCAGGCACTCTCTACAATAAACACTCCAGTTGGGTGTCAGTAGCTTTTTTTTCCTGAACCCTGATCAATCTCCCTCAACTGTTGAAATGAACTTATATACATATCATTATTGGGGATTTTGACAAGATTTTTGTTTCTGTGGCCCCACTCCCCAGTTTTTGAAACTGTATTTGCTTGTGGTATATTAGGAGTGGGACAATCAGTAATTTTCTCTTACAAGCAAATTTATTTTTGTTCTAAGATTTAGGTTTTAAACCTACTGGCTGATATTTGAAAGCATAACCATGCTCCTCAGTCCCAGTGTATTGTTTGTAATTGGTCCAATTTATCTGATTCAGGTGCATTGTGGCCAGGTATGAAACCTGAAAGTGGTTTAATTCAGACTCCATCTCCAAGTCAACACAGTGTTCTTACCTGCACTACAGGGTTAACCACAAGCCAGCCAAGCCCAGCACATTATTCTTATCCCATTCAAGGTAAATAGGCATGGTTGTGTGTGTTTTATTATTGTTGTTTTTGTTGTTTTCAGTCTATCTGTATCTCCAAACAAATTGGGTATTACAGGAGCACTGTCTTGTAAAACAGAAGGGGGTGATATTTGCACTTGTGCATGCTTTTTGTGTTAGGCACCCAGAATTTGGGACTGTGGTTTCTAAGTAGTTTAGCCTTTAAATGTGATTTGTAATTCGTAGAACTTCAGCCTTTCCTTTTGCATGGTGTCCAGAAAACCTGTCTGATTTTGTTTTAGTCTGTTCTCAGTGGCACTTTGTCCTATAAATGAGCAGAAGACTACCCATGGGGCAGAACTTTGCTGATTTCTTTTATGTGAAGTCCAGGTAGGGCAGAAGTGAGATGTGTGCTGCATTTTTTTGCTGCAGTGTTGTCATACCTCCGCCCCCACTTGCTGCTTCTTGGTGAGAGCATTTTTCCTTCTCAAAAAGTTCAGTCTTATTTCTATTTCATGATTAAAAGCATAGCCTTAAAGCTTGAACTCTGAACATCTTTGCCTTTCTGAGTTGTTCTTCTAAAAGGTTAGAATTATGACAGGACTATTAGGAATAAAGAGAGAGAAATTCAGAAGGCACTATGGGATTAATTCCCAACCCTTCCAAATCTAACACAGGCAATTTGTCATTGTTCCAGATTGGAAATTAATGTCCATGTACCTGGCTTCTCATCTGCCTCCTTTCTCCTGATTTCTCCCAGCTTTAAAATTTTATTCCTCATAAATTAGGTGCTAGAGAAGTGAGGATGGGACAGCAAAAACTGGTCTGAGGTACTCTTAAGATACGAACTTTGGGGGGCGCCTGGGTGGCTCAGCGGGTTAAAGCCTCTGCCTTCGGCTCAGGTCATGATCCCAGGGTCCTGGGATCGAGCCCCACATCGGGCTCTCTGCTCAGCAGGGAGCCTGCTTCCTCTCTCTCTCTCTCTCTCTCTCTGCCTGCCTCTCTGCCTACTTGTAATCTCTGTCAAATAAATAAATAAAATCTTAAAAAAAAAAAAGATACGAACTTTGGTGATAAAAAAGTGTTTTGATATAGATGATAGTAAATAAAATATTTTGCTACTCAGTTTTAATTGTTTTCATTTAAATGATTAAGAACTACTTCTGCTTGATCCATTTACCAGTTAGTAAATAATTAAGTCAGGATGTAAGCTGGGCAGTCTGACCTCAGAGCATGAGTGCAATATTTATGATTTTCGGTATTGAAATCATGATGTCAATATCAGCTCTCCCATAAGAGAGAACCTTTACGGACAAACAAGTAAGTTTGGTTTTCCTCCCTTTTCTGGTTAACCTCTTGGCACATTTTGTTGTTCGTTAGAACTTTGGCAGAGGGTAGAATTTAAGGCCGAAGGTAACCATCAAGTTATTAATTTTTGCCTTTATTCTAAAGAAACATTGATAGAATACAAATTGAAACAATTGGCTAAAATGAAATATGAGTATTGGCAGAGTCAAATTACCTAGGTTGTCTGCTATCAATATCACTCTCCTCTCCCCCACCTTTAGTTTTACTTAGCATGGATAGTGAATGGCTGTCCCCGGCTGCTCTGTTCCCCCTGTATAACTATCCAGTCCCTCCATGGAAGAAAAGCAAGAAGAATTCTATCAGTTTTTGAAAAATGATCAAAATAGCAGTGTCTCCTCATCGTACCCCAAAGCATTCTACAATTGACATATAGAGTTATCTAGAGTTGTCAAATCACTATGTTGTACACCTGAAGCTAATGTAATATGTGTCAACATACTGCCATTTCTTTAAAATGTATAATTTCAACCTAAAAAAATTATACTTCTGGCTTGATCAACTCTGATCAAAGCCCTTTCTTCAGTTTATGCAATGCTTATGAAAGCCCTTCGGTTAAGTAGATCTGGCTGCTTTATTATCAATCTTTTCCTACAGTATAAATATGTGGCCCAGTCTCTGGTTATTTTCTTCAGTTGAGATGGTTTAAGTGGTTAATATTTAAGTGGTAAAATTAATTTCAGAAATTTCAAAACTAATTTTAACGTAATCTTGATTTTTAATGAACGTGTTTGTGCTTAATTTTGTTGGTAGCACATGATAGTCTTTTTTTATAGTCTTTCATTGATCAGGAGTTTTGTTTTGTTCTGTTTTTTAATAGACATTAGTTTTTAGATTAGTTTCAGATTTATAGACAAATTGAGAAGACAGTACAGAGAGTTACAGATCTCCCCATCTTGTATATAATTTCCCCTATTGACGTCTTATTTAGAATGGAACATTTATTACAATTAATGAACCCATATTGGTACATTATTATTATCTAAGTCCATAGTTTATTCATAGTTCCTTAGTTTTTACCTGATGTCCTTTTTTTTGTTCCAGGATTCCATCCAGGATACCACATTTCATTTAATTGTCATGTCTACTTAGGCTTCTCTTGACTATGCAGTTTTTCAGGATTTTTTTTGTTTTTGATGACCTTGACATGCTATACTTGAGTCCCACAAGTTACACAGGAGTATACCTGTCTACAGGATAGACATGAATCCCACAAATATTTATTGAGCATCACCTGCTCTGTGCCAGGTATTTTGCTAGATGTTGGAGATAAGAATAAGATAGTAAGATTCTGCCTTCTTGGAGCTTACAGATGAGTGGAAGAAACAGAAAACAAGCAAGTAAATAATTAAATAGATTTTGAAAAGTTCTCAGAAAGAAAAAAAACACCATATTGCTGTGATTGGGAAAACAAGGAATTAGTTGTTTTGTTTTGTTTTTTTAATTTAATTTTTTTAAATAGCATGCAAGCAAAGGTGGGGGGTGTTGGGGGGAGGGGCAGAGGGAGAGAGAGAGATGGAGAGCAGGCTCAGCATGGAGCTGAGTGGAGCCTGATGCAGGGCTTGATCTCACGACCCTGAGATCATGACCTGAGCCAGAGTCAAGAGTCAGATCCTTGACTGACTGAGCCACTCAGGCGCCCCAAGGAGTTAGTTTTAATAGAGGGGTCAAAGAGCATGCCTCTGAGGAAGTAGACGTGCTGAGCATGAGCCATCATGCTGGGAGGGCAAGAGGGACAGGCCAGGGAGAACAATCCAGGCGGAGCAAGCAACATTGCCAAGGTGCTCAAGTGAGAAAGAGCTCTTCTTACTTTGAATAACTTGAAAGCCAGGTAGGCAAGGGTGGTAGAGGGAGACATGTATAAAGTTAAGACATGGGTAGAAAGTAAATCTTGTTTCAACTTTTATATACCACTAACCTTTAGGTCAACCTTCTGGCTTTGGGGCAGTGTCATTTAATTTGGCTGTGCCTCTCACAGTGCTATAACCACCGTCTTCTGATTAAAGCTGTCTGTGTATATTGACTATATTATTTGGACCTCTACTGGGGCATGGTTTTTTAAAACACACCTATGAGGAAACTACTGAGTCTCCTCTTTTCGTATGTATTGATTGGACCTCTAGTGGGGCATGGTTCTCAGAAGCTTTGTTTTTCTGTTATTTCACGGCTCCGTTGTCAGAACAGGAGTGGAGACTATCCAAAAACAGTTGGGCGTGCCATTCATATTTGGAGAGCAGATAGTCTTCAGATATGTATCAGTAGGATTGACCACTTGAGTTTTCTTTGATCCTCTAAGTTTGTATGTTTTGTTGCAATTTTATTGCTGCTGTTTTTGTTTCTTAAATCTGCAAATATTATTTGTTGAGACATATATAGGTGTATATATGTATATATATATGGGCAGAATGATAAGTACTATTTAGTACTTTTAGTCATAGTTATATGTAGAGTAGGGTATACAGTGATGTGTGTGCCCTTTTAGGTGAGTTTGGCTTGGGTGCAATGATGGTTACAAGAGCCTAAAAAATTATGTATTTAATTGTTATCTCACTCCATCAATGCAGTCTGATCTCCATGAGAGCAGGGGACTTTGCCTTGTTCACTGCACTATTCCTCAGTGACTGGAACAGTTTCTGGGTGCATAGTAGACCGTGGTTTGCTGAATGAATGAATATGGCACATATGAGAAATGATTTGATTGGATTAGAGAAGGAAGTGTTACCGAACCCTATAAACTTTCTAGGTCAGCAGGCCAACATTTTCTGTAATAGAAGTCACTATTGCTGAAAGTAGTTTGTGATCTTTAGGAAGGTATGTATTAAAAATTCAGTATCAGCAACTAGCTAATCATTAAACTTCCTAGTGGAGATAATAAGAGTATATGACCAGTTGTTTATAAGGTGTACCTTGTTACCTTTAGCCCAGTTCAGTAAGTGGTCTGAAAATTGTTAAATTTATAAAATCACTTTGTCAGTCAGAGTACCTTTTCCCCATGTATGCGAAGATATGAATGGGTTGTACTGCTAACCATTTATAAGTTAGTAAGAAGGTAAAACAGAATTAAAGGTAAATAGGAGGAAAAGAGAATTATATGCTAGAATAAAGACCAATGAAAAATTGAGCTAGAAATGGACTTTGCTAGGAGAAATAAACTTAAGAGATTAAGTAAATTATTCATTTTCTTTCCCACCTTAAATCACCTTATGTCCTGTGTGTTTTATTACTTGGCTACCTGGCATAATGTACTGGTAATAAAACCTGAAAGCCACTCAAAATCTTTACCCACAAGAATGATTAAAAACTACTTACAGATGGGGCACCTGGGTGGCTCAGTGGGTTAAAACCTCTGCCTCCGGCTCGGGTCGTGATCCCAGGGTCCTGGGATCGAGCCCCGCATCGGGCTCTCTGCCCTGTGGGGAGTCTGCTTCCCTCTCTCTCTGCCTGCCTCTCTGCCTACTTGTGATCTCTCTGTCAAATAAAATGAGTAAAATCTTAAAAAAAAAAAAACAAACTACTTACAGAATCATCTAAGCCTGTGTATTGTACAGTAATTCCTTGTACTTCCCCATGGGAGGGAAATGGGTTAAGCCATGGTAAAGAAGAAAATGAATATTGGTAGGAAGAAAATACCATCTCTGAGGTTATAAAATCTGTTTCATTTGGTTGTTATGTTTAAGAAAGTAAACTCTTTTAAGAGTCTTGTAGTTCCCCTGGGAAAAGAAGTATTGTAGAAAAAATCTCCCTGGATTGTCAGGAATTCTGAACCCTGACTCATCCAGTTGGGAGATCCTAGACGCCATCATGACTAACACTGGTTCCATGACAGTAGACAAATAAGCTTAACTCTTCTTTGTCCCAAGTTCTTCATCTGAAAGCTGGGGTTTTCTCTTCTAATCTCTTCTAGACTTTCTTCTAAGCAGAGTACCCTTGGGGGAAGGAATAAAAATTTCCCTGATTTTGATGAGTACTCTCATGTTTCTGCTTCATTTGTTCATCTGTTCTCTTCTTAATGGAGGTTTTCCTATTAACTTTACCTGTAAAGTACTTTGTTGCTAATGGGATAGGTAGTCAGATAGTCAGGTCTACCTCATGATGAATCCTTATGCATGAGTGACTGCAGTGGGAACCAGGTCTAAGTGTGCTTGTGATAAATGAGGGAAAGGACCAGTTCAAGACCAGTACCTTGTAGTCTCAGTTACTACACTGGTTCACCTGAAAAAAGTCACTTTAACAAATAGTAGTCACTGAAGATTTGACTAAAACCCTCGTGGAGTCTGTGGTAGAAGGATATGAAAAAAGTTAGCCCAAATTCCTTGTCCCAAGATAGGCAGCCTAAATAACTTACAGAGTATATTGTTACCTGGCCAGAATAATATTTAATATTTTCCAGGTTTTTCCAGGCTCATTGGTAAAATCATTAAATGCCAGAGCATGTTTATTGATCTACAGTAATAATTCATGATTTGAGTAGAGCCCAAAAAGCAACTCCAAGCAGGTTTGGGGGATCAGCTCTATTCCTCAAAGTTAATTATGTTGCATTAGGAGAGGCATCATTTGGGGCAAGTGGTAACAAATATCCCAGTCTAGGATTTACATGCAGATTTACCAGAGCTCTTGTGGTTTCTGCTGGTTGTCAGTCAGTCACATTGCAGGTGAGTCATCTTTCAAGGGCTGAGAAGATAGACTGGAGATTTGTTTAGCTTCTGATTCCATTGATTTCATTAATATGAGCCAGTGCGTTGTACATGTGTCCTTCCTAGGACTTCAATAGGAAGAGTGGACGACTCAAGTTGAAACAGAAAAATGTTTGAACTGTTTTATTTCTAATCAAGATTAAAGTATGGCATGCAAAAGAGCAAAATCAGTATTTGTTTCCTTTGTGCAATGTTCTTTATCTCCTTGTAGATCTGTTTACATAAGACATTTCTTCTAGGCTTTTACATGATATCTTTAACATCTTTTCACACTCTCCATCCTATAGCTTCAAGCACAAATGCCAGCCTGATATCCACTTCATCTACAATTGCCAATATTCCAGCAGCAGCAGTTTCCAGCATCTCAAACCAGGTACAGTCTACTGCGTTCATCCTATTTGATATGGTTCATCGAGCTTGATCTTCTTCTCTTCATTCTCTGGTCAATTTGCTAATCTAAGAAACAACCAGAACTGGGACCCTGGATGGTTTCTCAGACTGCCCTCCAGTTTCTTTCATTACTATGCTGTCTGACTGATACGGCTCTATCTGCTCCCTTACCTACTTTGTGTGTCTGCCTCCTACCTTGTCCCTACTAGAATGTAAGCTCCGTGAGGATAGGGACTTAGTTTTCTATTTTGTTCACTTATATATTCCCAGAGTTCAGAAAAAGCCTGGTTCTCTCTACTTTTTTATTTAGGCATTCATTTCTTCTTTGCGGTCTGGTCTCGATCACTGTTCTATTAATTCTTTATGTTTAGATCACTGGTAATAGCTTCAGTGTTTTAGAGGTTTTGTTTTTGGTGTTAGGTTTTTATTTGTTTTCTCTGCAGCAATGAAACTTTTCTCCGTGAATCTCTATTTTGGCTATAGTTAACATTACTATTCTGGTTCATCTTTTATGTTTGACTGTTTTTGCATTTCTTCATTCTTAGAGTTCACAAATTACTGAGTTTCTACTATATACCTGGCACTCTTCCATGTTATTTATCTTTCCCTTTCCTAAGTTTTCTTTTTGATCCTGTTTTCTCTCATGGACAGTGTATGTAGTTTTCCACATGTTTTTTATTTCATCCCCAGAAATGTTACATTCACAGGGTCCATTTACTACCTCCGAAATGAACATTCTAGTCCTGACTGCATGATTTCTACAGGCTTCCTGCTGATTGATGGCCATGTTTTTCTTTAATGTCTCTCTGTTTCCCTAAGTTTATCATATCAAAAGCCAGGCTTTCGTTCCAACTTTTTTTGCTCGTTGTCCTTCAAAAGTAAAAAGCACTTTTCCCTATGACTTTTCAATTGTCTTGAGACCATTTTTAAATAAAGCTAGGCCTCAACCAAGCCAGTTGTTTTCAGGTTTTTTTCCCTCACCTATTCCTAATGTAGCCATTTCTAGAATTCTTTCTCTTCCATTTTTGCTATTATTTCCTATGTTTTGGTTCTTCCCCTTTAGTCCTGAATTACTTCAGTTAACTGTTCATCTCATCTCCAGTTTTCCTCTGTACCTAACCATTTCCTAAAACACTATCTGAGGGCACATGGCTGATTCAGTCAGTGGCGCATACAACTCTGATCTTGGGGTCATGAGTTCAAGCCCCATGTTAGGGTTAGAGATCACTAAAAAAAATTTTTTTTAAAGATTTTAAAACACTATCTGAATAATTTTCTCAAAAGTCTACTTTTATCCTGTCAATCATCTGCCCAGAGTCTTTCTGTATTTTTGTTGTTTTGATTTTTGATAGTCACTGTTACCTGCCCCCCCACACACACACAAACTATACACCATGGCCTTAAAGAATCCAAGTCACATTCATAGGCTTGCATGACTCATTCAAGCCTGAAAGATTCTTTGTTTCAACCAGACTCAATATCTCTGGTCCCTTAATAAAACCTTTTGAAGCCCTATTCACGCTCTTATTTCCTCTGTCTGTTTAGCTCAGAAAGCTCTGACTATCACAGTTTGCAAGGATAGTTGTCTTCCTCTGTATTTCACTCACTGGACATATAATTTACTGCCAGTTTGTTGAAAATGTTGTCTTCTCCTGCTAGACTTTTAACTCCCTTGAGTTCAGCCAGTACAGCTTACTCTTTTCTTTAATGTTCCAGCTCATACCTAGACACATACCCTGACTGAGTTATATTTGGTTTTATGGTAGATGCTCAGTACTCTTTATAATTGGTCTGGTTAATTAGCTTCTTCCTGCTGCTTACCAACATCAGTATCAGTTGAAGTTTTTTAGGGTATGTATTTGAGCTATACATCATACACATTTTTTGCACAGCTTTATTAAGGTATAATTGATATACAACAATCTGCATACATTTAAATTGTAGTTTGATAAGATTTGACATGTATGTGCCCATGAAACCATTAAAAAGTTCCCTCCAATTTTCTTTTTTTTTTTTTAAGTAGGCTCCATGCCCAGCATGGAGCCCTAAGTGGGGCTTGAGCCCATGATCCTGAGATCAAGACCTGAGCCAAGATCAAGAGTCAGAGACGCTTAATGGGCTGAGCCACCCAGGTGCCCCAATACTCAGTTTTTAAACTAGGAAACCTTAATGTAGGATATGTGCTTTTTTATTTAAGCTCATCTGTACTTAGAAAGCACTAGCATCTAGTGAAGTTGCTTATAAACTTCTTAAAGAATAGAATCATCAGAAATTCTATGCAGAAATTTACACAGAAATTCAGTACCTAAAATGGAAAAAAAAAAAAAAAAAAAGAAAGCCATTAGAGTAGAAAAGGGAAATTGTGTGTAGAGTGCATGGGACCCTTCTCTCACAGCCTCCTGCTCATGGCAAAGATAGCCTCTGAGGTCTCTCCTCTTGACTCTTAGGTTGCCACAGAATGCATTTTGAAAATCATTGGTTTAGGTGGAAGCTATAGATGGGTAAATGAGAAGTCAAATAAATGTTTTAGGAAACTAACAATGAGTAAGAGGGACATGAAAGTGGGGCGCCTAGGTGGCTTGGTCATTAAGCATCTTCCTTTTGCTAAGTTCATGATCCCAGGGTCCTGGGATTGAGCCCCGTATCGGGCTTCCTGCCAAGCACAGGACCCTGCTTCTGCTTCTCACACTCCCCTTGCTTGTGTTCACTCTCTTGCTCTTGCTGTGTGTCTCTCTGTCAAATAAAGAAATAAAATCTTTTAAAAAAAGGGACAGAAAGTCTCTTGTATTGAAATCAGCGCTTTGCTCTTTCTGAAAATCTTGTTTTCCTCCCTTATTCCCCTTGGTCTACAGGACTATCCCACCTATACTATCCTTGGTCAGAGTCAGTACCAGACCTGCTACCCCAGCTCCAGCTTTGGAGTCGCGGGCCAGACTAACAGTGATACCGAGAGTACCACATTAGCCGCAGCCACATACCAGACGGAGAAGCCTAGTGTCATGGTACCTGCGCCGACAGCACAGAGACTTTCCTCTGGTAAGCACCGTACCTCTCAAGCCTTTGGCTTAAGGGCACTTCATTCAACATTACGGAATAGTAAAGATCATTTTTTTCTCGTCTGAGTCACTGTTACTGTGTTATTGGCTTTCCTTCTCAGGTGAGGAATATTTAAATATTAGAACCAGACTATGTGCTGAGTCATTGGCAGGCTGAATGTAATACCTGATTCTGTGAACAGAAAAGCACCAAGAATGAGAAGACTGTGACAGCCACCCCGCCCTTCAGCTTTACTGTGTTTGTCATAGGGAACTTCAGAATCTTGACACGTTTTGTCAAAGCTGAAGGACTCTAGTTTTAGTCAGTATGTATTGTGGATGCCTGCTATGGCCTCAGAGCAGTAGTCCTTAACTTTTTCTGTCATGAATCTCCAAGATCATGAGGAAAGCGATGGTCCTTCCCCTCTCAAGGAAATACATAATTAACCTACAAGTTTAAACCTGTACATTTAGGTTTGAAATGTGTCAATGAATTATGAAGTCCAGGTTAAAAAAAAACCCTAACATAAAGGCTTTATACACACATTCAGTAAGTAAACATATGTATATCCTTTTTATTTGTCTCTATCATTCCGGAAAATTTAGTGGTTGGCTGGCACATCATATAATTGGACAAAGGACTGTTTATTGTTAGCACTGATGCATTTTTAAAAGTAGTGTTCTGTCTCAACTAAAGCAGTTTTTTGTGCACCTTCACTAGTCTTCTAAGGAAAGGATACTGCTTCAAATTTACATAACTTTGAAATAGTTACACTTGTTGATGCCTTAGTTTTGAATTCATAGCTCTAAATATCTATTCTTCATAACAATTTTAACTTATTAATAGGGAATTTCAAACCTAGAAGTTGTCAGAATAGTATAATGAACATCTTATGTATCCATCATCCATCTTCAACAATTAACTCGTATTTCAACTGTACTTAATCCAGTTCTCTCACCGAATTCCAGGCATTCTATGTCTATAAGATAAATATTTGCTAGTGTAACCACAATGCCATCCCCTCTGAAATAATTCAGTAATTCCTTACACCATCATAAAATACTAAAAGGTATTATTTCTCGTTTTCTCATAAATGTGAAGAGTTTTATTTTCCTTTTTTATTAGAGTTTTTAATTTATTAAAAATTAACCTATTTTATTTAGAGTTTATTTAAATTAGGATCAAAGTAAGGTTTCATACATTGGGATTGATGGATATATACTTTCTCTTTTAACTTATAAATTCCCCTTTTTTTTAATTCTCTGATGTACTGTATTTGTGAAGAAACTGGTGTTTATCTCATGCCATTTCCCAGTCTGAATTTTGCTGATTATCTCTGTATTGGATAGATCAACATGTCCTGCTGGCTTCTGTATTTTATTTTAAATTGGTGAATAGAACTAGAGTCATGGTTTTCAACTGAAGGTGTTTTTGTGCTTTGCCCTCTCCCGCATTCGCCTAAGACATTTGGCAGTGTATGGAAACATTTTTGGTTGTCACAGTGGGTGGGGAGTGCTACTGGCATCTAGTGGATAAAGGGCAAGGGTGCTGCTTAGCCAGTCATCCTATAATACATAGGACATCGGCTCAACAAAAAATTATCTGGCCCAAAATGTCAATCGTGCCAAGTCGAGAAACTCTGATATAGAAACTTAGCCAGATACAGATTCAGGTTTTGGGGGGTTTTGTGTGTGTGTGTGTAAAACAACTTTATGGCTGTGTTCTTGCATTGAGAGGCAGGTATATAAATTCTATTATAACTCTCTGTTATATTAGGAGCTGTTGATGCTCGATGTTGGTGTCTAGGTCTGCATTCCTAAACTGATCAGGCGAAGTTTGATTTTCCAGCCTTTATCGCTGTAATATGGTTCTTACGGACATAAAGCATGCTGACCCTCTTCCAGCTCTGGTTCTTATAGCCTGTGACTACTGGCAATATATATCTCACTTTTCTTTCCAGGAGACCCTTCTTCAAGCCCATCTTTGTCCCAAACTACACCAAATAAAGATGCAGATGAGTCCAGAAAAAACATGACTGGCAAGAACCGGGGCAAAAGGAAAGCTGACGCCAGCTCTTCCCAGGACAGTGAATTGGAAGTATGGGAAGAAACTCATTTGAGTTACCTACTTTTTTTTTCTCATTTTTCAAGTTCATCGAACATACTTATCTGAAACTCATGGAGATACTGTAGTTCTGTGTTTAATGCCCCCCAACCCCCGCCCTGCCACCACCTGTGATTCTTGGTCAAGAGAAACGAAACTGGCCTAGGGAAGAGAGAAATGTAAAAACACATTTCTCCGAGCCCATAACTTGCCATATTGCTTTCGGATGCTTTTCACCAAAGCATTGCAGAAGCTTTTTTGAATTTAGGCAGTCAGGTAACTTTTTATTTAGTTTGTTAGTTTGTTTAGTTTGCCAGAACAGTTTGTTCTCTGTGTTTAGAGCAGAATAGAAAGAACAGTTCCCTCATATTCAGAAAGCACAGGGTGTCACAGATAATGTCATAGTGTTCTCCATTTAAAAATCTAAAAGTAAAATGATAAGATGAGAGTGCTTTAGGCCAAGCTTCTGTGAAACCGCATAACTTATTAATGAGATGAGTACTCAGTTATTTTGTGGTTAAGCACTATAAGCATTTATTAGGGACATTGCATTTGGCTTCGTTATTAAAAAGATTAGAAAATCATACAAAATGCTAATAATAGTGGAGTTTTTATATGCTTTTGTTTTTGTATTTGATTTTTCTATAATATGAGCATTTAATGGGCAGGGGGATGCTGTATTTAAAAATGAGTTCATCAATAGGTATTAAGACATGAGTAAATTAAGGCTGTGTTTGGGGACTCTCTTTCCTTTTGTTCCTGACCAAAAAAAAAAAAAAAGGTTAAAAAAAAAAAAAAAGAAAATCTAAGTCCTTTTACATTTTTGGGGAAAAACTGAGAACCAAGTTTTTTTAATAGTGGTAAAATATACGTAACATAAAATTTACCATTTTAACCATTTTTTAAATGTGCAGTTCAGTGACATTAAGTACATTTACAATGCTGTTTGTTGCCACTATCTATTTACAGAACTTTTTCATGATCCCAAACAAAAACTCTGCCTATTAAGCGATAACTCCCCATTCTCCCCTCCCACTAGCCCCTGGCAACCTCTATTCTACTTTCAGTTTCTCGGAATTTACCTATTCTGAGTATCTCGTGTAAGTGGAATGATAGAATATCTACCCTTTTGTGTGAGACTTCTTTCACTTAGCATCCTTTCAAGGCTCATCTGTGTTATAGCATGTATAAGATCTTCATTTCCCTTTGTAGCTGAATAATACTCCATTGTATGTATATACCATGTTCTGTTTACTCATTCATTTGTTGATGGACACTAATGGTTTTTTCCACCTTTGAGTTATTGTGAATAATGCTGCTATGAACATTGTTATCCAGATATATATTTCTTTGAGTCTCTCTTTTCAGTTATTTTGGATATAAACTAAAGAGTAGAATTGCTAGATTATATGGTGATTCTGTGGTCAACTTTTTGAGGAAACAACAAAATGTTTTCCAAAGTGGCTATATCATTTTACATTCCCACCAGCAATGCATGAGAGTTCTAATTTCTCCACATCCTCACCAACACTTATTATTCCCCACCCCCCTTTTTAAAAATAATAGCCATCCTAGGGGCACCTGGGTGGCTCAGTGGGTTAAAGCTTCCGCCTTCAGCTCGGGTCATGATCTCAAGGTCCTGGGATGGAGCCCCCCATGGGGCTCTCTGCTCAGCAGGGAGCCTGCTTGCCCTTCTCTTGCTCTGCCTGTCTCTCTGCCTATTTGTGATCTCTGTCTGTCAAATAAATAAATTAAAATCTTTAAAAAAAAATAATAGCCATCCTAATAGATGTGAAATGGTTCTGATTTCCATTTCCTTAATGGCCAATAATAGTGTTGAACATCTCTTCATGTATTTATTGGCCATCTGTATATTTTCTTTGGAGAAATAGCTGGTCAAATCCTATGACCAGTTTTTAATTGGGTTGTTTGGTATTTTGTTGTTGAGTTTTAGGAATTCTTTATATATTCTAGATACTAATCACTTCTCAGATATCTGATGTGCAAATATTTTCTCCCATTCTGTGGATTCTTTTTACTCTCTTGATAGTATTCTTTGATGCACAAAAGTTTCACATTTTGTTGAAGTCTTGTTTTTCTTTTATTTGTTGTGCTTTAGTGTTAAAAAATACAAGGTTATAAAGGCATTTACCTATGTTTTCTTCTAAGAATTTTATTGTAGCTCATAAATTTAGGTCTTTGATTCATATTGAATTAATTTTTTTCATATTAGTTAATTTTTGTATATGGTATAAAGTAAGGGTCTAATTTCATTCTTTTGCACATGGATATCCAATTTTCCCAGCACCTTTTGTTGGAAATATTTTCCTTTCTCCCTTGAATGGTCTTAGCATCCTTGTCAAAAATTGACCGTATATGGGGGCACCTGGGTGGCTCAGTCAGTTAAGTGTCTGCCTTTGGCTCAGGTCATGATCCCAGGGTCCTAGGATTGGGGCCTCTAATCCCATCAGGCTCCCTGCTCAGTGGGGAGTCTGCTTCTCCCTCTCCCTCTGTTCCCCCACCCCCCGCCCCAGCCCTGCACTCGTGCTCTGTCTCTTGCTCTGCTCTCTCTCAAATAAATAAATCTTTTTTTTTTTAAATAGACCATACCTGGGATCAAGCTCCGCATTTGTCTCCCTGCTCAGCAGGGAGCCTGCTTTTCCCCTCTTTCTCTCTCTGCCTGCCTCTCTGCCTACTTGTGATCACTGTCTGTCAAATAAATAAATAAAATCTTTTAAAAAAAGATTGACCGTATATGTCAGGGTTTATTTCTTAGGAGTTATCTTGTCAATTTCATTGGTTTATGTGTGTTTCCTTTTGCAGGTACCACATTGTATTGATTACTGTCGCCTTGTAGTAAGTTTTGAAATCAGGAAGTGTGAGTCTTCCAACTTCATTCTTTTTCAAGATTATTTTTGGCCTTTCAGGCTATGGAATATGAGATTCCATATGAATTTTAGGATGAGTTTTTCTTTAAAAAGCAATAATGAGATTTTGATAAGGATGCACTGAATTTGTAAATCATTTGGGTAGTATTGTCACTTTAACACTGTTAAGTGGTTCATCCATGAACATGGGATGTCTTTCTGTTTATTTAGATCTTGGAGCTTGAGCTCACAACCCTGAGATCATGACTTTAGCCAAAATCAAGAGTTGGTTGCTAAACCAACTGAACCACCCAGGGACCCCTTGGTTAAATTTATGCTTAAGTACTTTATTAGTTTTGATACTATTGTAAATGGAATTGTTTTTTTTTTTTTATTTCTTTGAGGATTAGTTGTTACAAGTATATAGAAATACAGCTCATTGCTGAATTCATTTATTAGCTCTAACAATTTTTCGTGGATTCTTTAGGAATTCTTTAGAAAAATGATTTTTCTCTATATAAGATCATGTCATTTGTGAACGGAGATAATTTTATTTTTTCTGTTACAACTTGGGTCCCTTTTTCTCCCCCCAATTCTTGCCAAATTATTCTGGCTAGAATTTCTGGTACTTATGTTGAATAGAAGTGATGAAAACAGGCATACTTGTCCTATTTCTGATCTCAGAGATAAAGCTTCCAGTCTTGCACCATTGAGTAAGATATTAATTCTGGGTTTTTCATATACAATCTTTATCATGTGAGGAAATTCACTTCTACTACTGGTAGATTGAGTGTTTTTATTATGAAAGTGTATTGAATTTTGTCAGATGCTCCTCCTGCATCAATCGAAATGACGATTGGGTTTTTACCCCGTTTCCTTAAGGTAGCATATTACACTGATTAATGTTGATCATTATGTATGTTGATCTATCCTTGCATTCTAAACAAATCCCGCAGGGCCATGACATACAGTCCTTTTAATATGCTGCTAGAATTTTGTTTGCTAGTATTTTTGTGGAGAACTTTTTGCTTTGATGTTCATAAGAGATATTGGTCTGCAGTTTTCTTGTAGTGTCTCTATTATCTGACCTTAGTGTCGGGGTAATGCTGGCTTCATAGAATGACTTAGGAAGTATTTCTTCATCTTCAACTTTTTGGAAGAGTTAAAGAAGGATTGGTGTTATTTCTTTAAATGTTTGGTAGAATTTAACAGTGAAACCATCTGGTCCTGGGCTTTTCTTTCTTGGTATCTTTTTGATTACTGAGTTCAACCTCTGTTAAAGGTCTATTCAGATTTTCGTTTCTTCCTGAGTCCGTTTTGGCATTTTGTAAATTTCTAAGAAGTTGTCCATGTCCATCTAGGTTATTTGTTAGTATACAACTGTCCATAGTATTCTCTTGTAATGCTTTTTATTTCTGTAAAATTGATAATAACATCCCCACTTCCGTTTCTGATTTTACTAATTTAAGGCTTCTTTTTTTTCTGAACCTAGCTAAAAGTTGTCAATTTTGTAGATCTTTTCAAAGAACCAACTTTTGGTTTCATTGATTTTTTTTTCTCTGTTATTTTTCTACTCTCTGATTTATTTATCTCCATTCTAACCTTTAGTCTTTCCTTCTGCTGGTTTGTTCCAGTTCCTTAAATTGGACAATCATGTTATTGATTAAAATCTTACTTCTTTTTGAAGGCATGCATTTTATAGCTATAAATTCTCCTCTTTAGTACTGCTTTCACTGCATCCTATAAATTTTGGTATGTTGTGTTTTCGTTTTCATTCATCTCAAGGTATTCCTAATTTCACTTGGGGTTTTTTTCTTTGATCTGTTAGTTGTTTAAAATTGTGTTGTTTAATTTTCACATATTTATGAATTTTTTAGTTTTCTTTCTTTTACGTATTTCTTGTTCCATTCCATTGTATTAAGAAAAGAATGCTCACTCATTATTTTTTGTTTTCCTCCTCAGCGGGTATTTCTATGGGACTTGGATGAAACCATCATCATCTTTCACTCTCTTCTTACTGGATCCTACGCCCAGAAGTATGGAAAGGTAATTTGAGTCTTTCTTCCTTTGTTGTAGTGTCCTCCTCCTGTCTATATGGGCAGGTAACCAAAATTACTTTTTTCTGCTACCTCTATCTTACCCTGTTGGCCTTTCTTTCACTTTCCATGTAAAACTTCACCTGATGGCTTGTACCAGGTAGGCTACATGGTCAGGCAGTATTAATAAAGCTGGAGACCAGACCTAGGACCAGTGCTATGTAAGCTTAAGTTGTTGAAGACTACTATTTTATAAAGACTAAATATGGGAATGAAGCTCAAAACAGAATGGAGTCTTAGGATTATATATTCCAAAGACATATCTGTTAACCTTAAGTCACTTTTTTTTTTTTTTAAAGATTTTATTTATTTATTTGACAGAGAGAGATCACAAGTAGACAGAGAGGCAGGCAGAGAGAGAGAGAGAGGGAAGCAGGCTCCCCGCCGAGCAGAGAGCCCGACGCGGGCCTCGATCCCAGGACCCTGAGATCATGACCTGAGCCGAAGGCAGTGGCTTAACCCACTGAGCCACCCAGGCGCCCCTTAAGTCACTTTTAATAGCCCAAACTGAGCGTTTTATTTAGCTGAGTATATGCCAGATATGTAAACTCAAAATATATATAAAGTACAAAATATTTTTCTTACATAGATTACATACCTCCTTAAACTAAATATACCAAGCAGAATTTAATTTATTTAGTCATCAATATAAACAGAGTTTTGGGAGGGGGACGTTGTTTGTTTGTTTGTTTGTTTGTTTTAGATTGATTTATTTATTTGAGAGAGAGAGTTAGAAAGAGCACACATGCACAGGGTTGTGGAGGGAAGAAAGAAAGAGAAAAATCCAAGCAGACTTCACACCAAGAGTTGGGCGTTTAACCAGCTGCACCATCCAGGTACCCCTAACATCAGCTTGAACAGAGGGATAAGCTATGTATTTCTACACTAAATTATCTCCAGGCTTCTATTTTTTGGTTTCTGTGAATAAATTTTATAAAAATATCTGCTTCCTTTGCTTTCTTACTATTCCCATTTATTTCTTATTATCATTAATGTTTCTGTTAGAAGTACTTTCCACAGGCTTTTAGTATCCAGGCTGGTAAGCTGACATTAGCTCATACACTGTATAAGCTGATTATAAAAGTATATAATATAAGAGCGTACAGAAGCCTAGATAGTCATTGAACAAACAAAATGTTTGTGAACATTTTGTGAAGGGAAGACCTGATGGTTCACTTTAAAGCTAAATGCATTGGTTTTCCTACGAATATTTTGACTTTTCAGCCTTCTTCACTTATTTCCTGATTGTTGAGATTGTCAGATAACTGACTTCCAGTATTTATACTCTGTGTGTGTGTGTGTGTGTGTGTGTCGGGGAGGCTGAAGGGAGATAATGGGTATCACAATAGTAATATTTTAGCAATAGTTAGCATTTCTTACAAAACAGGGAATTTCTGTTCAAAATGGTTTTTTTAAAGTGGGTTTAGTTTTCTAAAAACTGACTTCAGAAATTAACTTTGCATAATCCCAGATTCCTCTCACTGTGAATGAAATTGCATGAGTAATAGTTAGAAGCACTTTTGCAGGCCTGTGTTGTTGTGGCCTTGACCCAGAATAACTCCGAAATACCTGAAGATTAGAACTAGTGCTGTTGGTACCAAATTAAACAAATTTTTCTCTTACTGTCTTCTAGGATCCAACAGTAGTGATTGGCTCAGGTTTAACAATGGAAGAGATGATTTTTGAGGTGGCTGATACACATCTATTTTTCAATGACTTAGAGGTAAGCATGTTAAAGTGTTCTGTGCTTCAGTGAAACATTTTATTTGTTCAATAACTATCTAACCTCTGCTTATGTATTGAGAGGAAATGTGGTGAGAAGGAGTGGTTGTGGAGAAGCCAGCTGGCCACTTAGGCTTTTATAGTCTTAGAAGAACAGTACGTTAGCTTGGTCATCAGTCTTGGTACTGGCCCTCAATTTTATTGGTTCAAAAATTTGATTTTTGTTAGCCTCTTTGGAAGTGATCTAGCTCTAGAGGAAATGCCAGCCCTTCACACAAAACAGTGTAATATAAACCAACATTCCTATTTATTCATCTGTCTTAAGTAACAAATAATAAGGTGGGTTTGACTCTGTACTCTTAATTATATCTTGACTATCTTTCGACTTTCCCTTCTTAAAATATAATCTCTTGATTTGTCAGATCTATAAATGGCTATTCTGACTCATTATACTTTATATATGCTTATTATCCATGTATAGGTTCACCTTGATGTCCAGAATCATTTTATAGTTAGATGCAAGGAAAACCAGGGACACGGAGAATATCTTGGTGAAGTTTTTTGTTTTTGACATTTGCGTTCACCTTTGAGATGACCGTGGTATAGTGGCAAGAGCACAAGACTGGGAAGTCAAAAGGCCAGAGTGTGAGTTCCAGGTTAGGAAAGTTACCTCCCCATTCTGGGCCTCAGTTAAGCAGTTATCCTACACAAGAAACTAGTAACAGTTGTTCAGTCTGGGGAAGGGGATATGTTGCTGGGACACAGAGGTGGGAAGGAGTGGACTTTTCACTTCGTGCCCTTCTGAGTTTCAGACTGTGTACTTCTTACGTAACCTAGTTTTTTAAAAACGGTGAAAATTGTAAGTTAAAAAACAAAATAGTGGGGTTCCTGGCTGGCTCAGTCAGAAGAGCATGTGACTTGACCTCAGGGTTGTGAGTTCCAGTCCCACATGGGGTGTAAAGATTACTTAAAATAAATATAATTAATTAATTAAAAATAAGATAACCTTTCATAAACACAAAATAATCCTATTTCTTTTCAAATATAGTCTAGTTTTACTCAATGAACAGTTCTCCAACAAATTGAATTACCAGGGCTCTAAACTCCAGTACCTTTGTCTAACCTCCACAATGCTTTAATCTTCCTCAACTTCACATGTTGACATGTTAGGACATCATAGTTTTTACTCAGCGAACATTTACTGAAAACCTGCTTTCTGCCAATAATTATTGCCAAATTGTATTTGTAATGATTTTCTAGACATAGACCTCACTCAGGACTGAAAGTTCTGTGAAGAATTTGACCTGAATGTGTTCCTGCCCCCCAGGTCAGTGGTTCTCAACTTTAGGGGGCATAAGAATCACCTGGGGAGCTTGTTAAAAATGAAGATTCTAGGACTTCACACCCAGAAATTCTGATTGAAGTAGGTCTGGGGTGGACCCAAGAATATGCATTTTTAAAAAACTTCCCCAGGGGATTCTGATACAGGTGGACATCACAATATTGCCTTAGGTGGTATCAGAGGAGTGAATCTCTCAGTGTTAGGCAGTGGGTGGCATTTTATGTCCATAGTAGCTCAGGCTTGGTGGAAAGAACCTTGGATTCAAATTAGAAGACCCAGGCTTTTTCTAGTTCCTTTTTATCACTCACTAGTTATATGAATGTGGGTCACTCATTTCACCTCACTTTCGGAACATGAGGAGATTAACTTGGGTGACCACTTCTAATTCCTAAGTTTGGATTTACAGATTTCTGTTACAGTCATTCTCCGTTTTGATACCATACTCTACCAGCATCTGTTTCATCTGCAAAAACGTATTGGATACATGCTACATTAAGAGCGAGCACATGCTACACAAGGACTAGACTGGAGGGGTACAGAGAAACTGTAGGATACAGATTGTGCCACAGGAAGGCCACAGTGTATAACAGAACTTCACAGTCTGGCATAGGACATTGACATCCCTGACAGTGGAAAGAGCTTGTGTTTATACCCATGAGCTCTTGTGTTATACCCATGACTGCTGAGAGAAGAGCATACTTGAGAGTTGGGCTGGGTAAGGAAGATTTCATGAAGACCATGGGACCTGACTTAGGCCTTAAAAGAGGTTGGACAGCAGGGGGGTGAGAGTGGTCCTCCCCACACAAGAGAGACTGTAAGGTAGTACATCATCTGCCATTGTTTGTGGTCTTTTTACAGTATGTCATGGTGGTGGTGGCACTTACGCTCCCTGGACTGAAATAGTTTTTGGTTTTGTCTTTCAACAGGAGTGTGACCAGGTGCACGTGGAAGATGTGGCTTCTGATGACAATGGCCAGGACTTGAGGTGATAGAAGCAGTGATGTCTTAAACATAAGTATATACCTGTTAGGCACGAGACACTGTCTAGGTTCAGAGGAAAACAAAGACGAGTAAGACATGGCCCTAAAAGATCTCACAGTCTTAGCGGAGACCGAGAGGTAACGATGGACTGCCATGTGCTGAGGTGCCTGTAGAGAATGTGACGGAGCACAGAATAGAAAGTAATTCTGGTGGCCATGGTTGCCAGCGTTGGAGGGGCCTTCTCAGCGCAGTAGAATTTGAGTATGGCCTTGAAGAATGGGTAGCAATGATGGAATGATAAAAAAAAAAAGGCTTCAAAGTAAAGGATACACTAGTTTCTCTTTGTCCAGATTTTCAGTCAGGAGGAGTGTGCTTCCAGACTGGTTAGTTTTAGATACAAATAAGCATAGGGCATTTTACCAGGGAAACTAACTGTGGGGTCTGTTGGTGTCAGGAGTAACCCTATCAGAGACAACCTTAAATATTGTGTCAGTGAACACTATACCAAGGGGATCTCGATGGCAAAATGCTTGCTTTGTGTCCTCATTTCTCTCTTGACTACTGTCTTTTTACCCAGTAGTCTTATTGAATAATCCAAAAATGTATCTAGCTTCTATTTAAAGACTTACAGAAAAAAAGACTGTCACATTTTTTTCATGTTGATTTGTTTTCATGTTTGTCCCTTTCATAGGTTCTTCCCTGTGTCTACCCTAAAATTGTTTCCTCCATGAGTTCTCAAACATAGAGCAGAACTGGAAGGATCTAATCCTGTAGGGCTGAGAAAGATTACGAGGTCCCACATGAGAAGCAGCATCCAGTCATGCACGTGGCTCACATGGCCACAGAGTGCACTGTACTAATGAGATTTTGCTGGACCTTTTAGGAAAGTGCCTGGTCTGAAGCAGTTTATGATCCAATCTGAAGCCCAGAGTTTTTTTCCTCTTATACATGAGGCTAACCAGTAATTACCTAAATGTTTTGACAGCTTTACTTTCTTAAAAGTAGAAACTCATACTTACTGAACTCAGTTTTGACTTTTGATTGAACCAAGTTGTCTCCAATTCTGTCAGTCATTTTTTTTAAATCTTAAGAAGTGTTCACCTCTCCCAGCCTATTTAACTGTATTCTTATTTCTATGGCTGTGTAACAGATTCCCCCAAAACTTACTTAGTAGCTTAAAACAATAAACATTTATCATATCGTAATTTCTATAGGACAAGAACTTGAAAGTGACTTGGAGAGATAGTTTTGAATTAGGGTCTCTGAGATTAAAAATCAAGATACTGGCTGGAGCTTAAATCATCTGAAGGCTTGATGGGAGCTGGAGGACCTGCTTGCAGCCTCTCACATGTGGCTGATAACGGGACACCTCAGTTCCTCATTATGCATGCCTCTCCGGCGGGGCAGCTCGAGTGTTCTCATGACAGCTGACTTCTCTCAGAGCAAGTGCTCCAAGAGAGCAAGAGAAACCTGTCTCTGTGGTCTGACACCATCACTTCTACCACATCCGTTTACATTGAAATGCAGTCCATACCCATAGGGAGAGGAATTAGAAGAGAGAGTTATTAAAGAATTTGTGGACATTTTAAAGCCACCACTTTGACCCATGAAATTAATAAACCAGCTAACATATGTCTGAAGAACATCTCCATTACACCTTGCAATTATTAATATTTGGGGTTATTTCCTTCCATTATTTCTTCACACTTTTCTCCACATTACATAGTTGCTCTGTGTGTGTGTGCGCGCACGCGCGCACGCCTGTATGTCTGTGTCTGTGTACATAAAAATGTTATATTCTGGGTTTTGGGTTTTTGGGTTTTTGGGTTTTTTTAAAGATATTCTATCATTGGGGCTCCTGGGTGGCTCATTGGGTTAAGCCTCTGCCTTCAGCTCAGGTCATGATCTCAGGGTCCTCAGATCAAGCCCTGCATCAGGCTCTCTGCTCAGCGAGGAGTCTGCTTCCCTCTCTCTTTCTGCCTGCTTCTCTGCCTACTTGTGATCTCTCTCTCTCTGTCAAAAAAAAAAAGACACACAATTTATTTAAAAAAAAAAAAAAGATATTCTATCATTAATGAAAAGATGCTCTATTCCCAAGACAACCTCTAGGGGATGCTGGTCCTTAAATGGGCCCCAACCGCTCTTTCCCTCTCTCTCCCTCCTTTCTTTGATGGCAGTAATGGGGGTGAGGTAGACAACTAATGGAAGATAGATTCTGACACACAGAGATTAAGAGAGAAGGTTCTCAAAGCCTTTAGACTTTGGGGCGCCTGGGTGGCTCAGTTGATTGGGCGACTGCCTCCGACTCAGGTCATGATCCTGGAGTCCCAGGATCAAGTCCCGCATCGGTCTCCCTACTCAGCAGGGAGTCTGCTCCCTGGGACCCTCTACATCTCGTGCTCTCTCTCTCTCTCAAATAAGTAAAATCTTTAAAAAAAAAAAAAAAAAAAAGCCTTTAGACTTGATGTCAGATGCCAGGAATAGGACAGAGAATCCCAGGTGGGATCCAGCCCAAAACCCTGTACAGTTAAGATATTAATTTTCATCATCCTCTCTCTCTCTGCAGCAACTACAGTTTCTCAACAGATGGTTTCAGTGGATCAGGTGGCGGTAGCAGCCATGGTTCCTCTGTGGGTGTCCAGGGAGGTGTGGACTGGATGAGAAAACTGGCTTTCCGCTACCGAAAAGTGAGAGAAATCTACGATAAGCATAAAAGCAACGTGGGTGGTAAGTGTGTCATACAAGAAGTCTGATATTCTGTTTCCCTCTTATTTCCTGTGTTCTTTTCCAGGGATTCCTCAGAACTCCCTAGCAACTGCTTAGGAATTGGGGCCACAATCACATTTTAACTTTGTATTTAAAAAAATGAGGTTTGACTAAAACTCTTTGAGGAGGAAACTCTGCATTTCTCATGGACTTTTCTTAGCAAAGCTTTGCAGAGTTCTCTTATTCTTTTTAGATAAATACCTTTTTAAAGAAGTGTGTTTCAAAGATTATATCTGATTACGTATGTTTTATTCTGGAGTCACAGCTATTGCCAATACTAGTTAATAGGTTGCCATGTTTTTTTGTTTTTTTTTTTTTTAATTTTTTTTATTTTTTCAGCATAACAGTATTCATTATTTTTGCACCACACCCAGTGCTCCATGCAATCCGTGCCCTCTACAATACCCACCACCGGGTGCCCCCAACCTCCCACCCCCCACCCCTTCAAAATTCTCAGATCGTTTTTCAGAGTCCATAGTCTCTCATGGTTCACCTCCCCTTCCAATTTCCCTCAACTCCCTTCTCCTCTCCATCTCTCCTTGTCCTCCATGCTCCACAAATAAGTGAAACCATATGATAACTGACTCTCTCTGCTTGACTTAGTTCACTGGTTGCCATGTTTTTTGACTGATTTATGTAACTATCAAAACAAGTCAGGCAGAACTAGTGGCTAGATTTATAAAGGATGGAAAACTCAGTCCAGAATTAAAGGTTGGCAGTAGCCATGTGTTGGACCTTGAAAATCCTGCCCAGAAATAACTCAAATATCAGGTGTCACTTTGCCTAAAATTGTGTTATTTAAGATTAATAAATTAGCCATAGATTGTTCAAATTAGAAGAGACATTAGAAATCTAATCTGAGGGGCGCCTAGGTGGCTCAGTCAGTTAAGCGTCTGCCTTCAATTCAGGTCATGATCCGGATCAAGCCCCACATCAGGCTCCCTGCTCAGCAGGAAGCCTGCTTCTCCCTCTCCTACTCCTCCTGCTTGTATTACCTCTCTTGCTAACTCTCTCTGTGTCAAATAAATAAATAAAATCTTTTAAAAAGAGAAAGAAAGGGGCGCCTGGGTGGCTCAGTGGGTTAAGCCGCTGCCTTCAGCTCAGGTCATGATCCCGGGTCCTGGGTTCGAGCCCCGCATCGGGCTTTCTGCTCAGCAGGGAGCCTGCTTCCTCCTCTCTCTCTGTCTGCCTCTCTGCCTACTTGTGATTTCTCTCTGTCAAATAAATAAATAAAATCTTTAAAAAATAAATAAATAAATAAATAAAAATAAATAAAAAGAGAAAGAAAAAAGCAAATTCATTATTAAAAATATATATATATAATCAGAATCCCTCATTTTGAATTCGAGAAAGCACATTTATCATGAGGGTGCTCAGTACAGCTTACCCACGGTCACAGCTGGAACCCAATCCCCTAACTCTTGGTCCAGTGCACTTTACATTCATGCAGCCCCCCCCCCTTTTTCTAAGTATGAAAGATGTTTGTTTTTTTGTTTGTTTATTTGTTTGTTTTTTAAGCATCTTTTTTTTTTTAAGATTTTTTTATTTATTTATTTGACAGCGAGATAGATCACAAGTAGGCAGAGAGGCAGGCAGAGAGAGAGAGGAGGAAGCAGGCTCCCCGCTGAGCAGAGAGCCCGATGTGGGCCTCGATCCCAGGACTCTGGGACCATGACCTGAGCCGAAGGCAGAGGCTTTAACCCACTGAGCCACCCAGGCGCCCTGTTTGTTTGTTTTTAAAAGTAAGCTCTGTGCCCAATAGGAGGCTTGAACTCATGAGCGGGAGGTCAAGAATTGAGTGCTTACTGACAGGCACCCAAGCGCCCTGATGCAGTTCCTTTTTTAGTGATGTACCTTAATGAGAAAAAAATTTTAAGCTGTGAACCATCACCCTCAAAACATGAAGTTTCAGGGATTCGATAAACTGTCTAGAGGTATATTACCCCAGATCCTGCTGCCGCACTGCGCTGCCTCACATTGTGCTATAGGGCTTCAAAAGTAATTTGGTTCATTGCTGTTAGAGCCCCCAGTACCAGATAAAAAGCACAGGCATCGGGACTTTGGGAATTTAATTTGCTTTTTTTAGAGTGCCCTTTTTATGGCCTGTTTTTTTCTCATGATTAAGAGCCAGCACTTTATTTGGGCAACTCCATCTTTTTGCTCTGCTCTCTCCACACATTAGCCTTTCTTTTGTTTTCGTATACAGCCCAAGTGTCTGATCCTTTTTCTGTTCATTGGGTGCCAGGACCTGGTTTCCTGAGGAAGGTGATATAACCCTCTGTGAGAATCCCCTGAGCCTGCCCTGGGGAACATATTAAAAGTAATGTCCACCTTTATTTTGTAAAATAGGAATTAACAGGGGCGCCTGGGTGGCTCAGTGGGTTAAAGCCTCTGCCTTCGGCTCAGGTCATGATTCCAGGGTTCTGGGATCGAGCCCCACATCGGGCTCTCTGCTCAGCGGAGAGCCTGCTTCCCTTCCTCTCTCTCTGCCTGCCTCTCTGCCTACTTGTGATCTCTGCCTGTCAAATAAATAAATAAAATCTTTTTAAAAAATTTAAAAAGGAATTAACAGAAATGCCACATCATATTGTTAGTCAAGTGTGTGACACGTGTACTTACATGTAGGCCACACATGACCTAAAGGTGCTGGTTTTGTTGTTGTTTTATCAGAGACCTTGAGAGTCATGTAATTCTAGGCTTGCATTGTGAAACCATCAATCTGTAAATAAATTATATACCATTCTCCTCACAGAAATGCCTCCTGTCTTTATGAAATATTTGTAATAGAATACATGATTTCTCTTTTACCTTCACTACAGAAAATACAGGGTCAGATTTATGGTTTCAATATTATAATTCAAATGGCTGATAACATGCTGCCATCAGATGAATTCTATTTTGTTCTATGCTTAATTGTCTGATCTTAAGCAGTGTTTTAGTCTCTTCTTAGCTGGAGTTGTTTCAGAAGTAGGTACAGTACAAAGAAATGACGTTTATGAAGTTGGTCATTCAGCCTGGAATCTCAGGTTGATGCGCTATGAAGGGATGAGAACCGCACAGTATGGCAGAACAAAGACTTCAGAGGTCAAAAGCCACTAACTTGCTGTGTGACCTTAGGCAACTCCCCTTTCCTCCCTGCACTTCGGTTTCTTTAGAGAGATTGGAAATGCTGCAGACTCTTCCAACTGTAACCTTCATTTCTCCCTCCTTGATTCTTGATGTCACATCTAAAACAGTGCAGCTAGAAGTATGGTCCACCCATCTGCCAGTCATGTTACTGGCTCTTGATGAAAGAGTGAGCTTTGGCAGAATGTCCTCACAGTGTTTCTTTCAGCTGATTTTGTGGTGGTGGTTGTGGTTCCCCCCCACCCCCCGCCCAGCAAAACATTCTGAGGAGGAAAGTCAAAAAGGTATCTTAATTAAGGAGGCTACTCCAGGGTTTAACCAAGAAGAGAAACCTGTTAGCTCATTGGAATATTTCAGTGACTCACACTATTTCTAAATTGAATTTAGAAGTTGCTTCCTCAGTGTCAGCAAGGATATACTGTCAGATGATAAATGTGTCTGCTTTTATTCCCAAAGGCCTGCTCAGTCCCCAGAGAAAGGAAGCACTGCAGAGACTAAGAGCGGAAATTGAAGTTTTAACAGATTCCTGGTTAGGAACTGCGTTAAAGTCCTTACTTCTCATCCAGTCCAGGTACGGAAATGGTTCTCCTAGTTCTCATCCTCTCCTAGATGCATCTTTCCTACCCCAGTCCAGGATAGGCCACTCCCTAACACTGGTTTCGGATAGGGGTGAGAGGAGTCGAAAAGATGCAGGCAAACACTTGGGTTAGGTGGGAGGCAAGGCTATTCCGTGCTGACAGCACATGTTCCGATCTTCAGAGAATATGTATATTTGTAAACCTTTTTTCTTTCCCCTACTTTTGCTCACAGAACTAAAGTTCGGTAACCCATAATCTCCAGCCCAGGAATGGGACTGGTCACATCAAAGAATCCCTGTAGGAGATACATCACATATCCTAAGTACAGGAAGCGCCGAAGAAATGTATCAGAGCCCCTTCAGGAAGGCAGGATTAAGAAGAAAAGGAAAATTTAAGCAGTTTAAGATTTCTGCTTGAAGCTTAGAATGGGAAATAAATATGGTCAAATACAGTCTACTATAGTACCCTTTTTACTCCCTCCCTCAAAGCAGGAATTCCAGATACAACCTAGTAGAGCAAACGGTAAAACTGACACCAAGGGGTGGATATCCGTAAAGGTAAAGGACATGTGAAATTAACGTATATTCTGGAATCTATGTTGCCATTACGTGAAAGGCAAAGAGGATTTAAATCATACCTTATTAAAGGGCTGAGTTGCATTCTGATTAAATAGTGCTGTGACTGAGTCTTCGTTACTGGTTTTCTAGAGTGTGCTATCAGTGACATGGGTTGGTGGTTTATTTGTAACAAGTGCAATGAGCTAGAATGGTCAGAAGGGAAATGGGACAAGAATCAAGTTGTTGGCTCAGTGCCCATTAAATATATAGAATCTCTGTCCTTTAATATGGGAAATAAAAAAACCTGAGGTAATTAGAGCAATAACTGAACATGGCACTGAACAAGTATCAGGCCCTTTGCATTTAGTTTTTATTAATTAGATTCTAAAGAGGTTAGTTTTTAATAATTAGATTCTAAAGAATTCTTGCTCTCATATGGGTTTAGTTTCACTTTTTCCTTTTCTTTTCTTTTTGTTTTTTCTCCCTTCTAGAAAGAATTGTGTGAATGTTCTGATCACTACGACCCAGCTGGTTCCAGCTCTGGCCAAGGTTCTCCTGTATGGGCTAGGAGAAATATTTCCTATTGAAAACATCTATAGTGCTACCAAAATTGGTATGGTTTCAGTTCTGTTTCTTGTCACTTGCCTTACGTAATACTTCATAATTATGATGTACTTAATTACTTCTCAATCCCTTAATTAGACACTTTATGTATATCTCTCTAATATTCACAGCAGTCTTTTCCTAATATTAGTGATGGGCCAGTTCAGGCTTAACAGTTGTGTAGCTTCCTCAAGGCTCCACAGCTAGTAAGTTACATAAACCGGATTCAAATCCAGGTTTGTAGGACTTAAAGTTTATCATATTCTTTCCATTTATAATAATTGAAAAGACATAATATGTAGTTTGGAAATCTACTTTTGCCTCATCCCAGATTTATTTTTATCTTCCAGAGAGAGTGGTACAGTATAGTCTAATAGAAAAAGCACTAGATTAAAAATCAAAGACTAAGCTGTATACTTAAAACTGTTTAAATTCCTCACACCCATTCAGATGGCTGCCGTCAAAAAAAGAAAAATAGGGGTACCTGGGTGGCTCAGTCAGTTAAGCATCTGCCTTCAGCTCATGTGATGATCCCAGGGTTTTGGGATCGAGCCCTGAGTTGGGCTTCCTGCTCAGTGGGCAGCCTGCTTCTCCCTCTCCCTCTCCCGCTCCCCCTTGCTTGTGCTCTCTCATTCTCTCTCTGTCAAATAAATAAATAAAATGGAAAATAAAGAAATGGGGGGCGGGTTACCTTCCTGACTCAGTCAGTGGAACATGCAACTCTTGATTTCGGGGTCATGAGTTCAAGCCCCACATTGGGTGTAGAGTTTACTTTAAAATAAAGTTTAAAAAAAATAAGAAAGAGAAAGAATAACAAGTGTTGACAAGGATGTGGATAAATTGGAGCCCTTCTGCCTTGTTGGTGGGAATATAAAGTGGTAGGACTACTGTGAAAAACAGTATGGTGATCCCTCAAAAAATGTAAAAAAGAAATGTGATCAGCATTCCCACTTTTGGGTATATATCCAAAAGGATTAAAAGCAGGATCTCAAAAAAATATTTGCACACCCATGTTCATAGTAACAGTATTCACAATAGCCAAGAGGTGGAAGCAACTCAGATGTCCATCAAATGATGGATAAACAAGATATGGTATATACATACAGTGGGATATCGTTGTGCCATAAGAGGGAAGAAAATACTGTCGTATACTACCACATGTGTCAGCCTTGAAGACATGATGCTAATGAAGTAAGACAGTCACAAAAAGGCAAATATTGTGAGTTTCTTAGTCAGACTCATAGAAACAAAGTGGAATGGTGATTAACAGAGGCTTAGAGAAAAGGGAGATAGGGAATTGTCGTTTAATGGGTATAGAATTTCAGCTTTGTACCATGGAACGTTTTAGAATAATGTGAGTATACTTAACACTGTTGAAATGTACATTTAAAAATTGTTAAGATGACAGATCTTACAGTTTTTAGTAGAGCTTTTTGAAAAGAAAAATAGTAATAAGGACTAGAATTCAGGGCGCCTGGGTGGCTCAGTTAGTTAAGCATCTGCCTTTAGCTCAGGTCCTGATCCCAGGGTCCTGTGATCGAGGCCCACATGGAGCCCCGCATCGGGCCTGCTTCTCCCTCTCACTTTGCCCCTCCCCCTGCTTGTGCTGTCTCTCACCCTCTCTCTCTCATGAATAAAAAACATCTTTAAAAAAGAAAAAAAGAACTAGAATTCAAGTCCTGTCTCCCCCACTTACTGGTTCTTACCTTAGGCAAATTACTTTATCTCCTGACCCTCAGGTTTCTCATATAAAATGAGAAACTTCCAGAGAGGTTGTGAAACTCAAATGGGACTGTGTATATGAAGGTACTATTTAACCCCTAAAAATGTATTCAGTACCAAGTATGGGAAAGAGTAGGTACTCAATAAATATTTGCTGAAATAATTAATTAATTAATTGGCACCAGGTTTATACAAAACCAACTTGTTCCACTAGGAAGGCAGCAGAGTGACACACTCTGCTTCTTGTGTGCCGCACATGGTCAGAAAAAGAGGACTCTGGCAGCCCTCTCCTCATCTCTCCAAACTCTTAGAGTTCCTACTTCCCTATTGTTACCAAAGGAGAGGGTCCTGGAGTTTGAAGATGAGCTGTGGTTATTCATTATTATTTTTTTTTAATCTACTACATACCTGTTGATCAGCTTTCTCCATAAAAGGTAGGTCTAATTTTATATGTTTATACACACACACTGTGTGCTCATACCCCAGGACCTATGGAGGCAATAAGCCCACCAGGTCCTGTTGACATTTTTTTTCTTCATTCATTCACCAAGTATTTATTGGTCACCTTTATCTGCAAGACATTTTTCTAGGTACTGGGGATATAGAAGTGATCAAAAAAGACAAAAATCCTTGCTCCTAGTGGGAAGAAGCAGTCAGTAAACGAGTAAGTTAAGGAAGACAAACCACATACATCAGATGGTGGTAAGTGCTATAGCTAAAATTCAGGAAAAGAAGGCCATGTTTCAAGTAGGGTAGTTAGGTATGCCTCAAGGAAAAGCTTTCTCTCTCTCTTTCTTTCCCTCCTTCCTCCCTCCCTCCCTCCTTTGCTTCCTTCCTTCCTTCCTTCATTCCTTCCTTTTTTTGAAAAGTTAAGCAGAGACCTAACAGAAGTGAAGGAGTTAGCCATTAGCCTTTACCTGGAGAAAGAGCATGCCAAGGAGAGAGAACAGCCGGTGGAAGAGGTTGGAGGCGTGTTCAGGGAAGAGCAGGGAAGGAAGAATGTTGGAAAATAAAGTCACGAGAGAGCAAAGGAAAGGGTGGGGAGAGCCTGCAGGGCCTTGTAGATTATTTTAAAGACTTCAACTTTTATTCCAATGAAATGCTATTTTTAGGTTTTGAGCAGAAGACTGACAAGAAATGACTTGCCCATTAAATGGGATTTGTGTAGGAGCTTGAGGAGGATAGCTAAGAGGCAAATTGGAAGGTTATTGTAACAATACAGCATGAAATCCTGGATGGCTTGAAATAAGGTAGTAGTAATGGAGGTGGGGACGTAGTCATATATAACGATAGATATGTCTGTGATATATATAGGATATATTATGAAGGCATTATTTTGACAGGCATTGCTAGTAATTTGGATATGGGGTGTGAAAGAAAAAGAAGTTAAGGAAGAGTCCAAGGATTTTGGCCTAAAGCAGCTGAAAGGACGAAGATGCCATTTACTGAGATGGAGAAGGCCGTGGTAAGAAAGATTAAGGGTCTAGTTTTAGATGCTACGTTTGAAATAATTATTAGATAACCACGTGGAGATGTCAGGTAGGCAGTTTGATATCTGAATCTGGAAATCAAGGGAGAGGTACTGGCTGGAGACGAATAATGGGAAGTCTTCATGTGTGTGCGGTTATTAAAAATGACTGGATAAGTCATAAGAATGAATGCAGACAGAAGAATAGAGGTCTATGAACTTAGCCCTGAGTCCCTTTAATATTTAAATATTTGGATCTTAAGGTGGAACCAGCAGCAGTGTTAGAAGGAGAAGTATGTGAGGTAGGAAGAAAAATGAGAATGGTGTCTTAGAAGAAGACAAAGGGAGAGTGTTGGACTCAGATTTTGTTAATGTGTCAGATACGATTGCTACATGGAGGCCATTAATAAACTTGACATGCAGTTTGAGCAAAGTGATGGGAGTGACACCTAATTGGAATGGGCTTAAGAGAGACTGGAAAGAGAAGAGCTGGAGATGGTAACTATATGACACTTTAGATCAATTATAAAGAAGGACAAAGAAATGAAGTAGTAAGTGGGGGTCATATGGGCTCAAGAGAATTTTTGAATGTAAGAGAAATTTATACAAAGTTTATATGCAAGTGATAGTGATTCACTAGATGAGAAAGGATGATAGCTGTTGCCTCCTGTGTGTCTCACATTGTGAAGGTGCTAGGAATATAGCAGTGACAAAAATCCTCTGTCCTCATGGAACTGACCTTCACTTCTTGGTATGAGGGTAACTTGGTTACCCATATGAGGAGAAAAGCAGAATTGTATTCCTTTGTGCTATTTGCAGAAATAAGTTCCAGATGGGTAAAAAAACTTAACATGAGAAGCAAAACTTTAATTTTTAGAAAAAAATACAGAAGAGTATCTATGGCCTTAAGGTAGAAGAGGATCTTATTTAAAAGTCCAAAAAAACAGTTTTAAAAACAACAACAACAAAATGATCATTTTAATTGGATGATGCTCTATTTTATATTGAGTGAAAATATAAAGTTGACAAAACAAACCAGACTGGTAGAAGATAACTTGCAACTCTTTTACTTGTTAATTTGTGTACAGAGTCTGTAAAGAACTATAAATTATGAAGCAGCAAACAGCATTTTAGAAAAGTAGACAGAAACCCTGGAACAGTTTGTAGAAGAGGAAAATCAGAACACCAGTAAACATATGGCAAGTTCCTTAACCTCACCAATTAAGGACATGCAGATGTCCTTAAAGTGTGATGCATTTCCTATTTATCAGATTAACAGGAATTTAAGTCTGGCAGTGCCAAAGTTGTCACGGAAATGGGAACACTTAACTCTGCCTATGGGATTAAAAATGGAGATAGCCTTTTTTTTTTTTTAAGGTTTTATTTTTTAAAAGATTTTATTTATTTATTTGACAGACAGAGATCACAAGTAGGCAGAGAGGCCTACTTGATCACAAGTAGGTAGAGAGGAGGAAGCAGGCTCCCTGCTGAGCAGAGATTCCCAATGTGGGGCTTGATCCCAGGACCCTGGGATTATGACCTGAGCCGAAGGCAGAGGCTTTAACCCACTGAGCCACCCAGGCGCCCCAAGATTTTATTTTTTAAATAATCTCTATACCCAACATGGGGCTTGAACCCACAACCCCAAGATCAGGAGTTGCATGCTCTACCATCTGAGCCAGCAATGCGCCCCTGGATATAGCCCTTTTTGGAGAATAGTTTGACAATGTGTAGTGGTTTGAGATGTGCATAACCCTATGATCAAGTAACTCCACTTTTAGATAAATACACTTTAGTACAGGGCTCTGCAGACTATAACCCATGTACCAGATTCTGTCCACTGCCTGTTTTTGTAAAGTTTTATTGAAACATAGCCATGTCAGTTCATTTCCATAGCTACTTTCACACTGTAGGAGCAGAGTCCAGTAGTTGCAACACAGCAAAGCCTAGAATATTTACTGCCTGACTCTTTACACAGAAAGTTGGCCCACCCCTGCCCTTGAGTAATTTTCATGTGCACAAGGAGACATGTGAGGATTTTTTTGATGCCACATTGTTCATAATAGAATACAATTGGAGACAGCCACTCTGTGAACCTGTCCATGAAAAGAAAATAATCGCTGTATCCAAACAATGGGATGCTATATGACAGTAAAAAGTGAATGAACTAAAAGTACGTACATCCTTAAGGATTAATATGGGAGACGATATTCAACACAGAAACAGTGCAGGTAGATATGTAAGGTGTGTATCATTTATCTAAAGGTCAGAAGTTGGGGCGCCTGGGTGGCTCAGTGGGTTGAGCCGCTGCCTTCGGCTCAGGTCATGATCTCAGGGTCCTGGGATCGAGCCCCGCGTCGGGCTCTCTGCTCAGCAGGGAGCCTGCTTCCTCCTCTCTCTCTGCCTGCCTCTCTGCCTACTTGTGATTTCTCTCTGTCAGATAAATAAATAAAATCTTAAAAAAAAAAAAAATAAATAAAAATAAAGGTCAGAAGTGTTCACAACCATATACCATATATTGTTTATGGATATATACTCACAGAGAAAGGAAGGGTCAACGGGTACATAGGAAATCAAATCTGTAGTTTCTCATATTCTTTTTTTTTATCTAAAGCAACTGAAAGTGTTACAACATTCGACAAAAATGGAGCGGCAGTAGGTATACGGGAGTTTATTTTTATTCTCCTTTTTCTATATGTTGAATTATTTCATTTACAAGGGATTGGGGGGAACCCACCCCCCTTCATGTTTTGCTCTCGCGGCCACTGCCTCACTTTGTGTTTCATAAGAACCCAGCACATGCACTAAGCCTTTCACTCCTGAAAGGTAGAAATTCTGTAGTGCTTGTTATAGTGAGTTCTGACACCCGAAGGCTCATCAGATTAATGGGAATGATTTTATTCCCTCTGACAATACATGTTTTTATTTGGTAACTATTCTCAATCTCATTTCATCCAGAGCTCATTTGCAAAGCTGTGGGTGGGTACCTTGTACCTTGGTAACTACAATGAGAGACTTGAGGCTTTGCTTGTGAGATGGGAGCAAGAAGAAGAAATATTTGATTTCAGAGTTATGATTCTTTTAATGGCCACTCTGTTACCTTGGACATTAAAAAAGAATTCTCCAAATTGTTTCTGAAAATCTCAGAAGTGTTTTTGATAGGGGAAGCCCAGAAACCTAATATTCTCCAAAGGCTCAGTTGGTCTTGCAGTTAGATTCAGCTGTTTGATGTTTGGTAAGCTGAGTGATCATTGGCCATATCCTCCTGAATGGAAAGCTCATCTTCAGGATTGTTTGCAGAGTGTAAAATGGAGGAAGTTTATTTACCAACGGTACGGGAGTCATTTTTTTAATGTAGCTACTTCTTCACTGAGAGCTGTTAATAACTCTCTCTGTCTCGTAATCCTTTTAGAGGAGACATTCCTAAATGTGTTTCGTCCTTGACCATTACATGCCGTGACAATGAAAAACTTTTTATGTCCTTGTCCTCTAAATATGAGACATTCCTGGGTGGCTCAGTCGGTTAGGCGTCTACCTTCTGCTCAGGTCATAATCTAGGGATCGAGCCCTGCATCAGGTTCCCTGTTCAGTGGGCAGTCTGCTTCTCCCTCTCCCTGTGTCGCCCCCCAGCTTGTGCTCTCTCACTCCTTCTCTCTATCAAAGGATTTAATAAAATGTTTTTTAAGTAAATAAATATGAAACATTCCCTTTGTTAGGCCTTAGGGGAAAAGTCTAAAATCTGACTGACTTAAGGTTATTTTCCATAAACAGATCATAAAGTAGATTGGGTCTGGCAGAGGTCGTCTTAGTTTATAGGCATGGAATTAGACAAACAACTCTTCAACACTTTGAACATAATAAGAATTTATTAGTTGAACTATTTAATATTTGAATTAGGGCTCAAGACATGGACTAGTCATCTTTTGAATCATTTATGAGATTAATATGTATTTATTCTGCAGATATTGACTGCACTGCCTGATTTGATTGTCAGGCATGATGATGCTATTGTAAAATGTTAGCACTGAAAGGGACCCAAATGCACCTGAGCCAAGCTTTTTATGACAAGGGGGAGACTAAAGACCAAAGCGGACTAGGTGTCTGGTCCAGTTGACTCGCTCAGTGGGGTTGAGGTACCAGTTGGGCTAGGGATTTCAGAAACTTGCGGTTGCTCAGATGTGCCAAGCAGGACTTCTGGGTATGGGTGGATAGGTTCTTGTGGATTATCGTGTTGTCGCAGATTCATGTTTATATATTTATTACAACAATCTTCCAGCAGATGGCAGTCAAGTGCCTTGAAGAAGAGGCACCTTTTTCTTACTCACCGGAACCCCGGTGCTAAGTCACTGGATCTGGCAAGAAGAAAGGATGAGAAGGTTAATGGAGCAGGATGAAGAAGGAAACAAAGTTAGGACCTTGCTTAACTGAAGAAGGTGGCAGAAACAGGGAAATAAAGTATAAGATGGTGAAGAAAGAGCAAGGGAAATAATTTCCCTTTTATTTATGTAAATAAAGTATCTTTTCCTACAGCAGTGTCATCTGTGCAAGTTGCTGGTGCGTTCCAGATGGGATTTGAATTTTGATACACTGCCATGTTTCTCAGCTGTCTGCAGTGGATTGGAATCACCCTTTCCCAAAGTCAACTTCAGAGATCCACTATCTCAGTTGCAGTTACAGCATTCAATAGATACTATAGATGTGACATTCTAGATATTCTGGTCTGATTTACTGCCATATTCATTGGTCTCTGGGGGCTGTTACCCCCTGTGAAAGACCTAAGACCCAAGTCAGAACTGTTTCTGGAAAATGAAGAATTGGAAGAAAATGGCTGTTTGCCTGTTTCTTGTTACTAATACAAAATCAGAACCTTATGCTTCCACTTTTTTTCCCTACACTAAAACAGTTTCTCTCCGAAATTATCCTTTCATCATGGCAAGATAGCCACAGCCTAGATTGGATCCTGGAGCCCAGAGTGTAGCTACTAGCTTGTTTGTGATCTGAGACAAGTAACTAATCCTTTCGATCCCATTTTCATCTTTACAGTAGGGAATTGTACTCCTCTCACTGGATTATTTTGAGAGTTCATTAAAGGAATTACCTTTGTAAGCTATAAAATAGGGAGGTGGTATCCTAGCTTTCACACTGCCTAGACACCATTGCTTTCCATTTGTAAAAATTCCCCACACTGAGGGGGCGCCTGGGTGACTGGCAGTTAAGCTTCCAACTCTTGATCTCAGCTCAGATCTTTTTTTTTTTTTTTTTTAGATTTTATTTATTTGACAGAGATCACAAGTAGGTGGAGAGGCAGGCTCCCCGCTGAGCAGAGAGCCGATGCGATGTGGGGCTTGATCCCAGGACCCTGGGATCATAACCTAAGCCGAAGGCAGAGGCTTTAACCCACTGAGCCACCCAGGTGCCCCTCAGCTCAGATCTTGATCTCATGATTAGGAGTTCAAGCCTCCACTGGGTGTCGGCCTACTTAAAAAAAAAAAAGACAACGCCCACACTTATTAAAATAAGAACCTAAAAAGCACAATGCTTAGAAAGTCTTGTCTTAATAGCACAATTCCACATTCTTTGGGCAGCAGGCCTGCTGGATCTCCAGCTGCTACCCACACTCCCCGCCAAATAAATTACATGGGCTGTCACTTGTTTCGTCTAAGCCTAGGCAGGTGAACCAGCAGCAGCTCTTTTCTTTAGTGTTGAAAAAAGGTAGGGGGAATGTCCTAATGGGAGATTTCTTTTTCTCATCAGGTAAGGAGAGCTGCTTCGAGAGAATTGTGTCTAGGTTTGGAAAGAAAGTCACATATGTAGTGATTGGAGACGGACGAGATGAAGAAATTGCAGCCAAACAGGTAACCATGGTAAAAAGAACAGTCCCTGTGGGAACACATCAAGTAATTAGAAAAACGGTAAAAGTCAGAAATCGTAGCAATCTTGAGCATTTACAGTGTTTTCCCCTCTCTGTCCTATTTTTCTTTAAAGAAAGACGTTCATTTTTCCCCCAAATAGGGTTTTCCCTTAAGTTATTAGATCTTTCCTTTCCCCCCTCCTCCCTGCCACTGAAAAATTTTAAAATCTTTGGGCCCTGCTGTAGGGCCCTCCATCATTAAACCGGATATGGGCCCCATCTTCCATCTTCATCCCAAGAACTTGAGACTTCACTACAAAAAGGTGAATCGGTCTGACTTTTCCAGGCTTTAGATTCTCAAAAAGCCAGTGAAATTCGTTCAGATGAAGTCCTTCCTATCTTTGAGCCCAGAAAATACTCTTCTGCTGTTAACCTCCTCACTGCGCAGGTCCCAACTCCAGGCCACCTCATCTCACTACAGGAAACCATAGATGAGAGAGTCTTGACTGTGGAATCTAAAATTAATTTGGGTCAGCTCTCCTCCCTTGATTAGCTGTGTGACTTTGGACAGTTTACTTTTCCTCTTGGAGTTTCCTCATCTGCGTTTATTGAATGGATCTACAGAAGTTCTTTTTCTCTGCCCTAGTTTCCTTCCAGCAACTCCGTTTCTTACTTTTGGAGGCGGAGGGTTGCCAGCTAGGACCAGCTGTCCTGGTTTTCTTCATTCAGTTAATGTAAAAACTTCAAGTATTAATAAACTGTGAGATTGCTAATCGGGTGGCATTATTACCTCATTACATTTTCATTCACTATTTTATGTAGCAATTCAAGGACCTTTATCTTTTTTTTCAATGTGTTATCTTTGAGGCTCTGGTTCTGAAGTGCTTGTTGCCCTCTGGGCGGGGAGAAGACAGTAGTGCTTGGAGGCCACAGTGCTGCTTGGTTTGAGGAAGGGAGTCTGGGAGATAAAGAAGGATGACATCATTAGCAGAGTAGGCGCCTCTCAGCTGCTTCCTGTGATCACCTACCGTAGCATGTACCCATTGGAAGATGCCTTAGAGCTCCATCCATTTCAGCCTCTATGCTGTGAGGGACCTTTTCTGCAGCCCCTTTCCCAGAGGACTTTCTAGTCCTTGTTTGAATAAACCCAAGGATAGGGAGACTGCTGTGTGTCGTGTTCTATTGTGGGGCCACCCAAACTGTTAGGATGTTCCTCCTCCCACTGAACTAAAACTTGTATCTCTAACTTTCACATCCTGGTCCAAGTCCTGAGCACGACGTAACAAGTCTGTTTCCTGTTCTGTATATGAGAAGCCGTTTAAATACGTGTGAGCAGCATGCTTGAAAAACACTGAGCTTACTGCCAAAAGAACTACTGTGAAACTTTGGTATTTTGGGTAACTTGCAACCAGTTAGAGCAAAACGATCAGTAAGGCTAACCCACTTCAGCTTCACAGAACATGGTCTCCCACACTTAGATTTTTTCAGGTCCCTTCTGTAAAATGTGGTTTCCACAACAGCACACGGTATTCTGGACGTGATTTTGACAACATGGTAAATGGGATTATTACTTCTTAGATCTGTGTATTCTGCATCTCAGTCGTGAACAAGATTTGTACTTTGTCGAAACGTAGAGAAACTTTGTCTGAAATTTACACAAACCTAACCATCTGTAAGAAAATGTGATAGATTAATAGTAATTTCTCACAAGGGTCATTTTATTTGATCCTGAGGACCCTATATAATGGCTAGAACAAGGATGTATCATAAAAGCACAGTTACCACGAAAGACCTGGCAAAAATCTCTTACATTTGTAAAGTGTCGTGTAGTGTACAAAGTCCTTATACATATGACTTACTTTTAACAGTCCAGTAAGGTGGGCAGGAGAAGAGAGTGTTACCAAGTGTCTTGGGGAAAGGAAGAGGTATAGAGGTAAATACAGGCTCCCAAAAGAAGTTGGGTTAATCTGCTATGAACTGTCCCCCTCTCTTCCAGCACAACATGCCTTTCTGGAGAATCACCAACCATGGAGATCTAGTGTCCCTCCACCAGGCTTTGGAGCTTGATTTTCTCTGAGAACTGGAATGAAGACCCTTCCCCATGAGCTCCTTTTCCCTCCTGAAAGGAGCTAGAGACCAGAACCATCTGGGAACTCTCTCTCTCTCTCTCTCTCTCTCTCTCTCTGTGTCTCTGTCTCCCTTTCTGTCTCTGTCTCTGTGTGTGTGTCTCTCTATTTCTCCATGGAATGCTGGCGAGAACACAATCAGAACCAACAGCTGCAAGGGACGAAGCTTATTTTTGCTAAGAGTGAGCTGCGGCCCCATGTTCACCCTCGTGCAGAGGCAGGAGACGGTGGGATGGAGAGGACAGTAGACTCACCGCAGCAACAGTGCTTTTAATTCGTCTGGGTTTTGTTTCGTTTTATTTTGTTTCAAAAAATGAAGAAAAGAAAAGGCAATTCTTGGGGCAGAGTTGCACTCTTAGTTCGTGCCCAGTTTGAGAACTGCTCTGAACTTGCGGGAAGAGGATACACGTGGCAGACTTTTGTGATACCATCTCTTGCGGTCTTTGTAATCTCCTTAGCTCTAGAACATATTCCCAGGGAATGTATATGTTATTTTTATAGTTAAGGGTCTGGTCTCTGAAGCAGGTTTTCCCTCCTTTCTTTTTCTAACAAGAAAGGGGTGTGTAAAGTTTCCTTGGAAAATAGCAATTGAAATATCTAAAATACCTCTCTGTGACAGTAGCACCTCCTTTAGCTGCTCCGGTGGTCTGCCCTCTAGGGCGGTTTCCTTCCCGTTCTTCCATCTCCTAGTTTGCTGAACTGTGGGGCACTGGACACTGATAACCTTGAGATTTTGGAATTTCCCATCCAAGAAGCCTTAGTCCCCTCTCCAGTCCCTGTTTCCCTTCAACCAAATGGCACAACCCTAGAAACTCCCTCTCTTAAGATGTAAATTCCAAGCCTTCAGCTTGGCTTTTATTCAAAGACTATGTCCCAGAGGGCTTACCTCCCAACTGGAGGGAAAGGACTAAGGCTTCGTAGGCATTTCTGCTTCTTTGGCTCTTGAAACAAGAAGATTCCACCTTCTCTGGCAGAGAAGCACCCTTCCCCAGCAGAGGCTCACCCCTCCACCCTTCTCTTCCTTCTTAGTCACCAGTGCTAGACCCTTGCCCCTGCCCTGCCCTCTGTACGTCACATCCGCCTCCATGCAGCTCTGGCCAGTCCCTCAGCTTTGGACCCAAGAAGTTAAATCAAGCCTCAGAACAGACTCGTAACTACATTTGACTTCCTTTGAAACCCTTAAGCCAAGAAAGGTATTTTGGGCATGTATTTACCCAAATCTCTTGCCTGAAACCGAAGAACAGATTGCTGTGATCAAAACCCACTTTTCCCATGGAACACCCTTTCTGCTTCTCAAATCCCATTCTAAAATGGGAAACCAGAAGGCCAGAAAGACTTTCCTGATTTAAATGAGGGTGCTGGGACCCTACTCCATGCCTGAAAATTTAACCCAGGGCTATATGCAGAAACATCTGTCACCCTGACCTCTAGGAAGATTGGTGGGTGCCCGGCAGCTAATCCCAGCCTTAGAGCCCAGGTGTGTTTGCGGATGCTCCGTCCCTCCAAGACGAATGTGGGCCCCTGCTCGGGCAGGATACGCTTCCTAGCGCTCAGGAAGTTGAGCCTCTCCTGGGCTGCCTGCAGAGGTGAACATGTCAGCCCCTCAGGCGTGCAGTCTGGGTCCTCAGGAGGAGGCGTCCCTTGACCACCCCCAGCTGTAATCGCTTACCCCCAGAGATTCTGTGTATCCATTTCTGGAGATGCGGCACCGAGGGGCCAGGCTCCTCCTGATGCCAGGCCACCAAATGGCAGCAGAGAAAGACTGATAGACACATTCCTTCAGAACGGATTGAAAAAGTGCTCCATTCCTCACAGGTTTGGGGAAGGAGCTGGAGTCAGTGCTCATTACTTAGCTGTCTCTCCAACCTCGTCTCTTGACAGGTGGGGAAGAGATGAGGCGTGTAGTCGGAGGCCAACCTTCCACGGTCTGTGTAGAGCATAGTTGTCCACATGCTGCTCTGCCTTGCTTGATAATCGATCTTAGAAAGCTCCGTAATGGGCCTTTCTTCCAGGCCCCAAGCTCTCCCCCTACTAGCAGTATAACTGTGGGTTCCCTGAGCTGGACAGAGGCTACCTGGTTGGTGCTGCATGTCAGGCTTGTGAGGCTGTGCAGTGGTCCCCCTGTCATGCACACAGGGCCACACACAAACACGTCCCTCTCCCTGCCTTTTGGGAGAAGCTCTCTATCCCTAGGAGCTAGACTCCTCTTTCGATGGTGTTTCCCCCACCGCCCCCTGACTGCCTAGCCTGGGTCTTTGCAAAAGGAACTTGGAATTGGCAAAGAGAAGTGAGGAAGCTCTATGGAGCAGAGCACCTCTGCTTTCTTCTGGTTCTTACTGCCCCTATTACGGAAAATGAGAGCTTCTTGATTCCTCTTTGCCAAAATGAGTTGTGCAGGGAACACAGCATTCTTTTACCCTGTGTTTTCTTCCTTCCCAGCACAAAGATCTGGAAAGGAAAGTAAGTGGGTAGCACTCTTGGAAGTTGAGGGCAAAAGGATACCATGGGTCATTTCTTCAAGGGGAAGCCCTCTTTACTAGAAAGTGTCCCCATGAAGTCACCCCCATGCTGAGTCTTTCCCCCAGCCAGGCACTGTGGGTTCTGCCAGATGGGTCTGCACGTCTCATGGTGAGGACTGTCTCCAGTGCGGGATCTGGAGTTGTCAGATGTGTCCTGGGTTTAAGAGGTGGCTTGACTTTCGAATGTAAAACTGACTGTGCCTTAGCATCACCCTGTCCAATCCCCCTGGGGCGGCTGGTGGTGTCCGGGAGAATAGATGCCTGTTCCAGACTTCGATGCCTGTTTGGGCTTTTATTCGGTTTGGGATGTTCCTGTCTTCTGCTCTGCAAGTTGAGGGGCAAAGCTAGCGTCCCAGGAGACTTGTGCCGCGGCTTGTCCACAGTTTATACAAACTCACTTTTCAAGCTCCAGGTAGAACCTGATTGGCAAACTCTGGCTGCAACACGTGGAACATCTAGACATTTGCTACGTTGAATGGGTGTCGGTGCCACTGAACCTCGGGGAGGGGCGGGGCCACGTTCTTTCTCTTCCTGGGAGAAGGGCGGTCTAAGCCAAGGGTGGAGAGCCGGGGGCCTTCCTCTCCTCACTCCTGTAGAAGGGGGACAGTTAGGGGCCTTCTTAAGCAGGCTTCTACTTCTTACCACCTTTTTCATTGGCTTCCTTTTTCATCCAAAACTTGGAACTCCCCAGATATTCTCACTTATAAAGAAGGCAAATCTGAATTCTGGGATTCTAAAATATCTTAAACTATGAGAGAAAAATCTAGTTCTGACCCATCCCCAACTTGCAGGCCCTCTGTCCCTTCCTCTCCGATTTAGGCCGCTCCAGCAAGCAAGGCTCCGTGGCTAGTCCCTAATGCACTGACGGGAGCCATCTCATTAAGGACAGCTTCTACTCAAAACATAACCCTCTGGACTTCAGATGCCTCATTTAGCAGGAAAAGGCATTGAGTGGATCAGATATATTTATGTGACTGCGGGCATTCGTGGCTGTGTAGAGTCCTTGACCATAATGTTATATGTAATGGGAACTATCTTATAAACTTGAAAAAATAAAGTTTTTATTTTCTATACAGTTTGCTCCTGTGTCTTTTCTGAGTAGGATCAGCCCAGTTGCCCAGCTAAGTAGGCTTCTGAGTAGGGCTTCATAAAAAAAAGTCCGAAGAGCTCATTAGAAAGCTGGTACCCTTCAATAACCCAGTCATTAATTTCATCGAAAATAAAGACTAACCATTTGGTTTAAACAAATGTACATGGGGAAATAAAATAATATTTTAAAATAACTTGCAAGGGGAAAGTTTATTTCTTGTTTCTAAAATCTACTTTTTAAAGTTTAGGACTGGAATGATAAGAGGTTTCATTTGCTGTCAAATCGTGCTGAAATTTAATTATTAAAGAGAAATCAATACATTGCTGTGATGAGCTTAACATGCAAAAGCAATAAAACTGACAATCTGATATTAAACCTCGCTTGATTTGGCCTCATTTCCTGTCACATCAACTACTTTTGCTCATTTCGTTTCTTCAGATTTAGGTTTGACTGTCCCTCACTGGTCTGGAAAGCAGTTAAGAATCCCTTTGCCTTTTATTGCAATGAAGGAGGCCAGAATTCGGGCTAGCTTCCAAGTGCCACATGTGTCAGACTGTTAAGATGTATTTTTTTTTTTTCCAAATTAATTCCCTCTTAGGAAAGGGGGTTGCCTTGTATTCTAGGCATTAAATTTTTTAATCAGAAGGTACGTATTTCGAACCACATCATAGCTGAAGCAGACTTGTTACATCTTTAACTTGGTTGTAAGTACAAATACTGGAGTATTACTTGCTTTTCAAGCCTTGGAGTAAACCTCCCTTCTCCCCTATAGTAAGTGTAACATCTGCGCATTTCTCAAAAACCTTTGGTTGGCAGGTAAAAATTAGTAATTCAGGGTGGTTTTATTCTTCAAAAACAAGTTTCTTGACCTTTAAAAAGAAATTCTTGATGGGATCTTGAAGGAAATTTCTAATTGCAAGTCATGTCACTGTCATCTTTTTAAAACTCTTAATTCTATGAACTGTATATACAAATAAAGTGACTGCTTCGTTCCACAGACTTTAGGTGGTAGACCTTGTATGTTATTTCAATTTAATTACGTATTACCATCATTTGACAATTTCATTTAGCGATTACAGATGAGAGTTTAGCCAAAACATTAAGAATACACATCTTGAGGATTTTTCTCAGGAAAGTAGGGAATTGCCTAAAACACTGTGTCTTCTGTTTGGGCATATATAGCATCTCCCCTGAACCTAATCTCTTCATATGACAGGAAGCTTGGAAACCCTTAGGGCCTATGTCCAAAGCTAGGTCGGGCACTAAGCCTACCCTCTGGGTTCTCAACCCTTGATATTCTCAGTGACTTGAGAGAAACTATAATGATCTCACTTATGGATATGTTTATGGGTGTTTAAATGTATTCAATTAAAAGAACCATCCTTTTATAATACTGTATGTCAATTATACCTCAATTTAAAAAAAACCCAGTTGGAGAAAAAAAAATGATCCTTTTTCTAAGGCCATTATATCTTATTAAGAGATGATGAAGATAATAATAAATGGTAGTTTTTACTGCCTTTTTTTGTTAAAATTAAGTCAGCAGCCATGTTGGCCGTTTTACTGGTCCATGAAATTCAAGTCTGGAAATCACTGGATGGGATGATCCTGGAGATCCATCCGGCCTTACCCTTCTACATCAAAAATCACCAGCATCATCTCCCCAGGGCTTCCACCCCCCACCCGCCCACCTCTATCATCCTTGGCCCCAGGCCAGCACAGCTGCCAAAGCCTCCGCCAGGCCCTGCTGATCTCACCCTCCCCCCTTTAGGGCTGAATCAGGTTCTCAGGGAGGCCTTCCCAGGCCATGCTACACAGAACTGGAACTCCCACCCACAACACGCATTCACCCTCTCCCTGTGCCCTTCCCTACTTTATCTTTTACACTAGCTCAGACAGTTTTACTTACTCTGTTTGGTCTCCCCTAAAATGAATAACAGAAGAGAACTATCCTGGTTCCCCTCACACGGATGACTGCACCTTTTTCTTCTGTCTCCAGTGCCGTTTTCCTGTTCCCTGGTTTCCCCAAACCACGTATCTTCCAGGGCAACAGAAGTTGCTCTGGTCCCGCAGCCCACATCCACACCCCTACACTGCACTCCCAGCACTTGTACCATTCTTCCCCAGGACTCTAGGGTTCACTTCCTGGTTCCAGAGGTGTTTGTGGCTCCTCCTGCCAGGCCCAGCAGCAAAGCTGGTTAACAGCACACACCAGAGTGGCTCCAGATCTGGGTTCTGATGCCCACCTGACGATAATCAACCCCACAACAGCTCACCAGATCCCAAAAGTTGGAAAACAAGGCTGAGAACCTTCCCTCCTCTGGTCCCAGGACCCTTAGCAATTTCAAGGGTGGACTTCATGTCCCTGACCTTTCTTTCCAGGTGTCTTTGAACTCTGTAGATTTAATGACACAACTAGTTGGGAGGGTTTCATGAGGTTTTAATAATAATCTAATAATATTGTTAAACAAAAACAACACATACATGTCCTTCACTTGCAGAGACACATATGGATGCACGTTCTCTTCCTCTCACATAGACTCTGAGGTAGAAAGTGTATTGCCTAAAGTAGAAAAATACTCAACAGGCTGAGCCATGGCCCAGACCACAGGATCACAAGCACTTGGCTGAAAGATGGCCACTTGAGAGCAGGGCCAGAGGCTGGGCTGGGTGCACTGAGGCCTTGGGGAGGCAGACAGGGCCACTAGCTGGACATCCCTGGCTTCCAGCATGACCACCCACTCAGGAGTAGCTAGAGAGGGAAGTCTTGTTCCAGACTCCAAGGACAGAATATTCCTGCCACAGACAAGGCTCTCAGTAAACATCTGCTGGATGACCAGAATGACAGGTAAGGCAGAGAGGAAGAATTCTGAACACAACCTGGAGATCCTGGGCCTTCTAGCCCAGGATCAGGGAACCAAGCCGTGGAACAGCACCTCCACCAATGATTTTGGAGATGGCTGGGGAGGCGAAAATACCATCTCTAGGAGCTCTGGGGTACCAACTCTTTCAGTTGGTGGGGATGGGATGGGGAAGGGGCGGGGTCTCTTCTTTCCTTCCAAAGTGTCCTGTATGTAACTGGAGCCCCTGACTCTCCAGGGCCCAGCCGTTCGCATCTTATGCTCATCCTCAAAGGCAGGCCTGAGTCTTTACTCAACTCGGGTCTCCAGGGCCTGTCACATCGGACATCGGGTGCTTCTGGAGGGAATCAAGGCCAATAGCAGCATCATTAGCTTATCCTCTGGATTCTACCAGTTGAGTCCATCCGTTCTGGGCCTGCTGGGTCTGGCCACCCCATTCACCTCTTCTTTCTGTGGCAAAGCAGCCTCCTCCTCCCTAACCCTAGGGAAGAAGTTCTGCGCCAACCGGGTCATGCGGCTGTTGTGAGGCAACTGAAGGCCCTCGAGGGAGCGGAAGCCCCGGGTCCCATCCACCCGGTCAGGCTCCCAGCGGCAGCTCGGGTGCAGCCAGCGGTAGTAGGCCAGCCGCAGAGCCAGGCCCAGAAGGAAGCAGAGGCCGCTCGCTGGGAGCAACACGTGCAGTGGGATCCCACTGGGCAGCCAGCTGGTGTGAGTTGACCAGGTGACTGCCACGAGGATGCTGTCGCTCAGGAGGAACACCAGGTGGATGGTGGCGCGGCCCCGGGTATGGCCCTCGGCCACGTTGAACCAGGAGAAATAGAGAATGGTGGCCACAGTGGCCCGGTACAGCCACTCGGAACGGGCATCTGGCATGAAGTCCGTGCCCTGCAGCCAGACCCACAGGAGCAGCACCAGCCACAGGCCCAGGAAGTGCAGGGCCACGGAGTGGGGGAAGAGAGCGGAAAAGAGGGCCACGGCCAGGACCCGGGGCCACAGCAGCAGCAGGTTCCACAGGAAGTAGACCACAGAGGAACCCAGCCCCAGGGGCGACTTGGAGGGGAGGCAGGTGCGCAAGGCCCGGTGGTAGTCAAGCAGCGCCCACGAGATGCCCACGAAGGATGTGCCGATGCTGACCCCTGTGGAGAGGAAGCGGGAACGGGTGAGCCTGCGTGGCACCCCCTAGAGGCCACGCATTCCACCAGGCCCCGCAGCCACCCCAGGCAGGTGTGAGAGCTCCTGATGGCTAAAGGGAAGCTATAGTTAGAGAACATCCCTTCAAACAACCAAAAATGGACCGAGGGTCCGAGCATGGAGTCTGCCCTTTGCCGCAAGGCTTAACTTTTCAGGTGCTGCCAGAGCAAGACTCTTCCAGGATTGGTGGGGGGAGGGCTGTGTGACTTGCACCCTCATCTGCACCTGCGTCACCCAGCATCTGAGGCCCCGGGGCCCTGGCCACACCCTGAGCATCTGCTCCGGCCCTGTAACCCTTGCTTTCCCAGAAGAGCTCAAGTCTTTCTGGGCACTGAAAATCAGTAACGCCGGTTCCCCGTCTGCAGTCTTGAAAACGGAAGCAGGAACTTCCACGGGTGGCAACCGGGCTGTGGCCGAAGCCGCCCTCCAGGCCAGGAGAGCCTGCCCTGCCACACACATAGGACGTCCCGGCTCACACTGGGCCTTCACCTTGATTCTTCAACACTAGCAGTTTTGGGTGGGGATCCTCTCCCACCTCTTGGTTGCCCACCCTGGACTAGGAGCACCAGGACCTCCAGGGAGGGGTGCAAGCAGCGCTGGAAGGCCTCTAGAATGCTCACTCCCTGGCCCTTTCCCAGTCCATCAACAGATGCTTACTGGGCATCTGTTGTGGACCAGGAGGCCACCCCGACCCTGCAAGCAGATCTGGGGCAATGGCCCTTCTACCACACAGGAGGTCTCGGCAGGGCTGCTATCCTCCCAGTTTGCCCAGCATGCTGCATTCGCTGACCTGGACGAGCTCAGCCCACAATACTGGGTAGGCCAGGAGCACGAGCCCGGGGAGCTAGAGTCACCCATCCTGACCCCACCCCACCCCACAGGTGACCCAGTACACCTCACCCACTTCCCTCTGGAGTCTTAGCACACAGTCATTCTCTGTTGCCTTGTCTCTGAGCTCCTTCAGGGTATAAGACACTCTGCTCCCTTGGGGTCCCCAGCAGCCCCGTACCTGGCACATAAGAGCCACTGATGGAAATGTTCACTAAGTAGAAAGTCAGGAAAATCTGTCTCTTCCCTTGCTCCCTGCCTCCCCTGCAGACAATGGAGACTGTCCCCATAGTGGCCCCGATCCTAGATACCCACAGCCTCAAATAAACAGAAGTGTGTGCCCCGGAGTGCCGTGTGGACCGGTCCAGATGCCCTCACCTCTGCACCTCGTTCCTCTCGTGTCCAGTGGATGGAGCCAGTGCCAGCCCCTAGGGCCACTGTGCGTGGGAGCAGTGTGGTCGGCAAAGTGCTCTATACGGCGCCAGCCCTACGGCAGCCACACAACCCCCACGGCCGCTGCACTAGTCACTGGTCCTCACTCGGAAGGCTAAGGAGTAGCTTCCAGATTGAACGCACATCTACCTAAGGGATATCCTCCTATTTTCCAAGCAGCCTTTAAAAAAGAGTGAAAACCCTCCTGACATTCATCGGCAGCTCCCCAACACCGTAAAGGGGGGAACAGCCCCCGGCCCATCACTCACACTGGTAGGGCTCGGCCCGGCCACTCTGCAACACGATGGCCAGCACCAGCGTGAGCTGTGGTGTCGTCTCCAAGAAGGTCTCGAAGAGCCGCAGCATGCTGATGTCCATGGTCAGGAAGTCGGCATAAGCCAGGTCAAACTCAGAGGGCGCCTCCTGCTGCCACACCAGGAGCCCCTGCTGCAGCCCCTGCACGCACCTAGGCAGGGCGGGTCCAGAGGCCCCCAGGGGCCAGGTTAGTGTGCGCTGCGTTCGGCCTCCCCTCTCCCACTGTGTAGATGGAGGCGGGCTCTAATCCTAGCTTGTCATTCACATGCTGTGGGGCCCTGGGCACGAATGACTTAACCTCACCCAACTCTTTCATCGTAGAATGGGAATGGGTACCAACTGCCACTGCTCGGACTGGCCAGGATGTCCCCGGGTCATCCCAAACCCTGTCCCATTTCCCCCTTACAACATCCCCACTTGACAGATGGGGACACAAAACCGAAGAGCTAAGGAATGGTAGAAACAGGATTTGGACCCAAAACTGTGTGAATTTCAAAGGCGTGCAATGAAATTGCCCCAGGTGACAGTTCTCAATTTTTTTTAGAAAGCCTAAGATTTTCTTAGGACCCTGAGGGGGAAGGGGAGCCACCGAGAGTTCCTGAGCACAGGCAACATAGGTCAGTCAGATTGTGCTGTAGAAAGATCTCTCTGGCTACGAAGGAGTGGAAGGGGAGGAGGGGTTAGATGGGAAGGACAGGTTCATTTAAGAGGACTGTCCAGAGTGATGGACATGGAGACAGACACAGAGTTAGGGGAGTCCCGAGGTTAGACAGTCAGGCCTGGGTGACCTGTTGACATGTGGGGAGTAGTGGAACGTGCACCACGATCTCCCCCACCCGGAACTGATCTCAGTTGGTCACTGGGAGGTTAGCCCACTCCCTAGAGCCAAGTCATTCACCAGATATTTACTGTCACTTCCCCTGAATGGACTTGACAGCACATTAAGGAGCAGGGGTGGCAGGCCCAGGTTGGGGCTCTCCCTCAGCAGGAGCCTCTGCCCGGGTCCCCTAAGGCCCCTGCCTCAGTCCAGTCAAAGGCAGGAACAGACACCCCATTTTCAAAACCAAAGTTCAATAAAGGCTGTCTGCCTCCTGCTCAGCAGAAATGGGACAAGAGGGGCGCCTGGGTGGCTCAGGGGGTTAAGCTTCTGCCTTTGGCTCTGGTTGTGATCCCAGGGTCCTGGCTGGGATCGAGCCCCACATCGGACTCTCTGTTCAGCGGGGAGCGTGCTTCCCCCTCTCTCTCTGCCTGCCTCTCTGCCTACTTGTGATCTCTGTCAAATAAATAAATAAAATCTTTAAAAAAAAAAGAAAGAAAGAAATGGGATGAGAGAGGAGGCATGACACAGTTACAGATTCAGGGCTCCTCAAGGCCGCTGGGACTCTGACAATTGCTCTCCTTCTGCCCACCAGCATTTTAAGGAGGCCCTTGCAGTCCCTCAGGCAAAACCACAATACTCAAAGCTCCTCTTGTCCCCTCCTGGAGACTCAATGCAGCTTTGTCAAAGCAAGATCTGGAGAGAATCTGCAGAATGGATTCAAGAGCAGATGCTGGCTCCAGCCGCCCCATCCCAACCCAGAGCACAGAGTGTCCTGACTCCACCGCAAGACTCTCATCCCTTGGTTTCAGCTTCTTCATCTCCAGCGGGCCTTGCGGTTCTGAGGAGTACCACCCACACAGACTTTCTGGAACCCAGCCTATGCTCAGCCCTGGCTGGCTCAGGGGACATGGCTGAGTCAGACCCCATCGCTGCACTCTTGCTTGCTCTGGGGACCAGAGGGTGGGGCGGGGAGAAGGAAACTGGGAAAGAGGGCTTGAGAGGACAAGCTCTGTTCTGAGGGTCAGGGCTGCCGACGCTCCCGGGTGACCCGGGTAATCAAGCCAGCTGACATTTGTTGAAGGCTTACTCTGCGCCGAAGCAATTCAATCCCTTATTTCTTTTAATCCCTATCAAACAGAAGCAGGTGCTACAACCATCCCCACTAGAAGAATGAGTAAACTGAGACCCGGAGGGCTCAAGGGACTTGCCCAAGGAAGGCCCCACCCACAACAAAAAGGAACATTTTTTGTATGGAACAGGTCAGGGGTCGGCTGTTACACTAGAGTCCACCAAGAGCCCAGAGCACCAAGCGAAGCACACTGGGCTCTTGCCTTTGCTCCCCACAACAGGCCAGCCGGCCAGACCTGTGTCTACACTCCTGTCGCCATTTCACAGAGGAGGAAACTGAGGCAGGGATGAGGCCACAGATGGTAAATTAGCTAGGACTGGAGCCGAGACAGGTCTGACTCCAAATCATGTGCCTCCTTTTCTTCTCTGGGCTTCAGACTCTTCCCTAGTGCCACGGGGATAGGGTAGCTGGGTTCTGTGGGCCGTCAGCCGGCCCCTCTTTCTTTAGAGGCGGGGAGCTCACCTGTAAGCAGAAGTTCCCACAAGGGCTTAGTTTCCTCTCCTGGGTCCCGAGCTTCTCCTTCCCACCCCTCCCCGGTGTCAGGGCTCCTCCCAGGGCTAGTGGCGCGGCTGCAGGGGCCGCGGGCTCCGCCCCCCACCCCCTTCCGAGGGCGTGGAGCTCACCTGTACAGGTAGCCCAGCTGCACAAGGTGCAGCAGCGCCAGGCAGCGGCCCGGGGGCTGAGGCTCGTGCAAGCCGGCGGGGTCGGCGCACAGCCAAACCCAGCTGAAGAGCTGCAGCGCGACCGAGGCGAGGCCCAGCAGCGCCAGCACCAGCGCGGCCCACAGGTAGCGGCCGCTGAACACATACTGGCCCGCGGCCCACAGGTCGGCGCCCAGGTCGATCAGGAAGGCGGCGGTGCCCATAAAGCCCAGGACCACGTCCCAGAGGAGCGCGGCGCGGGGTAACCAAGGCATGACCCGCCAGCCTCTCGCGTACCTTCTCTAGGCTCGGACCCGCCTTCCCTGCCTGGGGTCGCCACAGCAGGAAGGAGGCGGGCGCAGGCCTAGGGGCGGCCCGGGGCCCGAGCCTCCTGGGCGGGACTTCCCCGTCCCGCCCCGTCCGGGGAGGAGCAAGGCCCGCGGACCCCGCGGCCCCCACACGCCTCTGTCCGTCTGCGTCCCGGAAGGCCGCGCCCGGCTGCGGCCCAGCAACCTGCGCAGGGCACCCGCGTGCAGCCCCAGTGAGCCCCGAGGGCCGCTAGGCCCACAGACGGCCGGGCGCCGCCACACCGCCCTTCCGTAGCGCGGCCGCCGTCTAATTGCAGTTGAGGCAAGAGAAGGCCCGAGACGACGGCAGTGGCTCAGGCCGTAGCGCCCGGGGTTGGACCGCGATCCCTCGCGTCCGCGTTGTTGCAGAACAGATCCGTTCTGCACCCAGATTGCGGGACTTCGCAAACCGAGTGTGCCTCGCGTGCCAGCGAGGGCGGGGGGGTGGGGGGACGGACGAGGACACGGGACCCCTCAGGCGTATCTTCCCTGTGGCTCATCTTACTCTGTTCCGTAACTGTTCAATCACTCTACGGGAGTCGCAGGGAACATTATGAAAAGGGAAAACGCACAGAATGAGATGCTCGAGGAGCACTGTGTTTTGGAGGAAACTTGGGGGAAAATAATGTGCTGGGGACGCGGAAGGTCTTCGGAGTTTCATTTACTGCCCAGGCTGCTGCTCCACGCGGGTTCCCGCTGCAGACGCCGGGCCCGGGTGGCGGCAAGTCTCCGCGGGCAAGCGGCCGGCGGGCGCCCGAGGTCAGGGCGCGAGCAGCGCACGCAGGCCCAGCAGCGCCGCCAGCAGGACCGCGGGCGCGGGCGCGGGCGCGGGCGCTGCGCCGGGGGCGCGCAGGCAGGCGGCGTAAGCGTCAAAGGCCACTTCGCGCAACGCGCACACGTGCTCGGCGCGGCAGGCCTGATCGCAGGCCTCGCGGTCGTAGCCGACCGAGTTGTAGACGTAGTAGCGCTGCAGCGCCCCGGGATCGCGGGCGATGCGGCCCAGCGCCGCGTGCATGGAGAGGGCGCCTGCGTCGGGCACCCGGTAGGCCTTGGTCAGCCGGTACTCAAGCTCCCAGAGTGGAGTCCCCTGCGCGTTCGCCTGGCTCAGGTTCACGAAGTAGGTCACCACGTCCTGGAGAAAGGGCGTGAGAAGGGCCGGCCCTGAACAGCTGGCAGTTTCCACCCAACCTCCAATCCTACACCTTGCATTCCGCCCCCCACCCCGCCCCAGATTCTTTATAGCTCTAACAGTGACTCTGTTAGCGAGCATTTCCTACTTATGGGGTATGCCTGGTATGCTAATGGGGTAACTGCCCGTATTACCCCAATTTCACAGATGAGGACACTGAGTCCTAAAGAGGTTAATTCCTTTGTCCAGGGTCCTACAGGTGTTCAGTGACAGAAGAGGGCTCAGTAAATATTTACAGAATTCATGGATAAAAAGCAACTTAAAGAAATGGCATGGAGTGCCTGGCTGAAAGAGGTTATGGAATTGTGGTTGATGACGGTTTGGGATACACCCAGGACTCCTAGGATCAGATGCATCTTCGGAACTAGAATCTGGAAAGGCTTATCTGTCTGATGCTTTCCACTTAAATTTGTCACTAGAAGTGGGGTAAGAGGAACTGCCATGTCTGGAGGGCAGCCTCCCCAGAGGCACATTATGTTATTCCATTTGGTCCTCTCCAAACCCTGCGAGGGACTGATACTCCCATTTTACAGATGAGCGGAGGCGGGAAGAGGTCAAAAATCTCATGAGTGGTGGAGCCAGGATTCAAACCCAGGCCTGTGTGACTCCCTCCCTGAGAAGGCGTTTTGGGGGTGGGGGGGGCATGGGAACCAGCAGGTGACTCCTCTGCTAAGGCCCTCTGAGTGCCCATATGGACAACAGGCCACACTCTTGAAAGACCTCAGACGTCTCCTCCGTGCACACTTACTCTAGAGTCAAGGACCTCGGTTATCTGGTCCAGTCCCTGGCTTTAAATGTCCTCTCTCAAGCACCCAATTAAAAATCTCTATATCCACCTCTTCCTGGGCCTCCAACTTGAATACCCGGCTGCCTCGTCGCTGGGCATTTTCACTGGGACACCACTTAGACCTCCCCAAGTGAACAGGTCCCAAACCGGATTTCTGATCTTCCTCTGAAATGTGTTCCTCCCATGGTTCAGTAAAGGTCAGCTTCACCCCTCCAGGCGCTGAGGCCAAAGCCCTAGCTCCTCTCTCTCTCGCCCTCATCCGGTCCCCAAAAACCCTGTCTCCTCTACCTTCAGCAGACATCCAGGATCTGGGGCTTCTCGCTGTCCCACCGCCACCCCCTGGCCTGTGCCAGCGTCACCTCTCAGTACTAATTGTCACCTCCTACCTCACCCTTCCCCTAACCCCCACCCCCGTTTCTGCCCTTGCCCCCTAGAGCCTGTTCTCTGCAGAGCCGGCTAGCCGGCGGTAGAGAGATTTTGTAAAATTGTGTAAGTCAGAATATTTCATCCTGCCCCAAACCCTCCACATCCAGCTGACAGGATGTGACCTCGTCCCTCCCACCCTCCGCCTGTGCCTCCCTCTGCAGCCAGGACCTCCACGCTCCTCCCCGACACTCACCAAAAGCACAGTCCCACCCAGGGCCTCTGACTTGCTCTGTCCTCTGCCTTCCCAGTATGCCTACATGGCTCCCTCCCTCCATCTACTCAGAACTCACATGTCACCCTATGGGTGAAATTCCATCCCACCTGCCTCACGGCACGCACATGCGTGTGCACACACACCCAATAACAGTGACACCTGCCCCCTCACTCTTTGTCCTCAGTGCTTCTCTGCACATCACACTAAACGTTCCTTTTCATACTGTCTACTATAGGATAGGATACTACCGTGTGTGTTTCCTGTGAGAATGCCAGCTCCAGGACAGCAGTGACTTTGTCACCATTCACTTACGTATCTCCTGAGCTCAGCACAGGGCCCCGCTCACGGTAGGTGCTTACTTAGTACCTTTTGTTAAATAAATTAAGGAATACTGTTTCTTTGCCATGTCAATAACAACAAGCCCAGCCCAGGAGATGAGGGGTTGCTCGGTGAGTCAGAGGTCTGCTTTGCCTGAGGCCTTGTCGGTGTAGGCATAAGGCGGGCAATGGGCATAAGGTCATGCTGCGGGAGACCTTGAACACCAGGCCAAAGAGATCCAGCTTATCTTGTGGGCACTGGGGAGCCATGGAAGGTCTTAGAGCCTTCTGTAATGTGTAGTAGATGAGCTACAGCAGGGCATGGAGCTAGAGGTAGGGAGGCCGGGTAGGAAGCTATGATCTAGGCTGAACGGAGAATTGGGGACAAAGAATTATCTGAGTTTGTTACAGGGTCCGGAGTGGCTCGAGGGAACCAGAGCTCTAGAAGAGGGAGGATTAAGCTGGAAGGATCAGGCAAAGCGGTGATACATTCAGGTCCCTCCCCATCCTCCCCCTCCAGCCCCAGCAGACCCAGGGCTCCTGACCTGCAGGCTCAGTGTGGCTCGGTCGTATTCAAATACCCGGATGCCAGGATTGTTGGCCCCATTGACCACTCCAGGTAAGGTGGTTTTCCACGGGGTGACTCCAGGGGTAAGGAACAGGACACTGATGGGGGCACCTTTCAGGAGAGAGACCGCAGGACTGAGAGAGAGGCCGGCAAGAGGAGGAGGTGGGTATGGGCTGGCCGCTGTCCTCTGCGGCGAGTACCTGCGTCATCGTAGAACATCCGGAAGCTGTCGGTGTGGTGATGGCCGAAGAACTGCCCTGCGATGACTCGATGGTGCTTCCGGACCACCTTCAGGTACTCCTCGTTGAAGCCCTCCCGGAACCACGCTTTGTTCCGCGTCTTCTCGAAGAAGCCCGGGGGCACGTGGCCAATTATGTACACCTGCACGGATGGGGTGCCCAGGAGGGGCTCAGGGATGCCCTCCCCGACCCTTCACGTCCACCTCTCAACACCGGCCCCTCTCACCAGAGGCAAGCAGACAGGCTCCAAGATCCCCTGTGAAGCCCGCCCCCAGGCTGATGCCAGTGCTCTGAAGACCCAGCCATTTCTTTTTTAAAAGATTTTATTTATTTACTTGACAGAGATCACAAGCAGGCAGAGAGGCAGACAGAGGAGGTGCAGGAAGCAGGCTCCCCGCTGAGCAGAGAGCCCGATGTGGAGCTCGATCCCACGACCCTGAGATCATGACCTGAGCCAAAGGCAGAGCCAGCCATGATTTTACCAGGTGTTTCCCACCTCTGTGCCTTCGAGAGTGCTAAGGCCGCCCCCCAGAGGACCCCTCTCTTTTTCCCAGTCTGTCGTGAGGCTGGAAAAAGAAGCCCCCTCCTGGTGCCAGGCTGCTGAAGGACCCTCAGGGATAGAGACCCCTCAAGGGAGTGGCTGAGCTTGTGCAGAGGTGGGACACTGGCTCAGGAGGTGACCCCAGAGAGGGTAGCAGGTGGAGGTGGGAGCCCTTACCATCTCCTTAGCTTGGGATGCACGGGTCAGCACGTCTTCCAGCCACCGGAACTGCTGCGCAGGATCTGCCATGCCAGCCGTCTGCTCATTGTTGCTGTAGTACAGGTTGGTGTTGAGGACCACGATTCGCCCAGCCCCACTCGGGCCCGGCAATTTCTCAGAATAGAAGGCACCTACGGCGTCACAGCCAGGGAGAATCTGAAGGGTCCCCTGCCTCTGATGAGACACGACTCCATGCCCCCTCAACTTCGCTTCCACCGTCTCCTGTCCCGGTGTCCTCCCTTCCCGTCTTGCCCATAGGAGGACCACGGTGAGAAGACCAGAGGCTCTGCGGGCCCACTGCCCCAGCTCCAGTCCTGGCTCCCGTACCTAGCTGTGCAGCCTGGGAACATTTTGACTTCACTGCTCTGTGCCTGGGTTTCTCCCTTTCTATAATTCGAAGAACAGTAAGATGTGTTTGTCCCTCCAGATCCACTGTCAACCCTGTTCACTCAACTCTCTGTCCTAGAAACTGATCTCCGGGGGTGCCAGAGTGGCTCAGTCATTAAGCGTCTGCCTCAGGCTTGGGTCATGATCTCAGGGTCCTGGGATCGAGCCCCACATTGGGCTCCTTCCTCCGTGGGAAGCCTGTTCTCCCTCTCCCGTTCCCCATCTTGTGTTCCCTCTCTCGCTGTGTCTCTGTCAAAGAAATAAATAAAATCTTAAAAAAATAAAATAAAAAGAAAGAAAGAAACTGATCTCCACGGACTATATCAACCAGTTTCTGGTTGGGTTTGACCCGCTGGGACTGAGGACAGGCAAGAGAGCAGCCAGGGTCCCCTTGGACTGCTGTGTCTCTGGATCAGTGGCTCTCAGCCGCTGATTTTGTTCCCCGGGGGAACATTTGGCGGCGTCTGGAGACATTTTGGGTTACGGCGATGGTGTCCCTCGTATCCCGCATCCTTGATGGCCCCCACAATGAATTATCCGACCCAAGATGTCAGTAGCACCAAGGGTGGGAAATGCTGCCTGAACCGGAGGTTGCTTCCCCTTCCTTGTTTCCATGAGGAGTCTTGGAATGTGCCGAGAGTGGTGCCTGGCACCCAGTAAATGCTCAGGAAATGGTCCGTTATGATCCTCCTTAGAGCCGCTGAGAGCACGGGCAGCGGAGTCAGCCCCAGAGTCTGCTCCCAACCCGGCTACCTCTACGTTGGCTAATTTTCGCCAAGGGACTCGACATCTTCAAGCCTCTATCTCCTTATCTGTGTAATGGGGATAAAATCGGTACCTGTTTCCTGGGGTCTTGGTGAGGACAAAATTCGATGAGACCTGGGCAGACAAGGAAGTGTTTATAGTTGCAAAAAGTACCTTCTTTGAAGAGAGCGATGGATTCGTTACTGAGCCAGGGCCTCCACAGCTCTGCGACCTGATTGTAGATGTTGTTGCTCCCTGCTGGGAACTGGTTTTTGGGGTGAAAGTCATGATTTCCCAGAGCAGCGTAGACTTTGGTATCTGGGAGGAAAAAGAGACATGTAAACACATTTATGGGAAAGCGCTCGGCAGAGCTGGTACTTTTCAGTCCACCACTGACCGTGGGAGCCTGTGGGAAGAGCCTTAGCACAGATGAGGGAAATACAGAGATAAGCAGAAAATAGCATTCAGTAGAATCTGGCCAAACATGGCTCAGACCTGGGAAGGAAGAGCAGTGAGTTCCCTGACCCCAGTTCCTAACCCCATTCCCAGCAAAGGGTTTCCCGGTCGGAAGAAAGCATCAGAAGACGACAAGACGTAAGCTAGAAGATAGAAATCATCTTCCCATCCCTTAGGAGCCCCGTGGTAATGTAGAATTTCTTGTTCTATTCCGTTCCAGGTCCACTTACTGTTAGGGAAGGGGTCTGGTTCCCTCTGGGAGCCTTAGGAGTTTGACAAATTCCGTGATTCAACAGGTGTTTCCTGAACACCTCGTGTGGGCCAATGCACAGACTCTGGAACCAGGCACCCAGTCCCAGTCCCAGGGGCCTCAAAGTGCAGTAGGGTTGACAGGTATTCAGTAATCAGAGGTGGGAGGACTGTCACAGAAAAGGGAAGAGCCACTGGCTGTGGAAGTGTATGGCGTGGAGGTGGGGGTCAGAGGGAGAGGCTTGTGAATGACGCTGGAGCGGGGGGCCTTCAGATGCATTTCCTCCTTGTGCTTTTAGTTTACGTCTATGTCTGTACTGTGCCAGTAGTAATTGCTCGGTAAGTGTTTGGCCAGAAACAACAATTCCTCCGAGCTCAGGGCAAAATTTTGCCGTTATAGGAACTTGGCAGTCCCCAGGGCATGAGTGACCTTGAACCAATGAGGGAGGCGGGAGCCCCACAGAAGGAGGTGGTCGTAAGGTTCCCATCAGGAATTGCCTGCCAACCCAGAAACCAGCTCTGTAACTGCCTGGAAAAAACCTCACCTCTTCAACATAACTGCTGGCAGCCTAAGAACCCTTTTAGAGGGGCGCCTGGGTGGCTCAGTGGGTTAAGCCTCTGCCTTCTGCTCAGGTCATGATCTCAGGGTCCTGGGATGGAGCCCCGCATAGGGCGCTCTGCTCAGCGAGCCTGCTTGCCCCTCTCTCTCTGCCTGCCTCTCTGCCTACTTGTGATTTCGCTGTCAAATAAATAAAATAAAATCTTTAAAAAAAAAAAAAAAAAGGAATCCTTTTAGGGGGGTACCTGCGTGGCTCAGTCGTTGTCTGCCTTTGTCTTGGGTCATGATCCTGGGGTCCTGGGATCAAGTCCTGCATCAGGCTCCCTGCTCAGAGGGGAGCCTGCTTCTCCCTCTGGCTACTGCCCCCCCTGCTGTGCTCTCTCTCTCTGTGTCAAATAAACAATAAAATTTAAAATAAAGGGAGAGAGAGAGAGAGTCTGACTCTTGATTCTGCTCAAGTCACGATCTTGGGGCCACGCTCAGGGGAGTCTGCTTGAGATTTTGTCCCTCTCCCACTGCTACTCCCCTCTAAAATAAATAAATCTGAAAAAAATAAATAAAAGGATCCATTTAGGAAAAAACACAAAAACCCTGGAATTCCAAGGACAGATGAGAAGGGAGGGACTCCCCTTTTCTTGCTGGGGCTTTGCGCCGGGCACTGTGAGAAACCCCTTATGAGCATAAGCTCCAATGAGGGCACGATCTGGCCTCTAGTCCACGGCCAAGTTCCCTCCTCCTGGAATGGCATCTTGCTCTTAGTGGATACTCACTAAATATTTGTTCACTAGATGAGCGAGTGGATTACTCTACTCAATCCTCACAACATCCTTCTGGGCAGGTACCATGATTGTCCTCGCTCTGCGCAGACGCGAAACGGAGTCTCCAGGGCACCGCCCAGCCGGAGCGTTCACTGGCGTTCCCGGCTCAGCCGTCCTGGAGAAGATGGGCCGGCGTTCACAGGGACTGCCAGGGAACGCAGCTGGCGCGTGGCAGGAAGAACATGTGACACGTGATGTGGACCCAGAAATCTCGAGCTTCCGTCCCTTTCTCCTTGCCAGCGAGTTGCCTGACTGCTCTGTGCTTCCGCTTATTTATCTACAAAGCGGAAAGTGTTCTGCTTCACCTGTGTTGCTGTAATTCTCAAATAAGATAATGTCTCCTTTTAATTCTTCTAGTATGTTCTTAGTTTAACATCTCTGCAGGTGGGCTATGACTTCTCATGGAGGCCGGGCGCTGTCATACTCTAACAACATTTTTTTTTTTTTAAAGATTTTATTTATTTGATAGAGATCACAAGTAGGCAGGGCAGCAGGCAGAGAGAGAGGGGGAAGCAGGTTCTCTGCTGAGCAGAGAGCCCCATGACCCTGAGATTATGACCAGAGCTGAAGGCAGAGGCTCAACCCACTGAGCCAACCAGGCGCCCCAACATTTTTTTTCTTAACAGGACATAAAATAATGATGCATCTCACAGTCGATGGCATGTTGGATATTAGGAAATTCAATAAATGTGCAAGTGTGTTTATAAATGAGAGACTCTTCTAATTTACCTTTGTACGTGAACTCATAGTTGTAAAGCATTTCTTTAAATGTATTTTATTTATTTATTTGACAGAGAGCACAAGTAGGAGGAACACTAAGCAGAGGGAGAAACAGGCTCCCCACTGAGAAAGGAGCCTGACTCGGAGCTCAATCCCAGGACTCCAGGGTCATGACCTGAACCAAAGGCAGATGCTTAACCGGCTGAGCCACCCAGGTGCCCCTGTAAAGCATTTTCTTGTCCATTATTTCACCTGTATTCCAGAAGCCCTTCTGGAGTAGAGAAAAGGGTGCTCGGAGTCGGATTTCAGTTTGACTCCCTCCACAGGAACTGACTAGCTTTGAGCCATCGGTGCCTTCCCTACACATCCAGACAACTGTGCGTAAAATGACTCGGGTTGAGGGAAGGAGGTGGGAAAGGAGGTTGCCTTGAGGAGGACCTGAGCTGGTGACAGCAGCTATAAGCCCCTCCTGGAGTGGTGGGTCAGATCAGTGCTCAAACAAGGATTTGTGTCCCTGCCCTTCCCACATGACCTTGACCTGTTTACTTGACTCCAGGGCTCACATTTCTCAGCAGTAAAATGGAAGTAGCAGTAGCACATCTCTGCAGGAGCATCACAAGCGTGAATGAGCTATAGCATATCGTATTCTTAGAGCAGTGCCTGACACTTAGCCCGCAGTACATAGATCCATGCAGTTACTGCTGCTACTTATACTTATTTTTATTATCATCAATCCTATCTGAGGCCTGGGGGTCTGTGTCTAAGACCTTAGAGGATGCAGCTGTTCCAGAACCCCATGGGGGTGGGGGTGGGGGTTAGTGGGCTGCTCTGACAGGTCCCCAGTGGGCAGCCTGAGAGCTTGATTCGGTCCCTGGCACCTTGGGTTCAGCACAGGTTGCTTAAAGACATCGTCCGGGGCCGTTAGATGGGGCATCAGGTCCCACTCACCCGTCAGGTCCCATGGGGCTGCTGCCGTAACCACTCATGGGCTCTGCCTGCTCTCCTAGGCTCTGAAGTCCTTGCAAGCACCAAGAACAGCACCTGGGCTGGAAATCAGCATCTCCCAGAGGCCCCGGCAGCCAGGATGGTTGGAGGGCGGTGGATGGCAGCTCTGGGGCTGCATGTGAGTCCCTGGGAGACCTCCGGGAATGATGCCTTTCTATAGCGGCAGGTGCTGAGAAGGGGCTGTAAGTCACTGTAAAGCAGGCTCGGGCAGAAGGCCGAATGGGAAGTCAGGCATTTCCGTTCATAGGATTCTGCGTGCAAACACAGGGCAGGGGTGGCTCACGTTCCTTGATCGATCGATATGAGACCTGGCCAGCGGCCAGCGTTGGGGCTGTTGCTGTCCCAACAGACACTGCCAGGGGTTTAGGCAATGCTTCGGGGGACAGATGGCAGGGGCTTACCTGGAAAGACCTCTCTGATGAGCCTGGTCAGGCGCTCCACGATTCCCAACACAGCGGCTTCTCCCAGCCTCTCATTGGGCACGTGAGGTGTGTCATCACTGCAAAACACCACGGAGCCCATTTGGTGCAGGCAGCTCAGGAGGGGGCCCGAGAGAAAGGAGGAACAGCTCAGCCATGAGAAAACTGGCCGTGGAGCCGGCCCTCTGTGAGGGGAGGGCCAGGCTGGAGCCGAGAGTCTAGCAGGACAGAGTTCAAACCTGGTCTCTGCCAGTGACCTGCTGTGGGTCCCTGGGCTGGCTGCTTAACCTCTCTGAGCCTCCATTATCTCATCTGTAAAATAGGGGTAATAATGGTACCTACTCCTAGAGTATTTCTGAGACTCTAATACATCTGGGAAAATGATATACATAAAATATAGACAAGCGGGACCACTCTTCCTTGTGAGGAGCCTATTTCCCAGGTGGCTGTCCTCACTTGGGCTCCAGTGAAACGCTTCTCCTTTCTTTTCTTTTTTTTTTTTTAATTTATTTGACAGAGAGAGATCACAAGTGGGCGGAGAGGCAGGCAGAGAGAGAGAGAGGAGGAAGCAGGCTCCCCGCAGAGCAGAGAGCCCGATGTGGGACTCAATCCCAGAACCCTGAGATCATGACCCGAGCTGAAGGCAGAGGCTTAACCACTGAGCCACCCAGGTGCCCTTCTCCTTTCTTTTTAAAATAGATAAAAACAAAGGAACATAAAAAGCAGAATAGTAGCTGCCAAGTTGCAATTAATATTATTATGTTAAGACAGAAGCTTGGGGGTTCGAGTCCCACCTGCAAGTCCCCAGGGAGCTTGGGGTGGAAAAGCCGTCTCTGAGTCCTGCTCCATTCCCCAAGGGTTCTAGGGAGCTGGGAGCTGGCATCAGAGTTTAGAGTTCATCCTATGGCAGATCCAGGACCTGCCCTAGGACACTTTAGTCCACTGTTCTGCTGACCTAAATTCCTGGATCCAACTTAGAAATGGGGCACGTGGATGGCTCAGTTGGTTAAGCATCTGACTCTTGATTTCAGCTCAGGTCTTGATCTCAGGGTCATGAGTTCAAGTCCCACATTGGGCTCCACACTGGGCATGAAGCCTACTTAAAAAAGACATATACAGCAAGGTGAGAGAGCAGGGGAGGAGAAAGGGAAAAGGTAAGAGCCCCAACAATATAAAGCTTGAGGACCCAGCTGGACCCGACGGGGTGAGGCAACTGCTGCATCCGTCCTCCCCCAGGAAGTTAATCAGCTTAGTAGTCATGATACCGTTACCAGCAGCAAACCTGGCTTGCTTTGTGCCCTGGACTTTCTGTGTGTTGTACTCACATCCCCTAGTTTGTTCTCCATGATAACCCTCCAACGTGGGTTCTGTTAGTCCTGTTTGACAGATAGAGAAACAAGGCACAGAATGGTGGTGGATTCTCAAAGGGGTGGAGCCAGGGTCTGAACCCAGTCGGCCGGGCTCCAGAGTCTACGCTTATACCCATTACTCCCTGCTTCGTCTCTGACCCTCCTTAGGGCCCCAGGAGGAGCCTAGCCCCCTGCCAACCCCAGGGACAGGCCAGGGGGTCCAAGGACATCAGAACAAAACTCCTCTGCCCTTTATATTTCTAGTTTAATTAGGATCTAATTCTTTCTTCTAGAAAACACTCCCAGTTTCTACAGGTTACCCCTAAGGGATGGCAACTTGCCCCAAGAAGTCAAACTTTTTAGAAATTGAACTATAAAAGGTCCCAGAGGTCATCTCATTCAACATCATATATATCTGCAAGGCCCCAGAGATTTCCCAGAAACATCATGTTTCTGTTAAAGGATCATGAATTTCCCAAAGCAGTCGCCCTTCCCAGAGGGATCACATCACATCTTTCAGAATATTCCTCCTGGGCCCCTCTTCGGAGAATCCAGAGGCTTCTGGAGCACAATCTGTCTTGGGAGCAAGAATTCAGGGTCAAAGCCTAAAGCTCACTCTTCTTAGACTGATTCTGAGCTGCCCAGACCTCTCCTGAGACACTGTCCCTCCCTCCCTCCCTCCCTCCCTCCCTCCCTTCCTTCCTTCCTTCCTTCCTTCCTTCCTTCCTTCCTTCCTTCCTTCAAGATTTTATTTATTTATTTGTCAGAGAGAGAGAGGCACAAGTAGGGGGAGTGGCAGGCAGAGGGAGAAACAGGCTCCCCACCCACCAGGGAGCCCGAAGTGGAACTTGATCCCAGGACCCCAGGATCGTGACCTGAACCAAAGGTAGATGCTTAACCAACTGAGCCACCCAGGAGCCCCGACACTGTCACATTTCTGAAGTGTCCAGCCCTGTAGCCTCCTGTTGCCAACTACAGGGTCCATCTCAGGGTCATTCCCAGTCACTACCACACCACACTGAGGGACAGCTGGGGGCATCATGAGCTTAATCCCACCCTGTACAAGTGTCCAAGGAGGCTGGAAGAGGGAGCAGAAAGTCAGAGCACTGGCCAGCCTCCCTCACCAGCCCCCTGCTTACCACTTCCTGTGAGATGGAGTCAGATACCCTGCAAAACTCCCACATCTGCCAGTGAGCCTCCCTCCCAGCTGGGATACAATGGTCCTCGGGCTTGTCACCCACAAGCCTGGGAACTCCTTGAAGGCCAGTCTGGGTTTGTATCATCTTGGTTCCCCAGTGTCGACCCAGGGCTGAGCGCAAGACAGGCTGCTCCACCGAGGGAGAGAGAAAGGAGCCAGGGAGTGAAGGGTGGACCATGAGGGACAAGGACAGCCAGTTCTGAGGGAAGTTGGAGGACTTATGGCATGTCCTTGGATGAGAAGCAGAAATGGAATCTGGCTGAGGAGAATTCACTCACCCCATAAGCTGTCCTTCAGCAGAGCAGTGCTGTGACCAGTGAGAACCCCTTCAGGCCAGGGCAGCCAGGACACTGGGTCCCAAAGCCAGGACCACTCTCAGCCCCCCTACCTTCTTCCCTCCTTGCACGTGGATCCCTAAACCCTGGTGGGAGGGCCCCACTGTTCATCGCCCTGACTTAGAATCTGGGAGTCCTCGGGGCACCTAAGTGGCACCATCTGTTAAACCTCTGACTCTTGACTTTGGCTCAGGTCTCAGGGACATGGGATCGAGCCCCTTGTTGGGCTCTACACTCAGCGGGGAGTCTGCTGAGGTCTCTCCCTCTTCCTCTGCCTCTGACCCTCCCCCTGCTCTCCCTCTCGCTCTTTCTCTCTGCCTCTCTCTCTCTCAAATAAATACATAAATCTTAAAAAAAAAATTAAATAAAATCCGGGAGTTCTCCACATACCCAGATGTGCCCTGACTATGTCCCTAGCCTCAGAGAGAGCTGTGTTCTACTAAGGTTAGGAGACAGAGTCAAGGGCATAGACTACGGGATCAGCCAGGCCCTCAGTTCCCTCAAGCTTCAGGTCCATCCTCTCTGAATCTGAGCCGGTGTGAGGACTAAGGGAGCTGGCCTGGGGAGGGAGCCAGGCCCGCAGGTGGCACTCAGCAGCGGCCTGGTGAAGGGGGACTTTTATGACTGCTCTCACCCTGTCCAGAGGATGAAGTCTGGCTCCGGCTCGATCTCCTTCATGGCATAGATGGAGGCGTTGATGAGGGCCCAGGGAGAGTCGCAGAGGTAGTCGCCCCAGGGGCCTGCGTTGGGCACTGGCTGGGAGCCAGCTGATGGGCACACCTGGAGGGGGTCTTCGGATACCTTGTAGTCAGGGTCAAGGTGCAGGTCAGAGATGTGCCAGAATTTCCCTGCAGGGGAAAGGAGATCGTCTTTGATGCTGGTACCTCCCTGAGTCTGGATGGGGAGGAAGCCCAGCGGGACCCTAGCTTGGGGAGAACAGTCTCCAAATGTGAGACACTTTCCTCAGAAGCCAGGGTTCACAGAGAAAGAGCCACAGGTCTGACTTGGCCCCACGAAGCCCTGAGAGGACCTGTGACCTTTGACCCTCTCCATTTCCCCACCTCGAGGGACCCAGCAGCAGCAAGGGGATTGGGCTTCAATGACCCTCAAAGAATCCTTTGGAAATTCTAAGCAGCGTGATTGTTTGAAAGCTAAGTTTGGGGAGTATCATGGTGAAGGCTCTGGAGCCACCTACACGCTGTGTGACCTTGGGTGTGTCGCTTCACCTCTCGGAGCCCAGAACTAGAGCCACAGCTTCCAACCTAGGCTGGCTGAAATGTCAAAAATCTTTTGGCATGAGGAGCGCCTGCCTGGCTCACTCTGAGCAGCATTCGACTCTTGATCTCAGGGCTGTGAGTTCAAGCCCCATGTGGGGTATAAAGATTATTTAAAAAGAAAATCTTTTTTTTTTTTTTTTTTTGGGTGGGGAGGGGTGTTAGGGTTTATTTATTTTTTTTTTAATTTTTTTATTTTAAAAAGAAAATCTTTAAAAAAAAAATCTCTTGGTGTGATCAAGAGAAAGGAATCCCAACAAAGAAACAGGCCACACAGGGTGGATTTGTCATCTGTACCCAGCAGGGGGCCGTGGATAAGTAGTTTCAACCATTCTTATTGACCACATTCGGCCTCTGCCCTAAATCCTGTGTTTTTGGCTACGACCAGAGTGAGGCCTGGGATTTCCTCACCCTCCATCACTGCTGTCACTTCCTCCTACATTTCCTGTGTCACTCAGTGGCACAGTCATACACCCCTGCCCCGCCCCCAGCCCAGGAAACCCAGCCTCCGACAGGGAGCCCCGGGCTTCCCAGGGCTGCTTTCAGGGATGGATAGCCACGGCACCATGCCAGCCACAGGACCCCCCCGTGGGGCTCCAGGAGAGGTCCCAAGGTCAAGTCCAGCCCCTGATCCTCTCTCCAAAACTTCTCCTCACCTCTCCTTACCTAAACCTGGTCCCAGGAGAGGATCAGAACCTTGTTTACACTAAGGTGCAAACGACTGATTAAGTAAGTCAGGATTCCCTCCCAAGGTCATTACACAGTCACTGCAGCCCCGGAGGGGCAGTTGACCCTCAGACAATGCAGGTTAGGGGCACCGATGCCCATACAGTCAAAAATCTGTGCATAGGGGCACCTGGGTGGCTCAGTGAAGCCTCTGCCTTCAGCTCAGGTCATGATCCCGGGGTCCTGGGATCGAGCCCCCCCCCGCCCCCCCCCCCCCCCCCGCATTGCTCAGCGGGGAGCCTGCTTCCTCCTTCCTCTCTGCCTGCCTCTCTGCCTACTTGTGATCTCTGTCTGTCAAAAAAAAAAAAAAAAATCTGTGCATAACTTATGACTCCCCCAAAACATAACTACTAAAAGCCTATTGTTGACCAGAAGCCTTTACTGATAACATCAAGTCAATAAGCACATATGTTTTATGTTATATGTGTTATATGCTGCATTTGTACAATAAAGTAAGCTAGAGAAAAAAAATGTTATTAAGAAAAATCATAAGGGGGCGCCGGGGTGGCTCAGACGGTTAAACGTCTGCCTTGGGCTCAGGACATGATCTCAGGGTCCTAGGATCAAGTCCTGGGTCGGGTTCCCTGCTAGGCAGGGAGTCCGCTTCTCCCTCTACTCCTCCCCCTGCTACTGATCTCTCTCTCTCTCAAATAAATAAATAAAATCTTTAAAAAGAGAAAAAAGAAAAATCATAAGGAAGAGAAAATACATTGCAGTACTGTACTTATCAAAAAATCTGTATATAAGTGGACCTGTAGAGTTCACAACTTGTGTCCATCAGGGGTCAACTGTATTGATCATTATCCCCATTTTGCAGATAAGGACACTAAGGCTAAGGTCATGTTAACTAAGATCAATATGCCTGAGATCAGACAGCAAAATGGTGGGGGTCCCATGGCTCTCGATTTTCTCCCAGGAAGATGTGATTGCTAAGGGCGTAAAACCAGTGACTTTTCTTTTTCTAAGTACGCTTCACGCTCAATTATAGGGTTTGAACTCACTACCCTGTGATCCAGAGTTAGATGTTCTACCCACTGAGCCAACTAGTTGCCCCAAAAGGGTGCCTTTTTATTTTTGATATTTTTTTGTAGACAGTCTATGCCTGCATGTTTCTTTTTTATCCAAACTGAGAGTCTTTGTTTATAATTGGGGGGATTCAAACTTGTCATACAAATTGTGATCACTCTATGTGAAATTACTCCTACAGAGAAAATCCCAAGCCAGAGAAACTAACTGCCTCATTTCAACCAGTAAATGGGCAGAGTTGGTAGGCTCTCCTGAGCCCGTGCATGGAGACTGGAAGGGAGTCACAACTGCTTCCAAGCGTGAGACCGGGCTGGCCAGGTCAGATAGAGTGAGAGGTCCTTTGCCCTTCTCTCTGGAATGCGGTCCCCTGGCTTCCTCTGAAGACCAGGCAAAGACCAGTCCCCCGCCTGGAGCAGGCTCTTCTCCAACTAACCATAAGCAGGAAGCAGTTCTGCCCCTTTGATGTCAGCCCTCCGAGAAGCCAGGGAACATTGCTTCACTCCAGAAACTCCTTGTCTGCTGACAGGCTCACATGTCAGCTGTCAGCTTCTCTTCCCACAAGCTCCGGTCTAGTCAGAGTGTAGAACTGAAACTCCTTCCAGCCTCCCCGGGATTCCTAGTGATACGTGTGCGCGCATGTGCATGCGCGTGTGTGTGTGTTAGTGAGGTGCCCTTTATCCGCTCATCTCATCTCATTCCTGCAGCCATTCTGTGAGGTGGGATTCTTATGCCCATTTCACAGATGAGGAAACTGAGGTTCAAACCCAGCCCTCTCTGGCTCCAGAGCTGAGGCACAAAGTTGACTCAGAGCCTCCAGAAGATGGCTTTTGTAAAACACATATGTTATGCATAAAACAGTGGGAGCCACAGGCTTTTGTAAAAACACATATGGTATGCATAAAACAGTGGAAGCCACAGACTATGAGGAATTAAGCTCTATAACATCATGGAGAAGGGGGTGAGTCTAAGGACCCTGAGGGAGGTGGGTTGTCTGGTTTCTTTCTTTCTTTTTTTTTAAGATTTTATTTATTTGAGAGAGAGAGAGCATGAGAGGAGAGAGGTCAGAGGGAGAAGCAGACTCCCTGCCGAGCAGGGAGCCCGATGTGGGACTCGATATGGGACTCGATGCCGGGACTCCAGGATCATGACCTGAGCCGAAGGCAGTTGCTTAACCAACTGAGCCACCCAGGTGCCCCGATTGTCAAGTTTCTAATCTAGGCTCTCCCCTGTGTTGGCTGAGGATTCTGGCAAGCCTGTTAGCCTTGCTGAACCTTGGGGTGTTTGACATCTGGCCTGCTTGTCTGTGAGCAGCAAATAAGTTGGTGGAGAGAAAGGGCTGGTAGAGAAGAATCCCAGTACACCAAGGCCCTTGGCAGCTACCCCTGGGGCAGGAGAGACTGGGAAGGTGTGGCGCATCGGGCAGTGCAACACTTTACTCTGAGACCAGATGTCCTCAGACTTTCCTGTGCGTAAGCCTCACCTGGGGGTCTCATTAAAATTAAGAGCCTTTATAGATTCATGCTGCTTGAATCTTTTACAGTAAGAAAGTATTCGTGTGTTCCTTCAGTTTTAAGAATAGGTATACCAATCTTAGCTGTCATTATTATTCATTAATTACTGAGAATATGAATAAATTGGGGCACCCAGTCAGTTAAGCATCTGCCTTCAGCTCAGGTCATGATCCCAGGGTCCTGGGATCGAGCTGTCATTGGGCTCCCTGCTCAGCGGGGAGTCTGCTTCTCCCTCTGCCTGCTGCTCCCAGGCTTGTGATCTCTGACCAAAAAAAAAAAAAAAAAAAAAAATCTTTTTTTTAAAAAAGAGAGATAATATGAATATATTTGGTATTAATTCCAGTGAGTAGTTGAGAGCACAAATCTCGGTTGGAATTCAGCTCCGCTGGCCCCTAGCTGTGGGACCATGAGCAATTTTGTGCCTCAGTTTACTCAGCTGTAAAAGGGGGAAAACAGTGCCCCCTATCTCTTCCGGTTGATGTGAGGGTTAATTGAGATAATAGGAGATAATGCCAAGGCACTCAGCATTGCAAAGCAGCACGTATGCTGAATTTGATCCCTGGGGGGGGTCCTGCAAGTCCCCCCCTCCACCATGGGAGGGAGACAGGATGTGGGGGGAGGGGCTACCACTTTCCCCAGTCACCCCTGCGTCCCCTCAGCTGCTGTCCTCTGCAGATAAAGTGCAGAGGGCTAGGACTTGAGAACAACGTGAACGTGAAGACAGATCCTGTCTCCTCCTGGACGGCCCTCCCTGAGTGGAGGGCCGGTGGGCACAGTCCATCCTCCAGTTTAAATTCTGAGAGCTCAGTTGCTCTTCATCCCCGGGTAGGCAAAATAGTTTCCTAGTCTTCCTTCTCCATCACCCGGGTCACCAGGCCCCCTTGTCCACTAAGGGACAACAAATACAGGACCCAGGGCCTTGTAGCTATGTAAGGCCCATGGAAATGTTTGAGAGCTGGAAAAAAAGTGCATTGCTTCCCAAGCTCAGCCATCAAAATCTATAATTCATTTGAAAAGCAATGATGTATCTAAAATTTATTAAAATCGTATAATGTGAGATCCTTTAACTGTGATTCTTGATGGGGGCGGGAGACTTGCAAAAATAATTCCTAGAGCCCAAGAAGGTCTTCAGCTGAGTCTACTTTTATGATTGGAGACAAGAAGAGGAAGGCAGGAGGACACCTGCTATTAATTTAGCACCTACTGAATGCCAGAAGCTGTGCCACACACTCTACTAATGACAGAATCAATGACATATATTCTAGTATTGTACCATTTTACAGATGAGGAAAGTGAACCAGTTAGTGGCAAACTTATGATTCAAATCGCATCAGAACAGAAAAGATCATGATGCACTTTACTTTGTCGCTAGCTAGCAGTGTGACCTTTGATGTTTATTTATTTTTAAACTTCTTAAAAATATATTTTATTTATTTATTTGTTTATTTGAGAGAGAAAAATGAGAGTGACAGAGAACAGGAGCAAGGAGGAGAGGGAGAAGCAGGCTCCCCCCTGAGCCCGACACCGGGCCTCTATTCCAGGACCCTGGGATCATGACCCCAGCCGAAGGCAGACGCTTAATCTACTGAGCCACCCAGGGCTCCCTGACCTTGGATTTTTTTTTTCAATGGTCCTTTAAACTTTTACAGCACATTACAATGTATGTATGTGATCTCACTTAGCTATCGCGTTTAAACTCTCCTCTACCTTATCCCTATCCTATTTTATAGTGACATAAGAGAGTCAAGGTCACATAGATACTAAAAGGTAGGACCCAGATTTTTTGGCTTAAGGCAGTGGGGTTGTTCTGGAAAGGGCAAGTGTGGAATGTGGAATAAGGGAAATCTGGTTTTGAATCTAGGCTCCTCCACACTGGCAATGGCAACCTGAATGAGAGATTGCCCCAGCTGAGTCTCAGTTTCCTCATCTGTACAATGGGGATCACGTGCCAGTGGCAAAGGGGCGGATGTGTGGATGAAAGGAGCGATCTCACGTGCAGCAGCCCCCCAGGGCCGTGTGGCAGACAAGCCAAGCCGAGTAATGCTTATTCCCTGGGCCAGTCTGCCCCGTGGGCCTCGGTTCTTCTTCGCTTCCAAAGCCTCTGTCTGTTTCCTCAAGGGTAAGAGGACGGGACTGTGCAAAGTTATCTGAAGGCCCTGCCAGTTCTAAGGCTCTGCGACTCCATGACTTTTTTCTATAATTGTGTGTAACCCACACCACAAGACGATCTGGTCGCTCTTTTCGTCCTTTGCATTTGACCTTGAGCAATCACCTCCCCTATAAACTGAGGCCTTCCGAAACACAGGTCTCCCTGATTCAAGCCGACATTTACTGACCCCCTGTGTTAAGCCCGCAGACGGCTCTCTCCTCATGACAGCCCCCCAGGTTCATTGTTGAGGGAAATGTTAGCCTACTGTGCTAACCCCCCATGCTAACCCCCGGGACAGGGTTTGGCTCTTTCTCTCTGGTTTGGAGGATAACCCGGGGGCAGCAAGGGCCATATGTGGGAGGAGAGGGAGCCCACTGGCTCTTATGTACCCACACCCAAGGTCTAGGCTGAGGAAGTGGAAGTCCAAAGGCCACAGGCATGACGGCTCTCTGCCGAGGGTCTCAACCTTCTGCACTTCGGGAAAGATTCGGAGTCTGAAAAAACTTATGAGTGCTGTGGAATTCTTCTAAAATTTAATTTTGTTTTTATCAAGATGAAATCAGAAAGAAAGACAAACCCTAAGAGACTCTTAACCATAGGGAACCAACTGAGAGTGGCTGGAGGGGAGGGGAGTGGGGGCACAGGGGGGCGGGGGATGGGCGTGAAGGAGGGCACGGGATGTCAGGAGCAGGGCGTGTTACACGCACCCGATGAATCACTGCCCTCTACCTCTGAAACTAACACTACACCATATGTTGATTTATTGAATTTAAATTTAAAGAAAATAAATAAAATTTAATTTCCTTTTAAAGTATACATGTATACATTCCAGAAAGTCTGGAATAAAGAGAAAAAAAATAGTACCTATAAAACCCACCATCCCGGGACGCCTGGGTGGCTCAGTTGGTTAAGCAGCTGCCTTCGGCTCAGGTCATGATCCCAGCATCCTGGGATCGAGTCCCATGTCGGGCTCCTTGCTTGGCAGGGAGCCTGCTTCTCCCTCTGCCTCTGCCTGCCATTCTGTCTGCCTGTGCTCGCTCGCTCTCCCTCTCTCTCTCTGACAAATAAATAAATAAAATCTTTAAAAAAAATTTTTTTTTAAAAACCCACCATCCCAGGGGCACCTGGGTGGCTCAGAGGATTAAGCCTCTGCCTTCAGTTCAGGTCATGATCTCAGGGTCCTGAGATTGAGCCCCACATTGTGCTCTCTGCTCAGCAGGGAGCCTGCTTCCCTCTCTCTCTGCCTACTTGGGATCTCTCTCTCTCTCTGTCAAACAAATAAATAAAATCTTTAAAAAAAAGAACAAAACACCATCTGAAGAAGATCTTTCAAAGGGCATACTGGGTAACGCAGCTAGAACAGACTTGGTCCCGCTGCTTCTTAGCTGTGGGGCCCTGGGCAAGTGTTCTGCTTCCTCTGGCTCTCACTTGCCTCATCGGCAAAATGGGTATCATGGGAATAGTACCTGCTTTACAGGGACTATAAAAACCAAAAGAGGTTTTTCTGCTTTCATTTTTCAAATGGGCCTGGCCCATCCTAAGTCTCAAAAAATAAATGTTCACCCTTCTTGGCTCTTTCCTTTGTCTGTTTCAGTGTTCCTTTGTTTGTTTTGACAGTATTATTTTATAAACAGGGTGAAGTTGTACAGCCTGGGTTCATGTCCCAACTCGGACACTTACTACATGTGTAACTTCGGGTAAGGTGTTTCACTTCTCAGCAACCTCGATAATCCCCACTTGGCAAGGCTGTTGTGAGGGTATAATGCAAAAGACTTCCACAGTGCCTGGCACAAAATAAGTACTTAATAATTGTCAGCATTGGTCTTGGTTTTGCTGTATCGCCTTGAACCTTTCCACAATCCATTGAGCTCTTCCCTTACTGCTGTCAGCATTTTTTTTTTGTCAGCATTTTTCATGTCCGTAAATGATGCTCAATGAACATCCCGTGCATTTGTGGGGGAGGGATCCTTTTTAACCACCAGCCTCTGAGCTGGGGGCGCCCAGTGGCATTTGGATTTCCAAGAAAGCATAATTGAAAGTGAAAGAGTAAGAGAGTGGGAGGTCCTTTCAACCATTCCCACCCTTCTGCCAGACCAGCAGGGCCCTGGAGTCCCTCAGTGGGGACTAGGGTCTGCCTCCTGGGTGGAAGGAGGACGGCCACTCAGCCTTCTCCCAGGCAGGTCGCCCTCATAGGGAATGACACACTCTCAGGGCTCATCCTAGTGGTATTTCCAAATTTGGGTCACAGCATTTGGAGCCCAGTCCCTCTTTGGCATTTTGCTCTGTCTCCTACCCCCAGGCACTGGTGCTCCTCCTCGCTGGCTTCTGAGATGACTGGCTGCACGAGCAGAGCACTTGGCCGGAGCTCCCAGCCTCTCCTGGGTAGTGTCCGAGGGCATGCACTGACTACGGAAGCATCTAGAGACCACCAACTTTTGGGGTCCAGCCTCGAAAAACTGAGCCCCACAGAACAAGCAATGAGCAGAGCCCGGAGTCTCTCCCTCCCTCTTTCAGCCTCATTCCTAGAGCTACAGAAAGGGTGTTGGGTTCTCTGTTAGGTCCCTTCCCAGGACTCCAGGAAAGGACAACCTAGGACAACCTAGGATCATTAAGGAGAACCATTAAGGGGTCCAGTCTGGCCACTGACTCCTTTTCCACCTCATGGAAATCTAACAGGGATCTCCAACTGGACACATCCGTAATCAAACCGCCATCCCCTCCTCCTACACCTCAGCCAATGACAACTCTGTCCTCTCAGCTGGAGGCAAAGACCCAGGAGTCACCCTGGAGTCCTCCTGTTGCCCCACATCTGCCAGCAAGTCTTGTCCAGAATCAGACCGTCTCCAACCCACCGTGCTCCTACCCTGACGAGCCTCCATTTCCTTTCACTGGAGGATGACAACAGCCTCCCCACGGGTTTGGCTGCTTCTCCTTTACCACAGTGGCTCAGGTCATGACCAACCACCACAGTGCGCCCAGGGCTGAGGGAGTACCCAGGTCACGGAACTTCAAGTGCTAAGATTAGATAAGTCTTGGGCGCACTGAGACATGTTGGTCACCCTGACTTTTACCTCATTATGGTCTCTTCTCAGTGCATAGCCCAGGGGGCCTTTTCAAGCTTATTTGAATCAGATTACCCCACGGCTCTGCCTAAAAACTCTCTAATGATGTCACACTCAACCCCGAGGCCTTACACCATCTACATGTTTATATGCGAGCTCACGCCAGCACCCCCCCCCACCCCCATGACCCTCAACTTCATCTCTCCCATTCACCTTGCCTACTTTGCTCCAGCCACTCTGGCCCTGGGCTCGTCTTCACATGCATCCCCTGAGTGTCAGGTGTAGGGCCTGTGTGCCTTCTATGTTCTCTTACTGGAAAGTCCCCTGGATGTCCCCAGAGGGAGGGATGCTCCCTCCCTCACTGCCTCAGGTCTCTACTCAAATGCCATTCACTCATCTTAAGCCCCCCCCAACCCCCCACTCCCATCCCTTTCTTCTGCTTTATTAGTCTCCATAACACTTACTACTCCTGGAATATCATGCATTTATTTGTTCAAGTGTCTTTTGGTCTGCTTCTCCCTAGTTGAAGGAATGCTTCCCTAGGACTGGAGCTTTGTTTCCTTTCTTTTCTGACACATTCTTTGTTCCTAGAAATAGGGTGTGGTATGCAGAAGGCCTTTAACCCGTGTTGGTTGAATGAAGTCATGAATCTGCCTGTCACCTTCCACCTCTACCAGATAGCTGGCTCTTCTGTACCCGCACGTCTTTGCGAAGTCGGTATCCCTCCTCTGGCCAGCTCTGGCCTCCACTTAAGATCTTCAGGTTCAAAGAGCACCCCCACCACTCACCCACTCTCTCTCCCTGGGGCCTCCCTGCCCCAGCTTCCCACCTTGCTGTTTTGGTTTTTTTTTTTTAATATTTTTATTTATTCAATTGACAGAAATCATAAGTAGGCAGAGAGGCAGGCAGAGGCGGGGGGGAGCAGTCTCCCCGGTGAGCAGAGAGCCCGATGCGGGGCTCGATCCCAGGACCCTGAGATCATGACCTGAGCAGAAGGCAGAGGCCTCAACCCACTGAGCCACCCAGGCGCCCCCACCTTGCTGTTTTTAGCAGCATTTCAGCTCCCTGTGAACCACTTCCAGGAGCCACCAACCCCAGGTTCACAGTACAAAACCAAAGCATTTGTGAGGCCTACCTTGTTCAGCTCTGGCGACTCCCCAGGGGGCCAGGAAAAGGAGCAGTTTGAGCAGCCTCATCTTTGGAGCTCACTTCCTGGAAGCCCCGGGCTTCTCCAGTTGCTAGGGCCAACTGCAGGTTTCCTATCTGGATGCTCTTGGCCATGGGCTTGAGCAGAAGTTCCGGTCCGTTGCCCTGTGTGCCCAGTGATCCGAGGCACTGCCTCCTCTGGCTTTTCCTTTGCCTAGCAGGGCGTGAGCTGGGCTGGCCCAAGGAGGGGCATCAGCCAGGCCTTTGAACTCTGAGGTGGAAAGCAGCACTCGTCCTGCCTGTTCCGCAAAGCACGTCCTCCAGCCAGCAGCTGGATTCTCCAGGAACCTCGCCCAGCCCCTGTGACTGAGTGGCAAGTATCAACTACCTTCCTTGAGCTTTTACGTAGCCCCACCCACCCCCACAGAACCTATCGGCCTGGATGAAACGGAAGGACTCACTGCTAGTTGGCGCTCTAGACGCTATCCACAAGCCAAGACTAGGTCACACATGCATTTATGCCAGGAGCCATGTGCCCAGGAGATGGAGGGACCCAGGGCAGCCCCTGCCTTCAGGAGGGACAGGGAAACCAAGGGACTGCCCTTTGGCATGTTAGAAAGTTTGACAAGCCTAGAGGAGGAATCTAACCTTTGAGGACAGGGAGGTAATGGGCCTAATCTCTTCTTTTGTTATTGAAATTGCCAAACAGAAACAGAAGTAGACAGAATAAGAGTATGAACCCTCAGCGCCCACATCCTCCAGTTACAGCAACTGGGAATTTAGGGCCAAGCTACTCATTTGTACCCCACCCCAAATGGACTGGGTTATTCTAAGGCAAATTCCAGAGATCATATTGTTTTGCCCACAAATACTCTAAAAGATAAGAACTCTTTTTTTTTTTTTCTAACAAGATGATAAAATAGTAATTCCTTACTATCACTGGGTAGATACTGACTTGGTCAATGTTTAAATGCTTAATTTGTTTAATATTTAAAGTCCCAATTGTCTCATGATATTTTGTTTTTATTTTTGTTTTTGTTTTTTTTTTTTACAGTTGATTCATTCAGATCAGGTTCCAAACCGGATCTGAGGCAGGCGGGCTGAGTCTGAGTACCCAGGGGAGGGTCCCCACCAGACCAGCCAAAGGTCCTTGGCTTTTTGCAGGGTAGAAATCAAATGCAAGCCAGAGAAAGTGAAAACAGAGTTTATTGAATCGTGAAGTGACAGGTAGAGAAGAGCAGACAGAGTGTCTGGGAAACTCGGAAAGGAATGGAGATGGAGTCTCGTCGTTGCTTGGGTCTAGAGGTTGTTATTAGAGAGGGGTCTAGGGGGATGAGGTGTCTGGGTGTCTCAGTGGGTTAAAGCCTCTGCCTTCCGCTCAGGTCATGATCCCAGGATCCTGGAATCGAGCCCCGCATCGGACTCTCTGCTCAGTGGGGAGCCTGCCTCCCTCCCTCTCTCTGCCTGCCTCTCTGCCTACTCGTGATTTCTGTCTGTCAAATAAATAAATAAAATCTTTAAAAAAAAAAAAAAACCTCAGAGAATGATTAACTTTCTTGCTTCCCCTTTGAAGTGGGAACATCACTTCTTTGGCTTGTTCAGAGGAAAATTACGGATCATGAGTAAATGGGGTCCAACAGAAAAACAGCAGACACATAGTCTTTCTAAAACAGAGTCCTTGCAGCTTTCCTACTTCAGGTCCACACATTCCAGTTGGCTGATGGATCTGTTAAGTTTCTCTTATTCTGTATCCTCCCCCCCCCCCCCGCTCCCTCCCCGCTTTCCCCTTGTTCTTGTCAAAGGAACCTGGTTGTTTGTCCTATTACATCTCCCACGTTCGGGAGGATCTGGCTGGTTACTTCTTGCTGGTGGTCATTTCAGGTGTTCCTCTCTCCCAAATATCCCCTGTTGACTGGTGGCTAGACCTAGAGGTTCAGTGAACTTCTGGTTTGCTTTGTCGGCAAGAAGACGTCTCGGATAGTCTTGTATCACTCCTGTTACACTGCATCCCGAGGCATATACACTGTATTGTTGACCCTGACATATAAGCAGCAGGTGGCCAGGAGAAGGAGGAAACAAGGCAGAAGTTGTCCCAGGCCCAAGGAACAACACCTGCTAAGACAGAGAGGCTGAAACATTCCAGGGAGCGGTGTTGGGCAATCGGGGAGTTTGGGGTCCTGAGCCTGGGACGCAGGGAGGAGCCAGGTCATGCTCGGTTGCCAAGCTGAGAGTTGTGGGGAGCCATGGGAGAGTCTTAACTAGGGGAGAGACCCAGCCCAATTAACATCTTAGAAAGACTGCACTGGCTCTGTGGAAGGTGCTTTAGGGGGAGACCAGCAAGGAGGCGGAAGCAGAGAAGTCCTGGTGAAAAGCAGTGAGGGTCTACACTGGGGAATTAGTAAGTAGCAGTAGGGAAGGATGAAACAGACCATGGGCGGGACCTCGGTTGGGGTGTGAATTTGTATTCTCCCTGAGTTTTTTTAAGTCCTGTTCCCAGCAGGTAGCAAAGATCCCTTCCCTTGGGGGAGCATGTGGCCAGGGGGGAAAGCCACAGGTTCTTTCTTTTTTTTTTTTTTTTTAAAGATTTTATTTATTTATTTGACAGAGAGAGATCACAAGTAGACGGAGAGGAAGGCAGAGAGAGAGAGAGGGAAGCAGGCTTCTTGCTGAGCAGAGAGCCCGATGTGGGACTCGATCCCAGGACCCTGAGATCACGACCTGAGCCGAAGGCAGCGGCTTAACCCACTGAGCCACCCAGGCGCCCTTTTTTTTTTTTTTTAATCCATTTATTTGGCAGAGAGAGATCACAAGTAGGCAGAGAGTCAGGCAGAGAGAGAGAGGGAAGCAGGCTCCCTGATGAGCAGAAAGCCTGATGCAGGACTCGATCCCAGGACCCCGAGATCACGACCTGAACCGAAGGCAGTGGCTTAATCCACTGAGCCACCCAGGCGCCCCAGGCCACAGGTTCTTGAAGACAGCCCCCTCCGGGCTTTTGTCCTCTGCCCTCCTAGAAGGGAGGAGAAGTGCTTCTCAGAGATGGGACAGCGGCCCAGCCAGGACAGCAGACACAGGCTGCTGGTTGCCAAATGTGTCCAGGCTGTTTCTAGCGGAGGAGCAGATCATCAGATAGGAGGTCCTTGGACATGTACTTGGGTTTAGTCAATATTGGATGTCTATTGGCCTCTGGGTACCGGGGACACAGTGGTGAACAAAACAAAGCCTGTGTGCTCCCATAGAGCTCACATTCAGCAGCAGGAAGGACGGTACATAAATGAGTCAACGGGGCTCCCGACCTGGCAAAGCCCCAGGGGCTACAGTTGCAGCAGAACCTCGGGGTCCTTGAAACTGTACAAGCTCAGCCAGTGGATTTTCAAAAAGAAAACCATGGGAGTGCCTGGGTGACTCAGTTGTTTGAGCATCTGACTCTCGACTACCGCTCAGGTCATGATCTCAGGGTGGTGGGATCAAGCCCTATGTCTGGCTCAGCTCGGGGTCTGCTGGACAGTTCTCTCTCTCCCTCTCCCCCTACCCTTCACCCCGCCCAAGATTTCTCTCTCTAAATAAATTAATTAAATCTTTTTAAGAAAGAATTAAGAAAACCACAGGCCCAAAATGGAGCCAACTCATTACACTGGGACTCAATCCCCAAACTAACTGCAATTTTAACTCCCCTCAAGTAGTCTTAAGTGGTCAGTCAGGAATTTTCTGGTTAGCACCAATGAGGTCATCTGTCACATGGGCCCTCTCTATCCCTCCCCACAAAGGAAGATGAGGTAATCTGCGTGATCAGAGCTCCTGCTGTTCCCGCTAAGGGAAAATGACCTTGCCTGAAATAATCCTTTCTTTTCCTCGGCTAATAACTTCCTTGCCCTACCCTCTTTCCTATAAAAAAAACTTCCATTTTGCACACCTGCTCTGAACTCCTTGGTGGGTGGGATGCTGCCAGATTCATGAGTCACTTATTGAAACCAATCAGTCCTTCAAATTTACTGGGTTGGATCTTTTTAAAGGGGCCACAAATAACTGAAGAGTAAAGTCCAGCCTGTGTTCAGGGCCCAGGGTCACCTCAAGGAGGAGGAGGGGATCATAATAACCGTCAAGAGTGAATTTCCCACCAGGGCAGGAGGAAGAGGGCTCAGAGACTAAGTGCGTTGACTTAACAAAAATAAGGTGATGTGGCTTCTTGCTCCTGAGCCTATAGCCTGATTCAAAACCGCTGGGCAGTGTCCAGGTCACATGGAGGCATGCTTGGAAGGTAACCTACAGGACTGGTGGGGAAGGAGGGCAGGCAAGGGGTTAGGGTAGGTGGCTCTCCCTGGGCTGAGCAGGGAGCTGGTAATGACTAGGCTTGAAACTGGAACAAGGAGGAGAGGTCTGAGGGGGCCTGGGAGCTCCTTATAAACCCATCTCAGGGGCTGCTGGAGTCCCACTCAGCTTTTTGCTGGAGGCAGAGGCTTCTTTTATTTTTATTTATTTATTTGTTTGTTTATTTTAAAGATGCCTATTATTTTATTTGAGAGAGAGAGAAAGAGAGCATGTGTGCACAAGCATATGTAGGGGGAGGGGCAAAGGGAGAGGGAGAAGCAGTCTCCCCACTGAGCAGGGAGCCCCATGCAGGACTCCCTGCCTCCCTCCCATGGGAGGACCTCGAGATCATGACCTGAGCCCAAGTCAGATGCGTAACCAACTGAGCCACCTAGGTGCCCCAACAGAGGTTTAGTTTTGGTCAGTGTCCCCAGAAGGCCCTCATCACTGTCACCCCCTACTAACCTGTAAGGTGTCTATAAGTAGAAAGGGGCACCCCTCCACGCCTTCGTGTGAATTAGAAAAAGATGCCTCCCTCCCAGACAGACACAGCCAGGGCTCAGAGTGGAGCCGGTGGGAGTGTGGATTTCAGCCCCCCTCAGCCTCTGCTGGACCTGGGTTTGCTGGAAGAGGTTAAGTGAGGCAGAGAAATCTAAAGGGTTAGGATTTTGCCTTCTTAAGTACAAACTAGCTCCTCTTCTTCATATTGGCCAAAGCTTTTTTTTTTTTTTTTTTTTTGATTCTTGACAACTGTGATCTCCAGAAAATCCCCATAGCTCTTAGAGAAATAGTTTTTAGACGTTACTGTGTAAAATCTCACCTCAGGGGGCACCTGGGTGGCTCGGTGGGTTAAAGCCTCTGCCTTCGGCTCAGGTCATGATCCCAGAGTCCTGGGATTGAGCCCCACATCAGGCTCTCTGCTTGGCAGTGAGTCTGCTTCCCCCTCTCTCTCTGCCTGCCTCTCTGCCTGCTTGTGATCTCTGTCTCACTTGTGATCTCTGTCTGTGGAATAAATAAATAAAATCTTTATCCACTGTATATTAAAAAAAAAAAATCTCACCTCAGTAGTGCCTATAAGGCAAACAGCCTGGGAGCAAATCCCTTGGGGGTGTAGGGGCGGCCCTCAGGTGACTGATGCCCTTTGTCCAGGCCTCGGAGTTTCTGGGAAGCCAGGCTGTAGCTGTGGTTGTCTTGGGGTTCAAGTCCACAGAGTTCAAGAAGGTCAAGAGTAAGGTCATAATAACAGATACATGAAAAAGTGCTAACATCACTCGACATGAGGAAAATACAAATCAAAACCACAATGAGATACCACCTTACACCAGTCAGAATGGCTAAAATTAACCACTCAGGAAATGACAGATGTTGGCAAGGATGCGGAGAAAGGGGAACCCTCTTACACTGTTGGGGGGAATGCAAGCTGGTGCAGCCATGATGGGAAACAGTATGGAGGTTCCTCAAAAAAGTTGAAAATAGAGCTACCCTACGACCCAGCAATTGCATTATTAGGGATTTACCCCAAAGATACAAATCTAGTGAACTGAAGGGGCACCTGCACCCCATGTTTCTAGCAGCAATGTCCACATAGCCAATCTATGGAAAGAGCCCAGATGTCCACTGACAGATGAATGGATGAAGAAGATATGGTATATATGTACCATGGAATATTACTCAGTCATCAAAAAGAATGAAATCTTGCCATTTACAAGGATGTGGATGGAATTAGAGAGTATTATGCTAGGCGAAGTAAGTCAATCAGACAAAGACAATTATCATTTGGTCTCATTCATATGTGGAATTTAAGACACAAAGCAGAGGATCATAGGGGAAGAGAGGAAAAAAAAAAAAAAGACAAAATCCGAGAGGGAGACAAACCATAAGAAACTCTTAATCATAGGAAACAAACTGAGGGTTGCTGGAGGGGAGGGGGGAAGGGGGATAGGGTCACTGGGTGATCAACATTGAGGAGGGGACATGATGTAATGAGCACTGGGTGTTATATGCCACTGATCAATCACTGACCTTTACCTCTGAAACTAACAATACATTATTGGTTAATTAATTGAATTTAAATAAAATATATATTATAATAAATAAAATAAAAATGAACTTCTTTATTCATTAAATCAAAGATGCATTGTTAGAATTAAGAATTACTATTACTGTATTTCTGTAAGGTAATAAAATGATATTTCTTTTAAAATTAAAAAAAAAAAAGAAGAAGAGTGAGGCCATGATAGAACCCATGAATTCTGACAGTCTAGTTACTCTGGAGCAAACACATTCCTTCATCTACTCATTGAGCGCCAAGTGCTGGTGATACAATGATGGACAAAAATAGTTTACAGTTTGGGGCGCCTGGGTGGCTCAGTCAGTTAAGCATCTGCCTTTGGCTCAGGTCATGATCCCAGGGTCCTGGGATCAAGCCCTGCATCGGGCTCCCTGCTCAGCAGGGAGTCTGCCTGTTTCTCTCCCTCTGCCCCTTCCCTCCCCCTCCCTTGTGCTCTTTCTCAAATAAATAAATAAAAATCTTTTAAAAAATAGTTTACAGTTTACTGAGAGAAATGGGCTTTAGTAAAATTCATGCAGATTTCTGAGGAATTATAACTCTGGTGGTGCCCAGGTTGGGTGCCATTCTAAAGGACCTCAAACTGTTTCTGTAGATCATGGGGGGGGTCACTGAAGGTTTGGAGCAAGGACATGAAAAGATCATAGAGTAACTCCTTCCATTTTCCCTTTGCAGCAGCAGTGCCTGACCCAAAAGAATGAATATCTCACGACAAACCCTGAGATGCCTCCAAGTATGCCATATAATTTGTGTCTGCTCTAAGCTGAGCTTTTTGTGATTGTCGATTCTTAAAGATCCCAGAGAGAAATTCTGAAGTTGGCCGGACCTGACAAACTCAGCATGACCAAATCTTCACTGAAGAGGCTTGCTTCTGCTCCTGAATTCCTGCCTGTTTCTTCTTGTCACTCAGATTCAAAACTAGCATCAGTACAAGGCTAGCATAGCTCTTGGCACTCAATAGGCACTAAAAAAACATGTGTTGAGTAAATGAATGGTGGAGTAATTAAGAATGAAGAACAAACTAATAAATGGCAGGCCTCTTACCCCCTTTCCTTTCCTACGGTTTCTGCCTTGACTCTGCCTATCTTTCTCACTCCCTGCCCTGGTGCAGGCCCACAGCATTGCTATCTTGGCAGTTTTCCCAGCCTCCTAGCAGATCACCCTGCCTCCAGTCTGCCAGTGAGATCATCTCAAAACCTAGAAGTGGTCATGTAAGTCCTCTGCTCCAAAACCTTCAGTGGCTCCCCAAGGCCAAGGGGGGAAAGTCAGGTTCTTAGCAGGACATCCAGATGGGGCACTGTGGACCCCTTTGTTGGTACCTCTCTTACCATCCGTCTTCTTGGGCACATTTCCTCTTCCTGAGGCACTGTTCAGAGTTGCAAATATTTTTGAGAAAAGTGAATAGAAGACCCTTTTACTTCTTTTGGTTTCAAAGTATTGAGTATTTGAGGATGAAGCACTAAGTACTGACTAGGCTTGGGGGATGGGCACAAATGAGACACAGAAGGACAAGTGTTATGGTTAAGAGTTGGGCTTGGGAGTCACGTGTGGCTGGATTCATTCCTGGCTCCTCTCTTTACTAGCTCTGTGACCTCGGGCTGATGGTTCCGTCTCACCTGAAACGGGCAGGCACAGCAGTGAACCACTAGAAGTTTACAAGAACAAGGTCAAATTCATCCATAGGCCAGCCAGGCAGACTGGATGTGGGGCAGCTAGAGACCCCCGGCCAGGCTCCTCTGCAAGGATGACTAACCATCTTGGTTTGCCTGGGACTAGAAGGTGTCCCAGGACACGGTACTTTTGGTTTTAGAACTGGAGAAGTCCTGGGCAAACTGGGACTAGGGATCACCCTGTACCTTTGGCCCTTGCCAGCCTCGTATATTCAATCCAGGGTGCCATCCAAGCATAAGTTTGTACATGTGCCTGTGGTATGCGAAAGGCTGGAGGCTCGGTTTCCTCGTTTGTAAAATGAACATGCCAAGAGTGGTTACATCATTTGGCTGTTGTGAAGATTAGGTGAATAAAGCAGGACCTTTTGATCCTGCCTTTTTGACCCAGAGGCACACCCAGATTCTATGTCTTTGCCAATCTGATGCCCCTCACCCCAAGAATACTACAAACAAAACCATCCACAAATTATCTGCCAGTGTAACAAATATAGGGTACAGTAGCTCTCTATGTTAAATTGGAAAAATAAATGCAAACTCCTAATCTTAAAAAGAAACCATTGTTGGGGCACCTGAGAGGCTCAGTTGGTTAAGCATCTGCCTTCAGTTCAGGTCATGATCCTGAGGTCCTGGGATAGAGCCCTGCATCAGGCTCCCTGCTCAGCGGGATCCTGCTTCTCCCTCTCCTTTTGCCTTTCCCCACCACTCATGCTCTCTATTTCTCTCTCTCAGATGTTTAAATAAAAATCTTTTAAAAAGGGGCGCCTGGGTGGCTTAGTGGGTTAAGCTACTTCCTTCAGCTCAGGCCATGATCTCAGGGTCCTGGGATTGAGCCCTGCATCGGGCTTTCTGCTCAGCAGGGAGCCTGTTTCCCTCTCTCTCTCTGCCTGCCTCTCTGCTTACTTGTGATCTCTCTCTCTGTCAAATAAATAAATAAAATCTTTTAAAAAGATAACTACTGTCATTGCTGAGTGATTACTAAGAGGGCTCCAGGAACAGTAGCCCGGGTGCCCCGCCCCTACCCACAGACAACACTCAAAAGCCTCAGGGGTGCTATTCTCCACCCAGAGGAGGGTGGGTCCTTTCTCCAAGCTAGGTCAATAGCTTCGAGAAAGAAAAAGAATCAGGCTGCATAGCATTAGAAAATGCTCTCCTGTTGCCAGAAAGCCAGAAGGCTATAAATAACATTAGCAGCACTGGCAGGACAGAGGGACCAGCCTTTCACTGGCCAAGATGTGACAGCTGCAGCATCCATAGCAACATGATGATTATTTTATTACTGTTGCTGTCAAAGTTACTGGACAAGTTGAGTCTGTGAAAGGCCATAAGTTCATGATGACAACCCCAACAGGAAAGTTCCAGATAGAAAAAGAGCACAAGGCGTGCCTGTGTGGCTCAGTGGGTTAAAGCCTCTGAGTCCTGGGATCAAGCCCCACATTGGGCTCTCTGCTCAGCAGGGAGCCTGCTTCCTCCTCTCTCTATCTCTGCCTGCCTTTCTGCCTACTTGAGATCTCTATCTGTCAAATAAATAAATAAAATCTTAAAAAAAAAGAAAAAGAGCACAAAAACTGGTTGAAATGCACAAGAATGGTGACTATTATAGGATATGTTTAACTTTTTACTTTTTTTCCCCCTCTTTTAAGTAAGCTCAACACCAAACCTGAGGCCTGAACTCAAAACCCTGAGATCAAGGGCCACATGCTCTACCTACCACCTGAGCCAGCCAGGCGCCCCATAACTTTTTAATCTAAATAAGTAATGTTAACCCATATGGATACTTTACTTCTTTATTAGCTAGATGCCCATTTATAAAGTATACACGTGTACTTGTTCCCACATGGATAAGGAAGCAATTCACAGGACAGTGAGGAGTCAGATCATTCAGACAAAGGGAACCTTGGGCAAAATCACTAAGTTGGTGAGGACTGAAAGAACGAATTAGCCAACCATCCTCTCGTCCTGCTAACCCCACAGAACTCAATTCATTCCTCTTCTAGGAAGTGAAGCCTTCAAGTGGACCTATGAATATAACAAAATAACGTATTGATGGGAATATATGAACTTTCAAAAACCCGAAAGTCCTCATCAGTGTTATCAAACAGGACAATGAGTTGTATAATGGTGCCCAAGTGAGGCTGAAAGCCGATGATTTTGAGGAAAAACATCAGGTTGCAAAACACTCAAACCTCTCTTAAAGTATGACTTCCATCCAAAGTCTTTTTTTTTTTTTAAGATTTTATTTATTCATTTGACAGACAGAGATCACAAGTAGGCAGAGAGGCAGACAGAGAGAGAGGAGGAAGCAGGCTCCCTGCTGAGCAGAGAGCCCGATGTGGGGCTCCATCCCAGGACCCTGGGACCACGACCTGAGCCGAAGGCAGAGGCTTTAACCCACTGAGCCACCCAGGTGCCCCTTCCATCCAAAGTCTTAAAGACACAACAAAAAGAAGTTTGTATGTGGCCTGCTGACAGTCCCCTTGGACCGCACAAGCAAGTCTTGAGTCCTGACCAGAATGGACTGATGAAGGACCCAGATCCAATAACTTCCACTTCCACTGGACTAAGATGACATTTCTTTTTTTTTTTTTTTTTCAGTCTGATGACATTTTTGAAAGCCCAGAGAGGAATAAAAACAGTCTTACAAGGATGTCTGGGTGGCTCAGTGGGTTAATGCCTCTGCCTTTGGCTCAGGTCATGGTCCCGGGGTCCTGGGATCTGGGATCGAACCCCGCATCAAGCTCTCTGCTCAGTGGGGAGCGTGTTTCCTCCTCTCTGCCTGCCTCTCCGCCTACTTGTGAACTCTGTCTAATACAGAAATAAAATCTTAAAAAAAAAAAAAGAAAACTGAAAATGGCTACTCTACCCAGTAAAATTATCTGAGACCAAAAAACCAAACAAACGAAAAGCAAGAGAATCACATGTTGTATATAACATTGAAAACTTCAAAAAGTGCCCTGAATCAAACTGTACTTGATAGAAATAATGAGCACTCATAAACTAAAGTAGCAGATCTGAAAAATTAGTAACATTTGGTATGGATCAAATTTGAATGATGAATTAAACACTCCTTATAAAATTTGTCCAGGAAAGAATTGACTCACGCAAAAATGATTTTAGTAAAATTAGAAATGGAAAAAATTAGAAATGGGTAAATCTCGCCGTAGAGAAAACTGAACGGGAAATTAAGTCTAAATGAAAATTCATCATTGTTGGGACAGTTCTGATTAAAATATGTACACTTATAAAGTGGAGGCAAAATGATGTTAGAGGTTGAAATAGAAAGTCAAAAGCATCAAGAGAGGGACACCTGGTTGGCTCAGCTGGAAGAGCGTGTGACTCTTGATCTGAAGGTCATGAGTTTGAACCCACATGGAGTGCAGAGTTTACCTAAATAAGTAAAACTTCAAGAAGATAATGCATATTAAGCATTTAGCAGAGGTAATACATGTACGTGGCATGTGGTACATGCTCAGTAAACACCAGAGTGGTCGGCTTCAAGGGGATACAAATCAAAACCACAATGAGATACCACCTTACACCAGTCAGAATGGCTAAAATTAACAACTTAGGAAATGACAGATGTTGGTGATGATGCAGAGAAAGGAAAACCCTCTTACACTGTTGAGGGGAATGCAAGCTGGTGCAGCCACTCTGGAAAACAGTATGGAGGTTCCTCATAAAGTTGAAAATAGAGCTACCCTACTGCCCAGCAATTGCACTATTAGGTATTTATCCAAAGGACACAATCACAAGGATTTTAAGGGGCACCTGTACCCAATGTTTATAGCAGCAATGTCCACAGTAGCCAAACTATGGAAAGAGCCCACATGTTCATCGACAGATGAATGGATAAAGAAGAAGTGGTATTATAGGGCATCTGGGTGGCTCAGTTGGTTAAGTGACTGCCTTTGGCTCAGGTCATGATCCCAGAGTCCCAGGATCAAGTCCTGCAACGGGCTCCCAGCTCCACGGGGAGTCTACTTCTCCCTCTGACCTTCTCCCCTCTCGTGCTCTCTCTTTCTCAAATAAATAAGTAAAATCTTTTTTTAAAAAAGGAAGTGGTATTATATACAATGGAATATTACTCAGCCATCAAAAAGAACAAAATCTTGCCATTTTCAATGACACAGATGGAATTAGAAGATATGCTGCATGAAATAAATCAGTCAGAGAAGGACAAATATCTATGATTTCAGTCATATGTGCAATTTGAGAACAATTTGAACACAGAGGAAGGGAAGGAAAAATAAAATAAAACAAAAACAGAGGGGCACCTGGGTGGCTCAGTGGGTTAAAGCCTCTGCCTTCGGCTCAGGTCATGATCCCAGGGTCCTGGGATCGAGCCCCACATTGGGCTCTCTGCTCAGCAAGGAGCCTGCTTCATCCTCTCTCTCTGCCTGCTTCTCTGCCTACTTGTGATCTCTGTCTGTCCAATGAATAAATAAAATATTAAAAAAAAAAACCAACCAAAAACAGAGAGGGAGACAAACCACAAAAGACTCTTAACTATGGGAAACAGACAGAGGGTTGCTGGAAGGGAGGTGCATGGGAGAGACAGGGTCACTGGGTGATGAGCATTAAGGAGGGCACTTAATAGAATGAGCCCTGGGTGTTGTATGCAACTGATGAATCACTAGATTCTACCTCTAAAACAATAATACACCATATGTTAATTACATTTCATTTAAATTTTAAAAATTTTAAATAAATAAAAGCTGATTAACCACCCCCCCAAATAAATAAACACCAGGGCGGGGCTTTTTTTTTTTTTTAACTTGTGGTCAAAAACACATAACAATATTTACCATTTTACCCATTTTAAAATGTACAGTTCAGTGGCATTAACAACATTCATCTTGTGGTACAACCCTCACCACTACTCATCTGCAGAACTTTAAAAAAGAGAGAGTATAAGCACTGGGCTACAGAAAAACAAACACACACACACACACACACAAAAGGCAAATACCTGTTATTTTAGTGCTGATTGAGAACTCTGCTCAGTATATTGGATCATCAAGCTCTTGAAAAGACGTGGAAAAAAATCTTATTTTGATGTTTTGCATTGTGTAATATTTCAGTCAAGACACTTTGATTTCATTTATATTCTTTTTTTTTAAGATTTTTATTTATTTATTTGACAGAGAGAAATCACAAGTAGGCAGGCAGAGAGGCAGGCAGAGAGAGAGGAGGAAGCAGACTCCCTGCTGAGCAGAAAGCCCGATGTGGGGCTTGAACCCAGGACCTGGGATCATGACCTGAGCCGAAGGCAGCGGCTTAACCCACTGAGCCACCCAGGCGCCCCTCATTTATATTCTTTTGTATTTCTTTTCTCTTTTACTCTTTGAAAATACTTTATTATTATTGAAACCTCAAACAAACAGATACATAGGGCTACCAGCACCCCAATCCTGGATACGAGGTAGCTTCAGCCTTGGCATGCCTGTATAAGAAAATACTTGTTACACATCCTTGTCAACTCCCAGGGAGATCTTCAGCAGGAAGCAGAGGAAGCTTTGACTCTGAAGCTGTGATCATAAGTAAAAGATCATCCTAGGAGCTGATGCAGGAATAGTGATACAAATCCCTATGGAAAAGAGAGGTCAATGTGGGCTACAGGTCCCTGTATACCTGCCATGCCATAGTTTCCTTTATTTAATTTACTTATTAAAGTTTTTTTTTAATTTATTTACTGAGAAAGAAAGCATAAGCAGGCGAATCAGCAGGCAGAGGGAGAGGGAAAAGTAGGCTCCCCGCTGAGCAGAGATTCCTCAGGAGGACCTCAATCCCAGGACCCTGAGATCATGACCTGGGCCAAATGCACTTAACCTACTGAGCCACTCAGGTGCCCCATTTCTTTTATTTGTAAGAGTATGATTTTCTCAGCTGAATTTATATCTAACTGAACTCCAAATGAACCCAATTACCCCAAGTGAATTCACATCTTAAATTTCCCAGAATAGGGGCGCCTGGGTGGCTCAGTGGGTTAAGCCGCTGCCTTTGGCTCAGGTCACGATCCCAGGGTCCCGGGATCGAGTCCCACATCGGGCCCCCTGCTCAGCAAGAAGCCCGCTTCCCTCTCTCTCTCTCTCTGCCTGCCTCTCCGTCTACTTGTGATCTCCCTCTGTCAAATAAATAAATAAAATCTTAAAAAAAAAAAACACCTGTTAAATTTCCCAGAATACTCTTAATGTCAAATATTTTATCCTATATATCATAAATATGCTCTTATTTGTTAGACTCTGTAAATTTCAGTCACCTTACACTTAATATAACAATGTACTCATGACATGCCTCAGGTTTCTGTCCTTGGCTATATCTTGTTTATTTCTCAGTGATGACTTGGAGGATTACAGAATTTACACAGGTAAGAGGCGGCAGACATGCAGCATCTGACCCACAGATACCCTTTCTCTGGCCCACATGGTGTTTTTAAAATTTAAAATTTACTTTAAAACATTTAAAACTCAGAAATTTTTACACAATAATCAAAATTTCTGGAGTCTGCTAAACATGTATTGGTGACAACATTGGGCCCATATTTGTTGTCAGTTGTCATAATTTACCATTATGTTTGTGTAGTTGTTTTTCTCACTGTGGAGAAAAAAAAAGTTAAAAAAAAAAATTTCCCTTTATTATCCAGCCCACTATATTAGCAATTTTCCTACCTGACCCCAGTTGTCAAGTTGAGTTCGTGTCCCAGTTCTGGGATGTTCAAGAAGATACAGTGTCTACACTAGTGGATAAAATCAGACTTCCTGGGCTTGAATGCAGACCTCCACCACTTAGCCTCTCTTTGCTTTGGCTGCCTCCCTTGTAAAACGGGGGCAGGGACAGTATTCACCGACCTCACAGGACTGAGCTGCTAAAGGTTTTTTTTTGTTGTTGTTGTTTTTTTTTAAGATTTTATTTATTTATTCATTTGACAGAGATCACAAGTAGGCAGAGAGGCAGGCAGAGAGAGAGGAGGAAGCAGGCTCCCAGCCGAGCAGAGAGCCCGATGCGGGGCTCGATCCCAGGACCCTGGGATCATGACCTGAGCCGAAGGCAAAGGCTTTAACCCATTGAACCACCCAGGCGCCCCAATGCCTACTGTTTTAGAAAAATAAAACGGCCCAGGAGCCTAGGGACCATATCTGTCTGTCTTACCGTTGAATCCCAGTGGCCAGCACAGAACTTGGAACAAAAGAGGCAGCAATAAAAACTTTTTAAATCAAAATAAGTGCGGTGTGTGGGGGGCTAACAATCTGGCGATATTTGGAGGAAGGAGCTGACAGACGTGTTCTCCTCTCTATGAGAGGGCCAGAACAATGTTACACGAAGAAGAGTTTAAACAATAAGGCATGCGGAACCCTACTAAATCAGGCAGAGGAGGGGGCAGGGGCGGGATGCGATCCTCAGATCTTCTAAAAGGCCGTTCTGGGGAGAAGGGTGTATTTCCCCACAGTCTTACTGGGGAAAATCAGGACGAGGGAATGCCGATACACGAACAGAACAGGGCTTTTTTCGGAAAGGAACTAGCAAACCCACGACCTGCCCTGAAAAGAGCACGGTGACATCCCGGGTGCGAAAACGCCGCACCTGACGGCGAATCGGAGTCACCGAAGCAAGAATTCTGCTGCAGCTGTGTAGATTAAAGCGTTGTCTGATTGGCGAGAGTTTGGCGGGAACAGGGGTGCGCCAAACAAAGGAAGTGATGTAAGATGTCGCTCACTGACGGGGGTGGGATTATGCGACCAGAGATTCGGAATTATCATTTTGATTGGTTGTTTTCTTGAGACACGGCCCTATCAGCCTCTCACCGCTCCGTGCTTCCGCTTGCGCCGCTTGTTTTGCCCTTAGGAAAAATGGCCGCGGAGGCTTCCAGCCCCATCGGAAGCGGAGTGCGCGTTTTCACAAGCATGGCCCGAGAAGACAGGAAAAAGCATAAAGTTCGTGAGCATTGATTGGCTGAAGCAAGAAGCGTTCTGGACGCTGATTGGCTCCATTGTTCGCGGGAAGGAGTTTGTGGCATCAGCGGGGAGTGGATTTAACACTGTGGCCGCAGCAGGGTTCTGAGGAGTTGGACGAACCCGCCAGACAGGCGTCTTCTGGACTTCTTTCCTGAGGGAGTCGGGACCAAGATGTGGTTTAGTGAGTATGGGAGTCACAAGGAGGATTTAGCAAGAGGGCAGGGGTCGGAGAGGCTTGCGGCGGTTCGAGTGGGGGAGGGACGGGGTGGTGAAGGGGTGGGGGGCCGGGGTTAAGGTGGTGAGGGAGATTAGGGCTATGCTGGGAGTGGTTGGCGGTGGGGTGAAGTCTGAGGGGGCCTGTGGGGTGTTCTGAGGCTTGGAAAGCGGCACCGGCATTGATACTGTTGTTTAAAACCAGATGCATCTGAAAGCTACAGCAGCTCCTCCTTCGGCGGAGCGGGCGGCTACACGCAGTCCCCCGGGGGCTTCGGATCGCCGACACCTTCGCAGGCTGAAAAGAAATCAGTAGGTTGAAAGAGTATTCCGTTTTATTTCATTCTGTTCTGAAGTTCCTAACTCGTCCCTGAGAGAAAATTTATGCGGCGAAAGATGTCAAACATGAACTGATTGGATAATTACCAGTTACTGCCTTACCGAATCTTAGAATTAAGTGCTGTAAGTTTAAAAAAAGGACATTTCTCCTACTTTCACTTCCAACATTGCATTGGCTTTATTCTGAAATTTGCCAATATAGCTAATGAATGAGTCTTGTGGAAAAACGGCTTTTGTTACTAGCCTATTTTGCATTCTTCATGTATTCGAAATTCTTTTTTTTTTTTTTAATTAAATGTAATGAGGTGATAAAAAGCGGTGGGAAGAGCATGGTCTTGGAAGTCAGGTATATCTGTGTTCTACCATTACTCTGACACATAGGGTTTCGTTGGACAAATTTCTTAACATCAGGAATCAAATGAGATTGTTAATACATACCTTATAAAGTTGTTATGAGACTGAATATTCTAATATATAGTATATATAAAGTGCCTGCCCTGTAGTCACTTTCAATAAATAGTCCCAGGTTTTATTTTTTAAGTTTGTATTTATTTAAGTAATCTCTACACCGGACGTGGGTCTTGGACTCAGAACCCCGAGATCAGCTCACATCCTCTTCTGACTGAGCCAGCCAGACACCCCCGGTCCCAGATATTTTTGTTAAAAAGAACATGAGTGTTGGAACCAGGATAGATAGTGTCTGGAATCAGCTTTTAAGTGGCAGTATCTTTAGTGCGGCGACTTGAACCTTGTGGCCCTTAGTTTTTCTCATCAGATAATGGTACTGGTACTACTTATATCACACTGGTGCTGAGAATTGATAAATAAGGTAATGTAATGTATAGGAAAGTTACTTGTTATTCACTCTTACAGAGTTGAGTTTGCATTTAACTGCTATTGATTTCATCTTTTAAAATTTTTTTTTTAAGATTTATTTATTTATTTGACAGACAGAAATCACAAGGAGGCAGAGAGGCAGGCAGAGAGAGAGGAGGAAGCAGGCTCCCCGCCGAGCAGAGAGCCGGATGTGGGGCTCGATCCCAGGACCCTGGGATCATGACCCGAGCCGAAGGCAGAGGCTTTAACCCACTGAGCCACCCAGGCGCCCCATGGTTTTCATCTTTTCTAAGCTTAACTGTTTTCTTCATGCCAGTCAGTAGAGTTTTCCTCAGGATCCCTAACTTGGGCACTGTATTAAGACAGCATTTCAGAGAGTGATGATGGTTATAAGCTGGAGACTCAACCTAGATCTTTTTGTTTTTAAATCTAGTCCCTTTTCCATAGTAAATTAGATAAATATGCTGTCTAAAAGATTTCCTGGGGGTGCGTGGGTGGCTCAGTGGGTTAAAGCCTCTGCCTTCGGCTAGGGTCGTGATCTCAGGGTCCTGGGATCGAGTCCCGCATTGGGCTTTCTGCTCCACGGGGAGCCTGCTTCCTCCTCTCTCTCTCTCTCTGCCTGCTTCTCTGCCTACTCAAATAAATAAATAAAATCTTTAAAGAAGGGACGCCTGGGTGGCTCAGTTGGTTAAGCAGCTGCCTTCGGCTCAGGTCATGATCCCAGCGTCCTGGGATCGAGTCCCACATCGGGCTCCTTGCTCGTCAGGGAACCTGCTTCTCCCTCTGCCTCTGCCTGACATTCTGTCTGCCTATGCTCGCTCTTGCTCTCTGACAAATAAATAAATAAAATCTTTAAAAAAAAAAAAAAATCTTTAAAGAAAAAAAAAAAACCAAAAACCTTCCAGCTTAATTGCCGCCTTTTGTGACTGTGCGCCGGTCTTTGGCATGGGCATACTTTATACCATCCTGGCAACACTCACCATTCAGAATTGGACTTCAGCAGAAGGAAATGTTGCAAGTATCGTGGACCTTCAGGGCAAAGCTGCGGCTGCTGAATCCATGAGTGCCAAGAGCCTGTTACGTTCCGTCTTACATGAAGAATAGCTGTTTGGTTGTTGATTTTTGACAAGAACTCTAATCTTTAATCCACCATGCCTTTTCTTCCTTGTGCTTATTTCCTAAATGAGTTTATGAGAGTGCATATTTACCCGTAGCCTGTAATGCCCGTGCCTTACTGTTTTTTTAGTGTTGATGTTTTCACACTTCAGGGTAGAGCCTGAATGCTACCTTTGAAAGTGCCAATACGTTTTTCTGGGATCCTATGTAGTGTGTCTCACTCTGTAGTGTATCAAGACCAGGTTTGTTATTTACATTTGTGCCTCCATTAGGTAGGAGTGTCTTGAGGGCAAATCCTATTCCATTTTTCTCATCTTTATGCCATGAGACCGGTCCTGGCCAATGGTAGGTGACAGTAAGAGTTTACACTGTTGTTAGGCTGCTTTTGAATGGGATTTCAGTGTCCTTGGGTAGACATCATCTACCCAACACATCGTGTCCTTTCCCTTTAGGACGTCCAGCATGGTCAATCCCTTATCCCATTTTCCCCAGGACTTCCATCTGATTGTCAGAACATCTGTCCTTAAGAAAACTCTACCTCAAACTTTTGTTATATTTTATCATGAGACATAGGGCAACTCCAAAGTTCTGTCTCTGGCCATTTCTCACACCCTTTCCAAATACCATCTCCTGTCATTTGTGAACTAAACAGCCAGCTCCAGCTTGCCTTTGTCCTAAAACTGGAGTATAAGTTTTGTCCCGGAAGCAGGTCATCCTTCCTTATGTTGTCCCCACTCTGGCCTGCTCATTTTAGTGAATCCATAGTGCCACCAAACTTAACCCATTGATCAAGAGCTTTGGAGTCAGACACCCAGTTTGAGTTCTGAAGTGTGGTATTTGTTAGCTATATGATCTTGGTTTCCATCTCTGTGAAGCAAGAGTGATGATATTCATTCTGAGGATTCAATGATAATGATGTATGTCAAGTGCTTGGCCCATGAAAGGTGACAGTGGGTGGTATTTTCTTAACTGAATTTATACATCTTTTCAGAGAGCTCGAGCCCAGCACATTGTACCCTGTACCATATCTCAGCTGCTCTCTGCCACTCTGGTTGATGAAATGTTCAAAATTGGGAATGTTGAGATTTCACAGGTAAGTAAAACAGTTTGTGGAAGAGCCCCTTCCACATGTGAAGAATGAAATAAAAGTTACTCATTTAAAAAGTACATGAATGTTGTTTTAGTTTCCAGGAAAACCCAACTTTTCTTTCCTTCTGATCTAGGTCACTATTGTGGGTATAATCAGACATGCAGAGAAGGCCCCAACCAACATTGTGTACAAAATAGATGACATGACAGCGGCGCCCATGGATGTTCGCCAGTGGGTTGACACAGACGTAAGCAGTTATTTTTGAATTTAGGGTGGGGCCACTTTGGGACTCAAGATGTTGGACTTTTTTACTCTTTTTAATTTCTTAGTATAAGAATAACTTATAAGCAAGACGTCAAAGGCAGAAACCCTAAAATGAAAGATTAACACATTTGAATTCATAAAAATTTTAAAATGTTCCAAACTTCACTATATATAAGCAAAGTTAAAAGGCAAGTGACAGGACACACTAGAATGTAAACTCTGTGAAAACAGGGTTTTGTTTTGTTTTTGTTTGTTTAGAGAAGGAAGGGGTGGTGGGACAGAGGCAGAAGGAGAGCGAGAATCTTAAGCAGGCTCCACGCAGGGCTCACTCTCACGACCCTGCGATCATGACCCGAGCCTAAATTAAGAGTGAGACACTTAACTGATTGAGCCACCCAGGCATCCTGCCATTTTTAATTTATTAGCATAGGAAAAAAAATGGCAGTGTCCACTTCTGATAAGAGTAGTAGCTATCAGGGGCACCTGGGTAGCTTGGTAGGTTGAGTGTCTGCCTTCGGCTCAGGTCATGATCCTAGGGTTCTGGGATTGAGCCCCACATTGGGCTCCCTGCTCAGCCGAGAGCCTGCTTCTCCCTTTCCCTCTGCCTGCCGCTCTGCCTACTTGAGCTCTCTATCTCTCTGTCAAGTGAATAAATAGAATCTAAAAATGTATATATATATATTCTTTAAAAAAAAAAAAAGTAGTAGCTACCACAGTGCCTCTAGCACTTAGCAGGGACTTAACTAAATATTTGTTGAATGATTTGTCATGTTTGTCAAGGGAATTGGATGCCATCCTACCTTGATGGTTTGAGTATAAATTGATTAAGCTACCTCAAAAATCAGCTAATGATCAAAATCATCCATCATAAGAATGTTGATCTAGCTCTTCTCTGCCAGAGGTTACGTTAAGGAAATAATTAAAGATGTGCGCAAAGGGACACCTAAGTGTCTCAGTTGTTTAAGCATCTGCCTTCAGCTCCAGTCATGATCTTAGGGTCCTGGGATCGAGTCCCACATCGGGCTGCTTGCTCAGTGGGAAGCCTGCTTCTCCCTCTGCCTGCTGCTGCCCCTGCTTGTGCTCTCTGGCAAATAAATACAATCTTTAAAAAATAATAATAATAAAAGATGTGTGCAAAGATTCAGTTGTAAGAGTGTTGATCATAGCATTGTTTATAATAATGAAAAATTAAGAACAGTTTCAGGGGTGCCTGGGTGGCTCAGTTGGTTAAGTGTTAGACTCTTGGTTTAGTCTTAGGTCTTGATCTCAGGGTTGTGAGTTTGAGCACTGAGTTGTACTCTGCACTTAGCAGGGAGTCTGCTTCCCTCACCCTCTCCATTTGCCCTTCCCCCACTTGAGTGTACTTTCTCTCTCAAATAAATCCTTTAAAAAAAAAAAAAAAGGATGCCTGGGTGGCTCAGTGGGTTAAAGCCTCTGCCTTCGGCTCAGGTCATGATCCCAGCATCCTGGGATCCTCAGCAGGGAGCCTGCTTCCTCCTCTCTGCCTGCCTCTCTGCCTACTTGTGATCTCTCTCTGTCAAATAAAGAACTAAAATCTTAAAAAAAAAAAAAAAAACCTAAAAAAAAACAATTTCAGGGGCACCCAGGTGGCTCAGTTGGTTAATTGTCTGCCTTTGGCTTAGGTCATAGTCCTGCAGTGCCGAGATCAAGCCCCATATCAGGCTCCCTGTGGGGAGTGTGCTTCTCCCTGTGCCCCTCACCTGGTTTGTGTTCTTTCTCTCTCTCTCAAACTCTCAAATAAATCTTTTAAAAACAATTATTATTTTTATTTTTTTTAAAGATTTTATTTATTTATTTGACAGACAGAGATCACAAGTAGGCAGAGAGGCAGGGAGAGAGAGGGAAGCAGGCGCACCGCTGAGCAGGGATCCCGATGCAGGTCTCTATCCCAGGACCCTGAGATCATGACCTGAGCCGAAGGCAGAGGCTTTAACCCACTGAGCCACCCAGGCGCCCCAACAATAATTATTTTTAAAAAACAATTTCAAAATGCAAGCAATAGGGCCCTACTAAACCGTGGTATATTTATGATATATAATAGGTGATACAGAAATGTGTAACTGTCATGAAGTGTTTACCATAAACTTGAGAGCAAAAGAGCATATTACAAGATGGTATACGTGGTATGACCCCATTTTTGTAAAGCAACATGTATGTGAGTATCTGTGTAAACATGGAGATAAACTAAAAGGAAATCTATACTTTTTATCCTTTTTATTTTTAATTGGGTAAAAGACCTCTTGGTTTTTTAAATATATTTTTTAATATTTTATATATTTATTTGACAGACAGAGATCACAAGTAGGCAGAGAGGCAGGCAGAGAGAGAGAGAGGGAAGCAGGCTCCCCACTGAGCAGAGAGCCGGTTGCGGGGTTTGATCCCAGGACTCTGAGATCATGACCTGAGCCAAAGGCAGGCTTAACCCACTGTGCCACCCAGGCACCCTGGTTTTTTATATTTTAAAAATACATTCATTATAGAAAATTTAGATCATAAATACTTTGTATACTATTTCACTTAAAAAGCACAAGTTGTCTATGGAGAAATAACTAGGTAGTTCTGCATTCTTTAATTTTTGCTTCTTGGAAAAATATGGAATAATTCATTCAATAATTATTACTGGAGTACCAATTTTGAACCAGACTGTGCTTGGTCCCTTGTATACAAAGAATGAGAAAGACCCAATCCTTGACATCAAGTGGGGAGGTAGATACTATAATGCCTAATACTATATGAGCAAACAAAATGTACCATGCTTACTTATAAAACATTTAAAAGTCACCTGAAATCCCACATTCCAGAGAGGACAATTAATTGTTCTAACAGGTTTTGGTAAATATCTTTTCATATATTTCTGTCTGTGTATCTGTACATAGAAATGTATGCAGTCTTACATAAAGGATAAGATGATATATAATTATATATATATGAACATATATTTTTTTCTTTAAGATTTTATTTTTAAGTAATCTCTACACCCAACATGGGGCTTGAATTTACAACCCCGAGATCAAGAGCAGCATGCTCCACCGACTGAGCCAGCCAGGCACCCTTATACTTAAACTTTTTTTTTTTTTTTTAAGATTTTATTTATTTATTTGAGAGAAAGAGAGCATGGCAGGGGAGGGACAAAGGGAGAGGCAGACTCCCCACTAAGCAGGGAGCCCAACCCGGGGCTCAATCCCAGGACCACAAGATCATGACCTGAGCTGAAGGCAGATGCTTAACAACTGAGTCACCCAGGCGCCCCTATACTTAAACATTTTATGATCAGAAAAGAACTTTAAGACTTAGTTAATACATATTTGTTATAAATCATATGTATGTATTTTAGAAAACTCAAAAAGACATGTTAAAATTAACGATAATCATCCTAGTTAACCATTGTTAACATTCTGGTGTGTCTTTTCCTCCACAAGGGAAATCAGCTTTTTTTCCCACGTGCCACCACAACTGGTCTTCTCTGACAATAAATAGAAATCTACATTATGAATTGCAATGGTGTGAAGTATCCCATTGTATGAATGCATGACTTGTTGGTTATTTAGGTTGTTTTCAGTTTTTTAGTATTTTAGACTATGCCATATGAATATTTATTTTCTAAATATTAGAAAGGCTAAAATTTTTAAAAAATTTTATTAAGTAATCTCTACACCCACTGTGGGGCTCAAACTCAAGACCCTCAGATCAAGAGCTGCATTTAAAGGTAAATCTTGGGGCACCCGGGTGGCTCAGTCGGTTAAGCATCTGCCCGGAGGCAGGTCATGATCTCAGGGTCCTAGGATTGAGCCCTGCATTGGGATCCCTGTGCAGCGGGGAGCCTGCTTTGCCCTCTGCCCCTCCCCTTGCTTCGGTGTGTGCGCTCCCTCTCTCTAACAAATAAAATCTTTAAAAATAAATAAATAAATACATCTAAATCCTAATGCAGATTCTTAATTATTTCCTTAAAATCCTAAATGTTGAATTGCTATGCTGATAAGTAGATCCACTGGAAAATTTTGTGCCCAACAGCAGTGAATAAGAGTACATACTTGTTTGCTTTTTGGGGGGGGGGCTATTTATTTGTCAGAGGGAGAGAACGCACAAGCAAGGGGGAGCAGCAGGCAGAGGGACAGGGAGAACCAGACTCCCGCCAAGCAGGGAGCCAGATATGGAACTCGATCCCAGAACCCTGGGATCATGACCCAAGCCAAAGGTAGATGCTTAACTGTCTGAGCCACCCATGCGCCCACTTGTTTGCTTTTTTGATGATGTATGTGACATAGAACTTTGGAACTGGCAATTATTATTAGAGGTCTTTTTATTCTAATGCCTGATTTTCTAAAAAGGTAAATTCTAAAAGGCAAACTAGTTAGTGCCACGTGAGGATCCGTTAGCACTCTTACTTTATAATGCTCTCTTTCTGTACATAATTTAGGAGGTTATTTTGTTTTTTTAGCAGTTTTAAAGTCTTACCAACATCCCTAAAACCTTCATGTGATATGTTTTTTTTCTTTCAGGATGCCAGCAGTGAAAACACAGTGGTTCCTCCAGAGACATATGTGAAAGTGGCTGGACATCTGAGATCTTTTCAGGTGAAGTAAGAAAAAATGATAGTTAAGTTATATTTGCATGAAGCAGTTTCTGGACTCATGCCTGAGTTTAGGATACTTAAGATTGAACCAAGTCTTTCTGTTAAATGGGAATTAGATTGAAATTACTTCACTAGTCTCTTCAAAGAGAAATAACAGGTGTTTTAGCTTAATATAAAACTAATAGAGTTAGTTCTGTTAGTTCTGACTCAGTCAGAAGAGCATGCAACTCTTGATTTCCATGTTGAGTTCAAGCCCCACGTTCAGTGGAAAAATCACTTAAAAATAAAATCTTTAAACACACACACACACAACTAATAGAATGGTAGAGAAAGAACAGGATCCCTCCCTATAATTGCCATCCACGGCATCCACTCAGGGATAAAAGGGAGGACACCGGATTTGGAGTCAGGAGACTACTCTGCTTGGTTGTGTAACCTTGGGCAAGTTTTTGAACAACTCTGAGCTGGTTTTGTTTTTTCCTCCCATTAATGACTATATTAGGATTAACCTCAAGTTAAAAATTTTAAGTATATAACACATTTTTTCCATATTGGCAGAATATCATAACCAAGACAAATGCCATAGTGTTTTGACCTAAGGTTGATTTGAATGTGCTTGTCCTTTATTCACGTTTTCCCCTTTATTTTACTAGAACAAAAAAAGCCTTGTAGCCTTTAAGATCATGCCTCTGGAGGATATGAATGAGTTCACCACCCACATTCTGGAAGTTGTCAATGCACACATGATCCTAAGCAAAGCTAACAGCCAGGTGAGCAACTTTACTCTCAGAATTTTTTCTCTTCTCTGGAAAAACATAGACAGCTTCTGTGCTCTGGCTTCTATTTTCTTGATGTTTTGAAGGTTGAGCCAGAAGAAAGGCCTCACTCAGTCCTCAGAGCATTTTCTTCATGAGCTTTGCCATGTTATTTTATTCCAAAGGAAGCACTCCTTTTTCTCTCAGAATTCCAAGTTCCTCTAACCCCACTGACTTGGAAGGCCAAAGCCTAAGACAGCCTTCACATGTAGACACGTAACTAACTGTAGGCTGAGTGCTTGGCTCCAGGATTGTATTCAGAGAAATATCCCAACATGGACAGCATTTTACTGCTTTTCTTTTAACCTGTTGGCTAAATAGGAAAAATTATGCACCATTATTTTGTCCCTGAAGTTATCTTTCCTGCTTCATATTGAAAATTTTCAACATTATTTTCTACCGTGTAAATTCCTTTTGACCAGTCCCTCTAGGGCCACACAGAGGGTTTATTCTTATGTTAGAATGTCCTTAGATTGGGGTGCCTGGCTGGCTCAGTTGATATGGTAGAGCATGTCACTCTTGAGCTCCGGAGTGTGAATTCAAGCCCCATGTTGGATGTGGAGCCCACTTTTAAAAAAAAGGCAAAAAAAAGTCCTTAGATGATTCTGGTGCCCAGGTGAAGGATTATTGGTTACAGAGTAGGAAAGTGTAGAAAACCCATGAGCCGCTAAGGATGCTATTGCATCCTGTTCTGTGCCATTTTGGTAAGCACTGGGGATACAGAGAAATCCATTCATTTATTCATTCCTTTGAGAAATATTTATTGAGCCTGATGTGTACCAATCATTCTTCTAGGCTCTTAGAAGGTTTCAACAAGGGAGTGACATGGTCTGAGATATCTTTTAAAAAATTCACTTGGGCTGGGCTGCTATATGGAGCGTAGATGATGAGGCACCAGGAATAACTGCAGAATTAATCTGGGAATGGTAGCAGCAGCGGGGGTAAGGAGTGGTTGGCAGATGTAATTTGAAGGTAGAGCTGACAGGACTTCTCGGTGGGTTACATATAGGATATAAAGAGGAAGGATTCAAAAATGACTTTGGAAAAAACAAAAAACAAAAATGACTTTGGGGCTTGAGCAACTAACTGAAGCTAACACATTTGGAGGGTAAAATCCAGAGTTCTGTTGGGACTTGCCAAGTGTGAGGTACCAGGTAGATACCCAAGTGGAGAACAGAATGGATGGTTGAATATGTAGAGGGGGATCCAAGGGAGAGGTCGGGGCTAAAGGTGGAAATTCGGGAGTCATCATGTAGGTGATATTTATTTATTTATTTATTTATTTATTTATTTATTAATTAAAGATTTTTTATTTATTTATTTGACAGAGAGAGATCACAAGTAGACAGAGAGGCAAGCAGAGAGAGAGAGAGGAGGAAGCAGGCTCCCTGCCGAGCAGAGAGCCCGATTCGGGACTCGATCCCAGGACCCTGAGATCATGACCTGAGCCGAAGGCAGTGGCTTAACCCACTGAGCCACCCAGGCGCCCATGTAGGTGATATTTAAAGCCTCGGATGAGATGAGATAACTGGGAGTTAAGAGGTCAGAGACCTGAGCTCTGGGACACACTAACCTTTAGAAGTCTAGAGTAGAACAGAAGCCAGTGGAAGTAAAAAAAAATTGCCAGTTAGGCAGGAGGAAACCAGGAAATGTCATTCTGTAGAATATTCTGAAAAGACTATTTTAGGAAGGAGGGGGTGATGATCAACTGTAGAATACGGCCTTGAAGTCAAGGCAGGTGATGAAAGACGTCTGCCACTGGATTTGGAAACCTGGATCTTCACAAGGGAGGCTTCGGTAGAGGATGTGGGAAGTGGGTTAAAAAGAACAGAATTTGGGGCGCCTGGGTGGCTCAGTTGTTAAGTGTCCGCCTTTGGCTCAGGTCATGATCCTGGGGTCCTGGGATAGAGCCCCACATCGGGCTCTCTGCTTAGTGGGAAGCCTGCTTCTCCCTCTCCCACTCCTCCAGCTTGCGTTCCCTCTCTCACTGTGACACTCTCTCTCTGTCAAATAAGTAAATAATGTTTAAAAAAGCAAAGAAAAAGAACAGAACTAGGTAGAAAGTTTAGAGTGTTTATTTTATTGCCATACTTAATGACATATACGTGTATGGATCACATATTTCATAAAAGTGATTTATAAAGTGAGAATGGATGATGAGGAAGTGGAAACCAGGCACAAAGACAGTTACATTGAGGAGTAAATAAAACACTCTTTCCTGCAAAGAGTTCGTATTTGAGCAGTGGAGATTCAGATCGCCTCGGCAGTGATGGCAGGATAAGTGGCAAGCACAGGGTACCGTGGAACCACAGCAAAGGGTTTCTCATCCTGACCTGGACATCAAGAAAGACCCCTTGGAGGAGGTGATGCCTAAACCAAGTCCTGAAAGATACGTGAGGTGTGGGGTTACCTGAAGCAGGACCCGAGGCCCTTTCAGCAGAGTATTTGGGTAAGAACTAGCCTTCAGTTCAGTATTACTGGATCATAAGATGTAAGACTTCTGTTTTATCAGCAGGCAGCGTGAAGGTATCTAGCTTGAAAACAAGAGACCATGACTGGTTTTTATTTATTACCTCAAAGCAATAGGCATTTAATGAGCATTTATTGAATGAATGCGTCTCCTCACTCGGTGGGATTTCTCCTAACAAGTTTCTGCAGTGCTTTTATATATGTTTTGGGTAGTTACATTTCACGTTCTATCATCCTTATTTATTCAGTTCAGTGGATAAAACATTGAGCACCGGTTGCACCAGGCACTGTAAAAATGGAGGGGCTTGTGGCAGAAAGTGCCAGGCGAACAGTGTGCTGGCTGCTGTGAGAGGGAATGGGCCAAATGTTTGAGAGCTGAGGAGGAAGAACTTGGCTGACTTGGCTTGGGGCATGTTGGAAAGCTTTGCAAAGGCAGTAGCGATTAAGTTGGGCTTTGCCAGATGGGAAGTCAGTGTTTACCAGGCAGGTGAGGGGAGGAGCATTCCAGACAGGGAACAACATGTTCGGGGCAGAGGCATGTTTGTAGCTGTCAAGAAGTCCAGGTGCAGCTGGGGAGTAAAGTGTGTCAGGAAGGAACAGTCAAGAATAAAGTAGAGATCTTGACATCTGTGATGGGTCTTGACTGTCTAGGTGTATATTATTTTCACAGGCAGGGGGAGCCACCTGAAAGCTTTCCGACACAGGAGGGACATGATCTGAAGCTGTTACTGTTACCTGAAGTTGTGATCTGACGTAAAAACGGGAGTTGACTAGAGTAGGAGAGACTAGTGGCTGAGATGCCATCGGGAGGCCAGGGTGACAAGGATGGACTTGAGCTACACTGAACTTGTGTGATAGGCTGTGGTGACAGACTGGGAAGTGAGTGAATGGACTCAGGACTGAAGTCTACAGGATTGGGTTAGCTTTACTCACTGAGGTGGGATAGAGCAGGGCAAGCAGGTTTAGGGAGGGTCATAATCTTACTTTGGAGTGTGTGAGAGCACAAGGTGGATGTATCCAGTCCATGGCTGGGAACAAGAATTTGTGGCCCAGGAGAAGGTCTGGGGTGGAATCCTGGGGGATCTATCAGCATTTTGGGGGATAGGTAGAGAGAAAGGCTGGTGAGGGATGCTAAGAAGATAGTTTGAGAAGTAAGTGGAGAACCAGAAGAACTTGCCATCAAGAAACCTAGGGAGAGGTGGGTACATTTCAAGAGGAGTGTGGTCAGCGTGTCTTTCTGAGAGGTAGTGTTAGGACTGAAAGGGACTGTTGGGTATATTGGTTGAAAAGTCATTGGTAACTTCAGTGAGAACAGTTTCCAAGGTATATTCAGTAAGAGTGCAAATACAGTGGCTAGGGAGTGACTAAAAAGAAAGAAAATGGAAACAGGGATTATAATCTGTTATTAAAAAGAAGAACAGAGAGTGATGGGAACTGGTTGTTTTTTTTTTCCTCTTGTCATGCTTCATGCCTAGGTGACAGTAAATGCTTGAATTGGGGGGGGTGAGTGAAATGGGTGAACCCTTACCATGGTGAGCATCTGGTAATTTATAGAATTGTCAAATCACTATGTTGTACACCTGAAACTAACATATATAACACCGTGTGTCAATTATACTTCAATAATAAAATTTTTTTTAATAATAATAAAATCAGGAGCACGGTAGGAATTCCCCCAAATAAATAAATGAGTGAGCCAAGTGTATGTTTGAATAATAAAGCACCAAGGATATATACCATTATAGTAGATCTCCAGGTAATTTTCTTCTCGGTGCTATTTTTCCTCTGGTTCCCCTCAACAGCACAAAAACAAGAAGGAGCTAGGAGGTACCTTTCTGGATGATATTATGTGCTTCAGAGAATCACTTTATCTTCCTTGGAAAGACTCTTTAATGATGATAGTTGTTCCTTCCAGTGTAAGCAATTGTTTTTGGGAAAACCGCTTAAATTATTTTTGTGAGCTGCTTACTAACATGCTATAACACAATACAAGGACTGTATTTAAATTGGTAAATTTTCTAATGCTGTGAATTTCTTTCTTAATGCAGCCCCCAGCAGGAAGAGCACCTATCAGCAATCCAGGAATGGGTGAAACGGGGATCTTCGGTGGGAATAGCTCCATACCAGCAAATGGCCTCACTGTGGCCCAAAACCAGGTAAACACTGAGTGTCTCCAGAAATCCCAAGACACAAACCGTCTTAAATTTGTTACTAAGGATGTTAGACTCATCCTTGATGAGTCTAAGGCTGTCTAAGGACCTGACTCATTTCTTTCTTATCAAAGGACTCGGGTTTACATAAGGGAGATGATTTAGAGTAGTTGCTAAAATCTTTCTCCTTTGAATCTTCAGGTGCTGAATTTGATTAAGGCTTGTCCAAGACCTGAAGGACTGAACTTTCAGGATCTCAAGAACCAGCTCCAACACATGACTGTAGCCTCAATAAAGTGAGTATTTGGTTCCCATCAGCTGGGGCTCCAGAATTGTACCCATTTTACCTCACCAGGGTTTCCTCGTAATGAGAAGTTATTACACATAAAAATAAAACTGTCAGCTGCCATCTTTTTGACATAAGGGGAGTTGTTCCATCATGGAAAGATAGAAAAAGGACTCACAAAGGTGACGCTACCCATCACATCACCGATTCACTTGTTATTTAACAAATAGTGATTCCCATTATGTGCAGGGGATATAATTTTGAGCAAAATTGACCGGATAAAATTTGACCTCTTGTGGAATTCCATTTGGAGGAGTAAGAGCCTTAGCTCCTGGTCCTCAGACGTATGGGCCCATTGGTGTTACTATTTCCACTGTGGAGATGTGCATTTGGCCCTCTGGACCTGAAACTATCGGTCCTTCAAGCATCCTTCTGATTCCATGTTAGACAAGCTGCTTCCTGATTCCGATGAACCAATCAAACAAGCTGAGTATTTTGGTGCCTTTGATAGTTACTTGTTACTGTAAATCTGTTGATATTCTAGGTTTACATAGAAAAGAAAGGCTTAGGTGTAATTTCATTTCCTGTTTTATAAAATGAAAAAGTTAATTCCTATCTCAGAGTTCCAGTGATGAAGAGGTACAGAAACACTGTCACAAAGGGGCGCCTGGGTGGCTCAGTGGGTTAAAGCCTCTGCCTTCAGCTCAGATCATGATCCCAGGGTCCTGGGATTGAGCCCCGAGTCGGGGTCTCTGCTCGGCGGGGAGCCTGCTTCCTCCTTTCTCTCTGCCTGTCTCTCTGCCTACTTGTGATCTCTCTTCATCTGTGTCAAATAAATAAATAAAATCTTAAAAAAAAAAACACTGTCACATAGTAGTTGCTCTATTACTGTTAGTAAACATTTTATTTATTTTTTTTTTTTAAAGAATTTATTTATTTGACAGAGAGAGATCACAAGTAGACGGAGAGGCAGGCAGAGAGAGAGAGAGAGGGAAGCAGGCTTCTTGCTGAGCAGAGAGCCCAATGTGGGACTCGATCCCAGGACCCTGAGATCATGACCTGAGCCGAAGGCAGCAGCTTAACCCACTGAGCCACCCAGGCGCCCCTGTTAGTAAACATTTTAGTAGTAGTTAGAAAACAGTTACTGTTAGCAAACATTATTAAATATGTTACACTGATCTTGAGGGTCTCGAAGGGTTTGAAGGCATCCTCCCATTTCTGGAAAAGATCTTTCTTAATGTCCTGCAACTTTGCTTCCCGGAGGGTTGGTGGGTGGGTAGGGAGAAGGAACTTTGAAAAATAGCTGTTTATGTTACGAGTTCCATGTGCAAGCTGGCTGCATTTTTATTTTTTTTATTTTTTTTTTTAAGATTTTATTTATTTATTTGACAGAGAGAGATCAGAAGTAGGCAGAGAGGCAGGCAGAGAGAGAGGGGGAAGCAGGCTCCCAGCCAAGCAGAGAGCCCGATGCGGAACTCGATCCCAGGACCCTGAGATCATGACCTGAGCCGAAGGCAGAGGCTTAATTCATTGAGCCACCCAGGCGCCCAGGACTGCATTTTTAGATTATCGTTTTCATTTGCTTAGCCTGGCATTTGAATTTGGCTCTATTTTCTTGCCTTTACACAGTCTGGGAGGAGGGTCCAAGGCAGCTCTAATAATCAGTGTCTCCGCGCATGATCTCACTTTTGCAGTTTTACTGCCTCTTCCTGGAAGAGCCCTCTGAGCAAAATGGCTGTGACTTCTTAGCTAAGGTAGAAAGCGGAGAGTGAGCAAAATCTGTGGTTGCCCATATCCAGAAGTCAGTTTCCTTTCTTCTTTGTCAGTTTGAAAATGAGCCTTTTTCCCCCTTTGTTTCTTTCTAGGCAAGCTGTGGATTTTCTCAGCAACGAGGGACACATCTATTCCACTGTGGACGATGATCATTTTAAATCCACAGATGCAGACTAACTGGATCTAATTGAGTTCCCGGGGCATTTTCCAGCTGGACCTGTTCTCATAGTATGTTTTCCCCACTGTGCATGTTTGGCCAGTTGGCTTCTAGGGAGTAGGTTTCATCTAGAAAGGGTCTCACTTAGCATCCTTTTGAAACTTGCTACTCTTCTGGCTTTTAGTTTGTGGTTATTTTTGTTTCTTGAAGCTCAATTTTGGACAGTTGATAAGAATGTAAACCTGGGTGGACTTTCTTAAAGAAGTTACAGATGGGGGCGCCTGGGTGGCTCAGTCTGTTAAGCGTCTGCCTTCAGCTCGGGTCATGATGCCAGGTCCTGGGATCAAGCCCCAAGTCAGGCAGGGGTCTGCTTCTCCCTCTGTCCCTACGCCTGCTTATGCTCTCTCTCCCTTTGAGATAAGTAGATAAAATCTTTTAAAAACGAAGTTATAGATCAGCTGTTTACAACATCAGCACAGATGGAAGTGGAAGAAACATGCTACCAAGGGAGTTGGGTGGTACTACTTACAGGATACGCAGGAGTTTCTGCTCCTGTAATGTTTCCTGTGGAGAGAAGATGAGCAGGCCTGGGGCCTTCAGCAGGGAGCTAGCCAAGAAACCCACTAACCTCTGCCTGGTTTGGTTCCCACCCTTTGGTTGGTTATGGTGTTATTTTCAGAATTGCACTTTCCTTTACCTGTCATGACTGCTTCCAAAAGTGTGTTTTTATGAACACGAAGTTCTGTGGTGGCCTCATGAGGGTAGAGGGGAGAAAGACGTTTGCTCGATTTTGTACCAAATAAGTACATCAGTATGTTTAATAATAAAAGCTCTGTTGTAGAATTTGTGAAGATGTTATTTTTCTTCCTAGGATGGTATAATTACTACTTTATCTAACATGTGTAGCATAGCTTGATTTGGGTTTGAAATATCCTGGCTTTCCCCTTTTAGTTAGGATCTTGCGCAGGCTCTGTCAGTTCTGAGGGCCTCCCATTTCCTTATTTACGAAGACAGCTGTATCATTTCCTCATAGTTGGGAAAATTGAGTAAAATAATGTGTTGGGAAAATTGAGTAAAATAATGTTTGCAAAGCATCTAGCCTTGCCATTGGTAGAGGTTATAAAGTGGACCTTAATCTTACTCTAGCAATATGTGGTCACGTAACTGAATTGGTAATATACCATTTGACCTCAAAATGAGACTAAGGGCGTCTGTGTGGCTCAGGTGGTTAAGCACCTGGCTTCTTTTTTTTTTTTTTTTTAAGATTTTATTTATTTATTTGACAGACAGAGACCACAAGTATGCAGAGAGGCAGGCAGAGAGAGGAGGAAGCAGGCTCCCTGCTGAGCAGAGAGCCCGATGCGGGGCTCGATCCCAGGACTCTGGGATCATGACCTGAGCGAAGGCAGAGGCTTTAACCCACTGAGCCACCCAGGCGCTCCAGGCACCTGGCTTCTATTCAGGTTATGATCCCAGGGTCCTGGGATCAAGCCCCAAGTTGGGCGTCCTGCTCAGCGGGGAGCCTGCCTCTCCCTCTCCTTTCTCCCTCCGCCCCTCCCTGTGCTCATGTGTGCATTCTCTCTCTCAAATAAATAAAATCTTTATTCAAAAAATCAAAGATGAGACCATCTAAAGGCCTACAGGCTTTGGCCAGCTTAATCAATTCTGTTTCTTACGGGAGAGCGAACTACCTCGGAGATGTTTTTGACAACTCTAGAACGTAAGCTACGTTTTGAATAAAAGAACTGATTGTGAGGTAAGTTAATGAGGTGTAACATGCAAATAAAAATTCCATAACCACTTCAACTGTGTTTCAGAGTGAAACCTACCAGCAGCCATGTGGAAAATGCCCCACCCTCTGGTTTCTAAAAGTGAACGAGTCTGGTTTTTGTTTCTGTACGTACAGAATAGTTCCTATCTAGGGAGCTAGATGGTTGCTTAAAAGTCAGTCAACCAGGATGTTTATCTGCAAGTCTGTCCACTCTTGATTATTTTCTGAGAGAAAGGGCACTGGCTAAAACCAGGTTAAAAAATCATATATTTGAGGGGTGCCTCGGCACAGTTGGTTAAGTATCTAATGTGGTTTTGGCTCAGGTTGTGATCTCAGGGTTGTGGGATTGAGCCCCGCATTGGGCTCTGCTCTGCAGAGTTGGCTTGGGGTTCCGTCCTCCCTCCCCCTCCCCGCCTCGCGTGCGTGCTTGTGCTCTCTCTCAAAATAAATAAATCTCTTTACAGAAACCACACATTTGGTTTTCAGGAAGCCCAGGCTTCCTTGCCCAGCCATCCCTGGGTGGCTCAGTTGTTAAGTATCTGCCTTTGGCTCAGGTTGTGATCCCGGGGTGCTGGGATCGAGCCCCACATTGGGCTCCTTGCTCAGTGGGAAGCCTGCTTCTCCCTGGCCCACTTTTCCTGCTTGTGTTCTCTCTCTCTCGCTGCATCTCTCTGTCAAATAAAATTTTTAAAAAACAGCATGATTTGAATTTGGAATGCACAAGAGGATATGTTCATGCATAGTTGACATCTCTAGTTATCCGACTAGCACTCGCAAACGGGCAAGGCAATAGCAGTGATTCTGGGTAGAAGCCTTTTTTCCTTTTGATCTTGAAGCCGATGATTCAGCAATTACAAACTACTCAATAATTCAACAGGTATGTGTTGAATACCTACTGTGGCGGCCCACTGGTCACGCACTAGGAATACAGAGCAAAACAGGAGGTAACGTCACTGGCGGCGTTGTTCCCACGTTGCCCGTAGCACAGAGTGGTGCTCAGCCGTGCGGAATTCCCTGCCGACCTGGCCTTTACGGCCCCACAGCCATGTGGCTTCTGAGCACAGGCAGGCCTCCTCGTTAGAACGAAACACCAGCCTTCTGGGTGACCGTGCCCACCGGGATGTCAAGTACACAGTATTTTCTTTGCGCCTTTATTAAGACCGCAGAACAGCCCGTGTTCTCAGAAACGCCCCAGGAGCACAGCCAAGCGATGAATCCAGCTTGTTCTGGGGAGAATCTCTAGATATCCTGCCGCTTTCCTAACCGCGCAGGGAGAAGACTGAGGCACAACAGTGTAAGCGAGAGGGAGCAGGGGATCACAGCCCGAAGGTCCCCTGAGGAGGAAGGTCGCCTCCTCAGTCCCGTATTTATTAGATACAAAATAGCAACAAAGGAGAAGAAAAGAAGGTTATACAGTAGCCGTTGTTCTAGCAGGTCAACAAGAAGGAATGTGAGTCATGTTGGTCACAAGTCTTAGAGGTCAACGAGGTAAACGAGAAGAGTAAGGTGTGTCCTTAGTGGGTCACAGTGACTCAGTGGGTCCAGCAGCACGGATTTGCAGTTGAGCAAGCAAGCAGTTGAGCAAGCAAGCGTGCTGGAAGGGATTAGCTTAACAGCAGGCTTTCTGGGGAGACCACGAAAAAGGGAAGCAGGCAGCCTTCCCAGCTGCTCTGCTTCAAGGACCTTTTTCATCCTCTCCCCCAGAGGCCTGTGGCTGGTACGTGTCTTTTCTCAAGGTCATCTTTAAGCATGCTTGTGTGACCAGCACAATTCATTAGTTAAAGTTATTTTGAACAGTATGTTATTCTGAGGGACGGTATCCTGGTGGGAAATTAGGCTCCTTGGTTACCAGTAGTACTTAATCAGCTTTAACTAGAGAAGAGCCAGTAAGAATTAGCATCTGATGTGGAAGAATAAATGGGGGTTTTTGTCTTGTTTCTAAGATTTATTTAGTGGCGCCTGGGTGGCTCAGTGGGTTAAAGCCTCTGCCTTTGGCTCAGGTCATAATCCCAGTGTTCTGGGATTGAGCCCCGAATCAGGCTTCCTGCTTGGTGGGAAGCCTGCTTCTCCCTCTCCCACTCCCTGTTTGTGTTCCCTCTCTCGCTGGTCTGTCAAATAAATAAAACCCTTAAAAGAGAAAGATGGATTTATTTATTTTGGGGAGTATGCATGCATGTGTGTGAGCAGGGGGAGGGGCAGAGGGAGAGAAATCCTCAAGCAGATTCCCCACTGAGCGCAGAGCCCCATACAGGGCTTGATCCCAGGACCTCGAGATCAGCACCTGAGCCAACATCAGGAGTCAGATGCTTAACCAACTGAACCACCTAGGCGCCCCTGAATAGATGTTTTGTTTTGTTTTAAAAAAAAAAAAAAAAAAAAAAACGCCGTTGAGGTAGGGGTGTCTGGCTGGCAAAGTCAGTGGACCATGAGACTCTTAATCTTGGGGTCGTGAGTTTGGGCCCCACGTTGGGTGTAGAGATTACTTAAAAAAAAAAAAAAAACTTGAAAATTCATTTGAGGGGCGCCTGGGTGGCTCAGTGGGTTAAAGCCTCTGCCTTCTGCTCAGGTCATGATCCCAGGGTCCTGGGATCGAGCCCCACATCGGGCTCTCTGCTCAGCAGGGAGTCTGCTTTCTCCTCTCTCTCTGCCTGCCTTTCTGCCAACTTGTGATCTCTGTCAAATAAATAAATAAAATCTAAAAAAAAAAAAAAATTCATTTGAGGGAGATTCAGAACTCGATCCATTTTTAAGTCAGCACCTCCAGTTCACGTTCATTTATTCAGCAGTTGTTGACAGCTGGTACAGTGTCAGCATGTTCTCTACATCACAAAACATTCAAAAATAGAAATGAGAAAAGATAGGAAAAATAAATATGAAGGGATGGACTAATCTCTTCTGTTTCCCAGTGTACATCTCGTATGTTCCCAGGAGTGTGTGCTCGCCTTGGAGACCACCACCCAGGGGGAACCGCTAGCCCCACTCTAACACCCTCCCCACTGCCCAGTGGCTTAGTCCAGAGTTAAGACAAAAGTGCCCCACGGGCATTGTCTGCCTGTGGTCCCTGCTGCCCCCTGCAACCCCCAAGTCGCTATGATAAGCCACTCACAGTTGTGGTTTTCAAGCATGTTTTCCTTTTCAGCCCAGTTTTCCTAGCTATGAAATTGCTTGCTTCTCTTGCAGCATCGGGACACTCAGAAAAACCCCTCTCTGGCCCCCTTTTGTGATCTTGCTCAATTTGGTGCCATAATTAAATGCAGATGTGGAAGTGAGAACTGTTGGCATTCTGCACATGAGCTTGGCGCTTGGGGTCCTGTGCCCAGGAGGAACTTTTTCCCATACTTATTGCTTGTCCCAGAGCACGCTCTTCCTCAGGGTGCCCCCGTGCAGCTGAGCTGGTCTCTGGAGGCAGGCCTGGGAACTGGCCCGCAGCTTGTACTAGCTGCTTGGGGCTCACCTGGAGTGCTGGGGTGTGGGAGCAGGAGGCCTAGGAAGGACACACTCAGGTGCACTCCCTCAAATCCGGGAGCTCCAGACAGTCTTTCCATTCCCACGTCAGCCAGAAACTCTGGTTCCCTTTTTATCTATTTCTTGTCCTCTGCTGAGGACAAGAGATAGTGTGCGGTGTGCTTGGTTCTGTGACTGCCTCCATCTAGGAACCAAAACCCTGCCACTTCCAGGAAGTGAGGCCTGTGGTCTCACCGCAAGGAACAGGCCTGGACTGACCTTGGAAGCTGGGTTAGTGTCTGCATAGACCCAGGTTTATCTCCGTCATGCTGGGTGGGGAGGCCTTCCAACCAGTCCACACATGTCTCCACAGTCTACGAGCTCAGTATATTCCAGACACAGAAGGATTCCGTGATTGGGAGACCGTGTGGAGGTGAGGAGAGAACATAGGCCTCAGACACACAGCTGCGCTATCTGGGTCAATGGGAACGATGCTAACATTTTTATTGAGTGTTTATTATGTGCCAGGCACTGCACTAGATATTACACCAAGATTATCGCATTTGACCCTTAGAACGATTCTGTGAGGTAGATAACTGTTAGTTGTATTTTACAAATGAAGGAACTGAAGGTTAGGTTAAAAGAACTTGCTCACAGCCACAGCCCAGATGGTGGTGAGCCCAGATGCTAACCCAGGCCCACAACTAGTCAGCCCTCCTGAAGTACCTGACCACTCAGGCTAGTTTTCTGACCTTTAAAATCAGTGCGTTGTCTATCCAGAGAGTTGAGGATTTAGATAATGTTTAAAAAGGGTCTGGCACAGACCTTACTACATGATATCTGTTCCCATTTTTCCAGACACCCACGTGTCATTTTTATTCTATGGTTTTTGAGCAAAAAAATCTTGGATCGTCACGTGCAACTATCATGTTCCTTCATAGGCGACCTAGCCCTGCTCTCTCAGGGGCTTAGGGTTCAGTGGCGGAGGAAGAGGGCGAGGGGGTGGCAAACAGAAGAAAAGGCTCTCAGTGCGGGGTGTTCCGGGTTGAGTCCCCTTTTCTGAGAGGCAGGAGACACGGTGCCACCACCATCAAGGTTGGTGATCTCAGATTCCTTTCTGTACCAACTCATGAGACACAAGCGTTGGGGACTCAGAACTGAACCGAACCCAGCTGCCTCCTCTAGATACCAAAGCTCTGAGCTGAAAGAGGCGAGGGTGAGGTGCTGGCCCCAAACAAGCCAGCCCTCAGCGGCAGGAACCTGGAACATGAGGAAAACACTGGAACAATGTCCACCCCTTTTCACGTTGGTCTCCATGAAGCCATTTCCTGTCCACAGTCTGAGTTCAGTGAGCTCTTGTGTGAGGTCTTGTAAAGGCTTGTAATAGTTGACGGCCTCTGATTCCGAGACACAGCAGGGAAGAAGCAGGGCTGCTCCAGTATCTAAAGAGTATTCTGAAATTTCTCAAGTATCTCTTCATAATCATGTTCGTCATCATCTACAAAAGAGTTCAAGTCAATGATGATCTTTGGCCTTAAGCAGGCTCCTGAGGTCCTTGCTGACCATAACTACAAATTATTCTGTCTGAACACTGTATAAATACTCCCCTTGCCTGCCTCGGGGGGGCGGGTAGTATGTTGGAGATGAACTCATGTTCCTTGCCAGGACTCCAGAGCCCCTGGGGAAGAAACAATGGGGACTCCTTCTCTCTCCCTTTTTTTTTTTTTTTTAAAGATTTTATTTATTTATTTGACAGAGAGAGATCACAAGCAGATGGAGAGGCAGGCAGAGAAAGAGAGAGAGGGAAGCAGGCTCCCTGCTGAGCAGAGAGCCCGATGCGGGCCTCGATCCCAGGACCCTGAGATCATGACCTGAGCCGAAGGCAGCGGCTCAACCCACTGAGCCACCCAGGCGCCCCTCTCTCCCTTTTTTTAGAGATTTATTTATCTGAAAGAGGGAGAGGGAGGAAGGGAGCACAAGTGGGTGGAGGGGTGGAGGGAGAGGGAGAAGTAAACTCCCTGCTGAGCAGGGAGCCTGACACGGGGCTCCATCCCAGCACCCTGGAAACATAACCTGAGCTGAAGGCAGACGCTTAACCGACTGAGCCACCCAGGCGCCCCTAAGCCCATTCTTTAACTTAAAAGCCTCTCTGTCCAACTAGGACTGCAGAAGGTTCTGCTCAAGGGCAGGGCCTTGCCAAGGGATGGCCAGCACTGCCAGAGGCACGAGCAGGAACAGAGCAAGGAGAGGAAAAGCAAGGACAAGGGTAAGCGGGGGTTAAAAGGGTCCCACCTGGATCCGTGATGGGCTTAGTGTGCCTGAGGCCCTTCCTGTGGGCAGCAACCTTGCTGTACATGCTTGCGCTGTCCTTGGTGCCCTGCGGCAGTGTCTTCATCTTGGCTTTGGGGAGCAGAGGAGTTTGCTGCCATTCTGAGACTTGACAAGACTGAGTGGAAGAAAAAGCAGAAGTCAGCAGGGTCCCAAGAAATGGGGCAGCAGAGTCCATGAAATATAATTTCCTTCCAAGGTCACTTCCTCTGCTCCCCTCTTGATTTCCTGTCCAGGGTAGGGCTTCCTGGGACCCCAAGTGTTTTTGTTTCTAGCGCATGAAATGGTCTTTGGCCGGGGAGACAGGCCAGGATGAGCGACAGAAGGGCTGGGGGCTATAGACGGGGGTGCCCCGAGTTTCTCCACGGGGGGGTTCAGTCAGCGTCCTTCACCTCTGCTGCTAAAGGGGCGTCAAGCAGTCACAAAATCTCAAGACAGAGTGCCCGAGCTGAGAGGGGTCCCAGAAGGAGGAAGACTTTTGTTGAACTCCCACTCAGGCCACAAGCACACCTGTTCGTTTCTCCTCAGGGGACCCTCCGAGGGGCTGTTTGAGCTCCCAGTGTACCCATGAGGAAACAGGCTCAGAGAGAGTGTGCCATGTCATACCTCACACAGGACCGCAAGATGGGCCGAGGTTCAGATGCAGAACCACGTCTGTGACCTCAAAAGTTCACGCTTTTTCTAGCACACTACGCTTCGGAGAGCGCCCCTGCACAGCGGGGGGAATACGGATGCCCAGAGAAGAAAAGTTGCAGGATCAAGGGCAGTGAGCAGGGACTGGGCCCCAAGTCACTTCCAACAGGAGCAAAGGCGGGGCCCGAGGTCTCAATTTTCTGTGCTGTGTTCGTTCTCTCCCGTACTGTCAGGCCTGTGTTCTCTGTCAGCAACCAACTGCCCTCCCACCTCCACGGATGCAAGCCCCTCCTGCCTCCCCTTGCAGTACAAAATGCAAGTTTCCCCAAAGCCCCCCCACAGCAATTTCCTTGCTACACTTTACAACGTGCTTTGGATGTGGTGAGGTGCCCGGGCTGGGCGGTCGGACCCAGCGTCAAACCCCAGGTCGCCCATTTGCTAGCTGTGTGATCTCAGGGCGGCTCATCTCCCTCTCTGTGCCTCTTGTTTGCTCACTGTAGAAAGAGCCCACCTTGCAGGGACATCAGGAGAGCCGTGCGGGGTGAGGCGCGGGCAGTGTCCGCCACGGAGAAGACACCCAGCAGGCCGTGGCTAAGAAGCCAGCACTGACCTTATCCCCGGGGTCACTGCGAGAAAATGGGAGAGCAGAGGCCACAGAGCGAGTGAACTGGGCCATAAGCAGGTCTTTCTGCCTCTTTCCCTGCTTCTCTCTCCATCCCTGGGACTCGGTTTGGGTCAGTTCAGCCCTCACCAACGCTGTCTGCCCACTGCAAGCAGGTGGGGTCCCTGTCCTCAGACCCCTCACGGCACACTGGAAACCAGGTGTTGTCCCGCCCGCACCACCCCTATCCGCGCCAGGCCGCGTACCACAGGGCAGGGTGAACACAGAAGGGTGAGGGCTGTCACCTCCACACAGGAAGCCTGAGCGGAGCCTTCCCCACTGAAAGGAGGAAGCACATTCTGGCAAAAGGCCCAGCACGTGTTAAAGTGCTGAGGCAGGGATCACGGCACACCGAGTAGCTGTGGGAGCTTCTCAGCGGCTGAGTGCGGACCAGAGTGGGTGCTGGAAGAGGGGTCTGGCGGGGGGAGATTGAAGTCAGCTTATAGACGACCCTCCCTGGATGGCATGCTAAGGGGTCAACATTACACCCTGGCCGTGGGGAGCCACTGAAGGTTCAGAAGGCTCAGAGGACAGGGCCGAGGCCCATCGGTGACCAGGGAAGGGCTTGGGAGGCCATTCTGACAGCGGTTGGTGTGGGAAGGGGGGTTGGAGGCTGCTGACACACTTTAGGTGACAGCTGATGAACCGGAATGAGGGGATGACAGCAGGTAGAGCACGGAGAAGCCTCACGCTCCCGCTCAGGCCCCCCACATCTGAACTGGGTCTCTGGGCAAGTCTCAGGGTCTCTGAGTCCTCATGGTGTCGCCCATAAAATATGAATCCTCGTACCAGCAGCAGATGATCAGCACCGAGTAAGAATGATGGGTGCACAGCGTGTGCGCGTAGAAACTGTAAGCTCTGTACGACAGAGCCGTGACTCAGGACAAGGAACCGGCAGGACCCGCAGTGACCCCGGCGGGTTCCCCTCCCTACCCGCTTTGGTATGTTGGTACCTGGCCACTTTTGTTCTTGCCGCTTTGTTTCTTCTGCCCACTGAGGCCTTGACCTTTGGGGGGCCGCGGTGGGGGGGGCTGGTTCTCGAAGGCCGGTAACTGCCGGAGCTTATAGTAGAAGGCTTCCGTCAGCTCCTCCACGGTGGCGACCGGGGGAGGCCCAGCCGGCTGGCCCGGCTGCTGCTCGGTCTCCACGACAGTCAGGTCCAGCCACCGGGGAGGGAGCTCAAAGCACATGTCAGGTTTAGAGTCGAAGCTGACCACCAAGAAGGGTTCCACGATCTTCTCCTCCAGCCGCAGGCCTGGGAAGGAGGGCAGAGGGTCAGCAGGCTGGCTGCCGTCCTTGGCCACCACCTTGACTTCACAGGGCAGCGAAAACTGGGCAGTCAGGTCTCCCAGGCTGTAGCGCCGATTATCACTCATCTCCTCCACGAAACTACTGGAGATGTAGAGGGGCAGCAGGATCTGCTCTTCACTTTCTATCTCTTCATAATCTTCCTCCTCCTCCTCATCCTCCTCAGCCTGGTCACTTAGCCGCTGACATACCAAGACATCTATGTCCTGGCCTCCAGCCCCGTGGGCCTGGCCGGGCCTCAGCACCTCCAGCCTGTCACCCACAGCCAGGGACGTGAGCCTAAGGGTCTCTAACCCTTCGACCTCACAGTCCTTTGTGGCCACGACCCGGAGCGGCTGGCCTGGCTGGAGGGCACCCAGGAGGTCACAGGCTGTGAGGAACTCTCTCGGCCGCCGCCGCAGCTTGCCCTGATAAGCCCCGGAGACCATGAAGTGCCTGGGCACCTTCCGGCCCTTGGTCGAGACCAGGATCCGCCAGGGCGGTGAGGCCAGGCCATGGACGCAGAGCCGCTGGCCTTTCTGCAAGGAGCCTGCCCACGGGCCGAGGAAGATGGGGGGCCCCTCCGGAACCTCCAGGATCTCTGCAGACAGAGGGAAGGGGCCTCCCCGGGCCAGGGCCTCACTCAGCAGCAGAGGCTGGATAAAGTGGATGTGCTGAGAAGAGGCGGTGACGTCTTCCACATCGACCTCCAGGGTGGAGGGGATCTTGACGACGGTTCTGCGCACTGTGGGGAGGGGAGGTCAGCTCAGGGGGCGCCCCACACACCAGCCCAGGGGTGTCCCTGTACTCGCAGCAAAGAGGTCCCAGGTGACCTCCTCCCTGTCTGTTCTGCCAACCTTTCCCTATGGCATCAGATTCCTTGTTCACTCTTTTCCTTAACCTCTTTTCGAAAGCTATTATAGGAATTTTTATTTTATTTTATTTTATTTATTTGACAAAGAGATCACAAGCAGGCAGACCGACAAGCAGAGAGAGAGAAGGAAGCAGGCTCCCTGCTGAGCAGAGAGCCCAATGTGGGGCTCAATCCCAAGACCTTGGGATCAAGGCCATGAGCCGAAAGCGGAGGCCCAATCCACTGAGCCACCCAGGTGACCCTATTATAGGAATTTTTAAACATTTACAAAAGTACAAGAGTATAGTGAACCCCCTATCAGCTAGCTTCAATATTTAATTCATGGCCCACCCTCTTTCATTCATATCCTGTCTGTTCCCCTCCACGGGGTCATTTTGAATCAGAATAATCACGTGTCATCTTGACCTTTCAGCGTGTATCTCTCAGAGAAGAGATGAAGTTAAAAACATAACCATAATGCCATTACTACATCTAGATAATAATTATTTGATAATTCATCAATAACACTATCTAATTTGTCCAACCACTTTTTAAACTTTAATTGAATTTTGAATGTAATTTTTATTTTATTTTTTAAATTTATTTATTTGACAGACAAAGATCACAAGTAGGCAGAGAGAGAGGAAGAAGCAGGCTCCCTGCTGAGCAGAGCGCCTGATGCGGGGCTCGATCCCAGAACCCTGGGATCATGATCTGAGCCGAAGGCAGAGGCTTTAACCCACTGAGCCACCCAGGCGCCCCTTGAATGTAATTTTATAAGCTACCTTGCCAAATCCTTTCTGCGTTTGTGTGTGTGTGTGTGTTTTAAGGTTTTATTTATTTATTTATTTATTTGTCAGAGAGCGAGAGCGAGAGTGAGAGAGAGAGAGAGAGCACGCGCAAATGCACACAAAAGCAGGGGGAGTGGCAGGCAGAAGGAGGCTCCCTGTGCAGCACTTGATCCCAGGACACCGGGATCACAACTTGAGCTGAAGGCAGACATTTAACCAACTGAGCCACCCAGGAGTTCCTCCTTTCCGCATTTTAAATAAAGAGAAAAAAACACATTAAGAGGGGCGCCTGGGTGGCTCAGTCAGTTAAATGTCCAACTGTGATTTCGGCTCAGGTCATGATCTCAGGATTATGAGATTGTGCCCCGAGTCCAGCTCCGGGCAGCGTGTGGAGCCTGCTTAAGATTCTCTCCCCACCTCCAACGCCCCACCCCACTCATGCACACTCAATCTCTCCCTAAAAAAAAAAAAAAAAAAAATTAAATTAAATTAAAATTAAGAAAAACACCAGTTGGGGCTCCTGAGTGGCTCATTTGGCTGAGCTTCCGACTCTTGGTTTCCACTCAGGTGGTGATCTCAGGGTCATGTGATCAAGCCCCAAGTCTGGCTCCTCACTCAGAGGCGAGTCTGCTTGGGATTCTCTCTCCCTCTGCCCCTCCCACTTGTGCGTGCTCTCTCTCTCTCTAAAATAAGTGAATGAATCTTTATTTTATTTTTTTTATATTTTATTTATTTATTTGACAGAGAGAGATCACAAGTAGTCAGAGAGGCAGGGAGAGAGAGAGGGGGAAACAGGCTCCCTTCCGAGCAGAGAGCTCGATGTGGGGCTCGATCCCAGGACCCTGAGATCATGACCTGAGCCAAAGGCAGATGCTCAATACACTGAGCTACCCAGGTGCCCCTGAATCTTGAATAAAAATAAAAATAAAAAACACTGGCTAATGACCTTGGCAACTTGTTTCCTCTCTGGACATCAGCGAGTACCAGGTTTATAAATGCAAGAGGCAGCTCTGTAAGCGAATGTCCCTTATGTGTGAGCCATATGGGAGACAAGCGAGGAGCAACCTCCCCTCTCACAGAGGGAGAAACTGAGGCCCGGGTGGGGACAACCCTCAGGCCACAGTGCTGGGATTTTTGTTCTGTGCGGGGTGAGCCAACGTCTGGTTGAAGCTGGGAGGTAGCCACAGGGGGTTCATTCTACGGTTCTGGTTTTCTTCTTCAAAGGACTTTATGAATTCCCAGAACTGCCTCATCACCCAGGGCAGACGCCGGACCCACCATTCAAAGCCCTGGTCCCCAGGCCGTGCTCTCTGAGTGCTATTTCCCACAAGACGCCAGGGCTCCCTGGGAAAGAGATAACTTCCTGGAGCGGAAACGTGCCACAGTCTGGAACCACTTAAACCAGAAAGCAAGAAAAATGTATTCGAGACCATTGCAGGTGTGTCAAAAGGCTCCCCTGAGGCCAAGGCTGAGATAAGGTGAGCACCAATAATGATGCCAGTGGATTAGAACACTGAAAATATTGAGTTCACTGAATATTGAAAACACTGAAAATCTGTGAGTTCATAATGATGATTTAAAAAAAAAACAAACCACCCTAAATAATCATCCTTGAAGAATGCTAGGGAGCCAACTCATTTTAAAAAACTAGGAAACGGTGGGGGTGGGGGTGGTCCTGGGTGGCTCAGTGGGTTAAAGCCTCTGCCTTCGGCCCAGGTCATGATCCCAGGGTCCTGGAATGGAGCCCCCAGTCAGGCTCTCTGCTCAGTGGGGAACCTGCTTCCCCGTCTCTCTCTGCCTACTTGTGATCTCTGTCAAATAAATAAATAAAATCTTAAAAACAACAACAACAACTAGGAAACGGGCCCCTGGGTGGCTCTGTCAGTTTAGCATCCAATTTTCGGTTTCAGCCCAGGCCATGATCCCAGGGATGTGAGACTGAGCCCCGAGTAAGGCTCTGCGAGGCTCTGCACTCAGCAAGTAGCCTGCTTGAGAGTTTCTCCCTCCCCTTCCACCCCTCCCCAACAAGCACACTCTCTCTCAAATAAATCTTTAAAAAACAAAACCAAACCAAACCAAAACAAACTAGTAAACAAAGTATACATCTCTTAGGACGTTCCTCCCTATAGGCTGGAGGCAGCGAGCAGAGCAGGGCTCGAGAGCCAGGCAGAACCCGGCCAGGTCCGCCAGAGCGGAGGGAGAATGGTACCCGGGGACCCTGACTTACATAAACACAATGTCCCGCTTTTCTCATGCTGGAGTGGTGGGGGCGGGGAGTTGCTTTTTATAGTCCGTTCCTGACTACCAGATGAAGAAGGAGCCCTAGGACTCAAATCACTATTGCAACAGCCACTCACATCACAGATGCCGGCCCAGTGCTTTGCATCTGATCGACACCAAGGTTGGTGCTGCAAGTTAGGCTGGGGACAGACACAGAGAGGGGGGCTGGGGGGGTGGACTCCTTGCCCCACACCTCCTGCAGCCATGAGAACCTCCTGGGTCTGGTCAAACCTCTACAGATGTGTGGCAAAGAGCCAACAGCTGGCCTGAGGCTTTTATCCCTAGAAAAGCCTGCCTACAAGGCTGGTCCTCCACTGGTGTCTGGGGATGTGGTTTAGTGTGTGTTCCCACCATCCTCTCACTGCGGGGCGGTGGTTCCCATCCTTAGCCTGTACAGTCAGGGATGCCGAACACGTGCTCTCTGACTGAGGTCTAGAATTGGGGTGCGTGCTAAGCAGAGGGGACCTCCGTGACCAGCCCCCAGTAAAGACCTCGGGCACTGAGTCTATGAGGTTCCCTGACAACAGCTCACACGTGTTGCCACAGTTCAGTGCCAGAGGGACTCCGTGTGTCCTGTGTGACTCCACCTGGAGGCAACTCTTGTGTCCTTTCGCTGCAATAAATCACGGCTGCGAGTACAACCGGATGTCAAGTCCCATGAGGCCAATACAGGGGACAGACGCCCACTGGCTCCATCGCAAGGACGCTGTCAACAAAATCCAAATGCGAGACAGCCTGCAGGACAAAGAGCCGAGTCCCTTCAACAGATAAATTATAAGAAAAATAAGAAAGGTGACCCTGTAGAGTAACTGATTTAAAAGGCCTGAAATCAACAGCAATCTTGTGGGTCTTGTCTGGATCCTGCTGTGAACATACTGTAGGACAATTTAGGAGACAGGAGAGGAAGTACAAACACCAAATAGTGGTATAAGGAGTTATTGTTAATTTTTTTGGTGTGATGAGGGTATTGTGTGCCTGTTTAAAAAAATTATTTTTAGGAGCACCTGGGTGGCTCAGTGGGTTAAGCCTCTGCCTTCGGTTCAGATCATGATCTCAGGGTCCTGGGATCGAGCCCCGCATCAGGCTCTCTGCTCAGCAGGGAGGCCTGCTTCCCCCTTTCTCTCTGCCTGCCTCTCTGCCTACTTGTGATCTCTCTCTCTATATCAAATAAGTAAATAAAATCTTTAATAAATCATTGTTTTTAAAGACACACTGAAGTATTTATATGAGAAATGATGGGATACGTGGGGTTTGTTTTGAAATAATCAGGCAGGGTGGGGAGAGACGAAACAGGACAGATAGGTCCTGTAACTGTGATGTCGGGTGACGGGGTCCAGGAGGTCCTCAAACTCTGTCCTCCAGGGAAGAGGCCCCAGGGCACCCATTCCGCCTCCACTCCAGCTCGGCCTCCCAGCAGCCATACTGGCCGGCTTCTACCGTTTCACCAGCCCTGCTCAGCACACTGCCCCCAGCCTGACCTCAGACAGCCGAAGAGACAGCTAGGGATTCACCCAGTGTCCCTGTCACACAGACGCGGGGGCCCTTGAGGAACAATCTCTTCCTCCCCAGAGGCAGGAAAATCTGTTTCTCCTGAGCAAACGGTCAAGGTTTTACTGTGTAGCTGTTGCTTTGTCCTAGTTGCTAGCGAGCTCATAATCCAACTTTTGCCTAATTTTATAAAGAGTGGGACCTCACTCTTAAGTTCCCTCATTTTCCTGTCTCCTTTTAGTAATGCCCCACTATCTGGGACTCTTCATTCTGTTATATTGTATGTACTGGGTAAGCGACCTGGTACTTGGGGTACCTTCCAACTGAGCAGCTTCCCAGGAGCCCCTCTCTCACCCCGTCAACCCTCCCCCCCACAATCCGCCCCAGCAACTCACTGTGCATGATGGCTTGGATCTCATACTGGGGCCTCAGGAGCAGGGACTGCCAAGGGAGTGTGGGGCAGGTGAAGAGGCGGTCGCTCAGGGCTGGATCCTTCAGGGCCTGGAGGAGGGGCCGAGGGGCACCAGGCTCCCATTCCCAGAAGGGGCCCCTCTGGGACAAGGGCAGGTACAGAGTGAAGTGCTGGGTTTTGGTGTCCAGCACACAGCGGGCATGGTAGGTCCTATGATACTCCTCCACATCCTTGAGCAGGAGGGGCTGGTCCCTGGGCACCACCCTGGCCTCTGTGGTGATTTTGTGTGTCGACATGAAGCCAATGGGCAGCTTCCTGGAGCGCTGGGTTGCAGCAGAGAGCAGCTCCTCCAGGGTTTCGTAGCTCTGAGGGCCGGTGAGGGGGCTGAAGTGGCCTGTGGGGCACAGCAGAGGGTATCAAGGTGGGACGGGCCCTTGTGGGTCCAGGGACACACATACCAGGCCCTGGTGGGCCACAGAGAACCCAGTCAGAATCCCCCAAAGACAAGTCCCAAGCATATGGACATCCAGGCCGCAGGGTTGAGGGACAAGCAGCAGCCAGTGACCATGTGTAAAGGGACAGTGACAAGTAGAAATGGGGACAGTTCCTCCTTACGCAGAGAAGCAAGAACTTAGAGGGACTGTCATCAGAGACAGAACAGGGATGTGTTTTCCCAAAGACACTGACAACGGCCACCTGTGCCTACCTCCTGAACCGTACCTACCTCCAATTCTGCCAACTTTGCTTCCATGTTCCTCACCACCACTCCAATCCCATATACCCAACACCAATCACCCCATGCTGGGGCAGCGCCACTGTCCCCCTCTTTCACAAACTAGACACCCAGGAGCTCCTAGCCAAATGGCCTCTGACCACCACCCTTCACCCCACATCCTGTCTGCCAGTTCTGGTGGCCCGACTGTTCTTCCCCCATCCAACTTCTTCCCCTGTCCCCATTCATGCTTCTCCCGCCACTGTACTGGCCTAAAATAGCCCACATCCAGACATCGCTTCTGGTCCCCTCTGCAAGTTATCCCAAGTTACCCCAAGTTACCTCAAGGCCCCCTCCTGTCTGTGTGACAAGGACTTTCTCCAAAGGTACCAGTCTAGACTCTAGGCCATGGCACACAGCCGGCAGAGTGGGGCTTCCCAACCAGGCTTCAGCGTCCCAGCCACCCCCCACCCCTGTCTGCCCAGCTCACGACATGTGTCCTGCAGGAACCGAGCTCCGTCATTTCTGGAGCACCAGATATGCCCATGCTACTCCCTGTGTTACTCCCTCTGGAAGTCCTCCTTCCTGCTCAGGTGCCACCCCCTCCAGGAAGCCTGCCCAGATCCCTGAGGTGTTCTCCTCCTGCCAAGAACCCTCTCTAAACTCTGTGTCGACTCTTGCCCTCCTCTCGCTGTCACCCCCCCAGGTCATCCTGAGCTCCACACCCCCAGCCCCGAGCGCACAACAGGTGTCAGTAAATGTGTGGTGGGGAAATGTGTGAACAAACACAGAGACAGGCACGTGGACAAAGATCCGGAACAAAGAGAGTCCCAGCCGAGAGGCAGATGTGACCAGAGAGATGGATATGGAGAGGGTGCGGCCACTCCAGGTTAAGGGCATTGTCAGACCCCTCAGAGGACATCGGGGCCTTGGGGCACAGCAGTGGGGGATGTGAGAGCACAGGGGCCAAACTTGAGGGTTGGTAGTGCATGCTGGGGCTGGAGGGGGCCGGTGCACTCGGGGTTGGTGGGGTGGGGGTGGGGGGGTTGTTGGTGGACAGGACACAGAGCTGTCTGCCTTACCACAGAAGTTGGGGGGGATTTCTATGGTCTGGCCTGTTCCTGGGTTCTCGCAGACCACCTTCTGGAGGCGAACCTGGGTGACCTTGATCAGGTCCCCTGTGGAGAGGCAGCACTCATTCCCAGAGATCTCGTAGATGGAGCCTGCCAAGAGACAGATTCGGTTTCTGTGTGTCAGAGGAGCCAAGTGCTAGCTGGCCTGTGCCCTGTTCCCCGACAGGCTGCACTCTGCCTCTGCTCTGCACTGGTTCCTGCAGCCTGGAGCGGCCTCCCCTGTCCTTCCCTACCCAATGGCCTTTGGCTCAGCCACACTCAGGTCACAGGAACCCTGCCTGTGTCTTCCTTCAGCGCTGGATGGACCCTCTGTGAGACACTTCTCTGGCCTTCTCCACACCCCCATGCCTCCTGAACGGAGCTCACAGGCAGGGCAGGGCTGGTCCACCCCAGCATCACCGGCCCTGACCCAGGCCTCGCCGCCAAGCCTGGGCTGAAGTCCTGGGCAAGTAAGCAACGCCCAAAGTCCCAGCTGCCTCCGTACAGCTAGGGCCTCGGGCCCAGAGAAGGGCAGAGACTGCCTGGAGGTCACACACACAGACTGACACCAGTACCAGTGCTTTCTTCTTCACGTGAGCTGTGTTTAAAGGAAGCACAGGAGGAAGCGGAGGGCCACCGACAGGGTGGGCACAGGAGGCAGGTGTCTGGGCTGCCACCATCAAGCCAGTAGTCCCACTTAATGATTCTAAAGTGTCTAAAGCAGTGTCCGGAACATAAAAGGTGCTCGATAAAGATCTCCCCTCTCCCCCCACCCACAGGCTGGACAGACTCCATCTGTGGACTTGGGACCCAACAGCGCACAGAGTTCAGCCTTGAGGCCAGCTGACTCCAGCCCTTCCAAGGCATCCCCAGCAGGGCTTTCAGAAGCTGATGATAATCCCACCTGCATACTGGAAAAATGCACATGGGCTCATAATCTGCAGTTTCATGGGGCGGCCCCGCAGGGCTGGTGTGAACAGCAGCTGGGGCACTGGGCATTGGGCACTGGACTGCCGATATGCTTTGCATTGAAGACCTATGACTGTCCTCTGAGGGAGGACCTGCTCCCCACCCTAAAAATAATGAGCTGCGCCTGGGTGAGGCTGGGTGGTTCAAGGGAGCAGAATAGGGACTCCAGCCCCGGGCGCTTGTCTCTACAGCTGGAAGCCCTCATGACGCAGCTAACTGCTTTGGAGAGTGGGGCCCCTTCCTCTGCCCCAGGACTCCTACCATCTGAACCTGGGAGAAGGTTCTTCTCTCACCAAACATCCACCACTTCCCACACCCCAGGTCAGGCAGAATGAGGAAGCAGCCATTGTGACACTTGGTGGTCAGGGGATGATGTCAGCAGGAGCACAAACACGAGAAGCGCCTGCAGGGAGCCCCCAAAGGAAAGTCAGCCTTTGAACCCACATCTGCCAGATTCCCAAGGGTTCCTGGCCAAACCCAGTGTGCGGTGGCAGGTCCTGTCCCCTGTGTGGCTTTCCATATGTCGCCCCATTGGTCTGGGCTCCCCCCCTTGGAGCCTCAGAACACTTCCCCTGGAGCCTGCTGTGGCAAAGCAAGGGAAGAGAAAGAGGGAACAGATGCGCAAGGGTACCCCTGCCCTAGTTTGCTTTCTCAGGAAGGAGCCTCTCCCCCTCCACCCAGTCTCCCAAGTTCCCTCTACCTCCGACGTCCCCACTCCCTCACCTCACCCTCTGAGCGGCTTCCCCACCCCTCCACCGCCTGTCCGTCTCGCCCTTCTTGCTCCTTCAGGCAGCAGGAGCCGTTGAGCCCCTGCTCTGCACCCATTCCTGAGAACCAGGAGGCAGACGTGCAGGTGCGCAAGGAGCAGAGAGCGGGGAAGGCTGCTGCGGGGAACAGTGGCGCACGCTGAGAACCGAGCTGAGAGATCAGGTCGCAAAGCTGAGGGCGAAGGTGGGCTGGAAGGACTGAATGAAGGCGCGTAGACAGGCGTCAAGGGGGCGGAGTGGGACGGCAGGCGGAGGAGGGGGCTGACCTGGCACGAGCCCCTATGTTCCGCTTTCCCACGGTCAGACCTCCCGCGGTGCTCACCGCGGTTTCACCCCTGCTTGGCTCGGTTCCACCCACCTGAGTGTCTAAGCTCATTGACTTACCACCACCCTACCGGCAATCAGCGCTCTCCCATTCCACGAAAGCAAAAGCCGAGGCCCAGAGAGGTTGAGTGTGGCCCCAAGTCATACCTGGGCTTGGGCAGTGGCAGCGTAGCTGGGTTTCCCCGGTTTCCGTCGCCTGGGCAGCGCCCCTGCCCCACCACCCAGCGAGAGCCAGGCCGCGGCCCCTCACTCACCCTGGAAGTAGACCCCGGAGCAGACCCGCAGCACACGCGGGAGGGAGGCGAGGTCCAAGGCGCAAACGAAGTCGTGCAGCGACACCGGCTCCATGGTCCTCGCGGTTCGTTGGACTTAGACTGAGTGGCCGCTGCCCGCGCTCGGAGCCCGCAGCCCCGCCCCGCCCCACCCCGCCCCGCCCCGCCGAGGTGGGCGGGGCCTCTCCATCTCCCGGCGAGGGGACCTTGCGGGTGCCATCTGACCGCCTCGGTTTCCTCAACCCTAAAATGGGAAGCAGTGCCTACCTCTCACCTTGGCGGCGTGACGTCAAAGGTCTAGATCAGGGCCTGACGCCCAGAGGCTCTGACTAAATGTCCCCTCGTCCCCAATGGTCTGTGATGTATCCCGTGGTGGAGGAGGGGGCGCTGATGGAGATGAAGGAGAAGTCCCAGCTGCTCCCCACCTGCCCCTGTCGTCTTCCCAGTTAGAAGGAGGAAACGCGGCCGGCCTGCTGTAGTTCTGGGTCTCACAGAAGACCTGTGCCCTGCACTCTGCGTCCGCGGAGAAAGATGCAGTGTCAGGTCTCCTGATTCCCTCTCCGGGACACTCGCAGTCCTCTACGGACGGGGAGCTCACCACCTTTCCAGGACGCTCATACCTGCTGGACATTTGTAGTTAAAATTTCTTCCTTGGGCTATAGAGAAATCTGCTTAGGCGAGAGCCCTCTTGCTTGGTATCTAACTTTAAACAAATCACCGACTTCTCAGTTTCAGTTTCCTCATCTGTAAAATAGGGCAAAGAATATTTTCCTAGCTGGTTGTGAGGATTAAATGAGATCATTTAGGTATTGCGCAAAATTATTTCACTTTCTGTTACCAGAGAAGTAATAGACTTCTAATCAGAAATAATAAAAGGTTTGGGGCGCCCCAGTGGCGCAGTCGATTGAGCCTCCAGCTCTTGGTTTGGGCTGAAGTCATGATCTCCCGGTGGAGAGAGATCTGAGCCCAGCCGGAAGAGAGGGGGAGAGGCTTACCTGAGATGCTCTCTCTCCCTCAGCTTCTCCCCCCTGCTCTCTCTCTCACTCTAAAATAAATCTTTTTTTTAAGTAATAATAAATGTTTAAAATAAAAGGAATAAACCCTAATTAACCCTAATTAAAGACACTGACAAAAAAAGGAATAAACCCTAATTAACCCTAATTAAAGACACTGACCAAAAAAATGACAAAAAAAAAAAAAAAGACACTGACAAATAGAGGACATTCTTTACCACTATCCAAATATACTTACTACAAACACTTGGCTGTGTTTCTTTCAACACTTTATTCTGTTTGTGTGCAGATTTTAAACTTTTTAAAATTTACACTAGAGTTGCAAAAATAGATTTCCCATACATCCCTCAGCTAGTTTTAAATTCCCCTAATGCTATCATCTCACATTACCTGGGCACATTTGTCAAAACTAAGAAACCAACATTGCTACATTAATGTTAACTAAATTGTAGACTTTATTTGGATTTTATCTGCTTTTTCTCTGATGTACTTTTTCTGTTCCAGAATCTCACCCAGGAGTCCGTATTGCATTTAATCTTCATGTCTCCTGTGTGTGACCCGTTCTCAACCTTTCCCAGTTCTTCTTCTAAGCTTGACAGTCTTGAGGAGAACAGGTCAGGCATTTTGCAGAATGCCCCTCAAATGGGATTTTTTCTGATGCCGTCCTCACGATTAGACTGGGGCTTTGGTTTTTCCGGGGGGATACTACCAAGGTGATATGCCCTTCTCATCACTGCCTCTCCTAGGGGGCACATGACATGGGCACAGGACTTTTCACTGTGACGTTAACCGTGATGGCTTAGTTAAGGCGGTGTTTCCGGGTTTCTCCACTGGAAACTTGCTATTTCCACGGTTCATACTCCAGTCTTTGGAAAGAAGTCGCTAAGTGCAGCCCACCGTTAGGGAAAGCTAAGCCCCACTTCCCAGAGTGAATAACATCCAAATAAATTATTGGGAGTCCTCTGTAAGAAAGATGTGTCTCTTCTCCCCCATTTATCTATTTATTAAGCTATTTATTTACATCAGTATGGAGTCATGGGTATTTACTTTACACCTTGACTTATAATCTAATACTACATTATTGCTGTTGTTGCTCAAATCATTCCAGCCTGGGGAGTTCCTTTGGGTTGGCACCTGGGTCACTTGGCCATGCCCTCCTCGTTCTGCATTCTCAGCCCTTCCTTACTGTCTGATGCTACAAGATGCTTCAGGCTCATCTGGTTTTCTTTCTGCCCCAGCCCTGCATGGAACCATTTCTCCCAGAAGCCTGGTTCCTTTTATTGGAGAATGGCATTTGGAACCCACAATCTGTCGCAGAGTACACCATGCCACAGGGTTGCCTCTTAGTTTTGTCTTTTTCTTTCTTTGCATAAACATTACAGACACGCTGCCCACCCCATGACCCAGCTGACATCAGGTCCCGCCTTGACCTTCAAAGAGAGGTTCCTGAGTGATAACACTCAACAGAAAACTTTAAAATCCTCCCTTTCCTGGGGCACCTGGGTGGCTCAGTGGGTTAAACCTCTGCCTTCAGTTCAGGTCATGGTCTTGGGGTCCTGCAATCGAGGGAGCCTGCTTCTCTCTCTCTCTCTGCCTGCCTCTCTGCTTCCTTGTGATCTCTCTGTCAAATAAATGAATAAAATCTTTTTCAAAATTTTTTTAAAGATTTTATTTATTTAATTGACAGCCACAGATCACAAGTAGGCAGAGAGGCAGGCAGAGAGAGAGGGGGAAGCAGGCTCCCCGCTGAGCAGAGAGCCCGATGCGGGGCTCGATCCCAGGACCCTGGGATCATGACCTGAGCCGAAGGCAGAGGCTTTAACCCACTGAGCCCACCCAGGTGCCCCTAAATGAATAAAATCTTAAAAAAAAAAAATCTGGGGCGCCTGGGTGGCTCAGTGGGTTAAAGCCTCTGCCTTCGGCTCAGGTCATGATCCCAGGGTCCTGGGATCGAGCCCCGCATCGGGCTCTCTGCTCAGCGGGGAGCCTGCTTCCCCCTCTCTCTCTGCCTGCCTCTCTGCCTGCTTGTGATATCTCTGTCAAATAAATAAATAAAATCTTAAAAAAAAAAATCCTCCCTTTCCTTTGCCTTTATCTTTTCCCAGATTCCTGGGCACAGAAGTGGACCTACCAGATTAGCAGGCAAAAGCCTGCTACAATACAACACATTGAAACATTTCCTTGCCATTGCAATTTTGCAGTCTTATATTTATATGTGTAATTGTTTATTTAATGTCTCCTCAACAATTAGTTAGCTTCTGGAGGCGCCTGTATGGTTCAGTGGGTACAGCATGCGACTGTTAATCAGAGTCACGAGTTCGAGCCCCGCATTGGGTGTGGGGCCTACTTAAAATAAAATAGAAAAAAAAATTTTTTTTTAATCCAGAACTTAAAAAAAAAGACCGTTGTCTTCTGGTGGTCAGAGGTTGGAGTAGCAGTCTGCTTTGCTCCCCAGTATAGTCCCAGCATATCACAGGGCCTGGCAAACAGTAGATGCTCAATAAATTACTGTTGTTAATGACTCACTGAATGAATGCGTGGAAAATGTTTCCTTGAGATAGATCCCCAAAGTGGAATTTCTGGGTCAAATGGTATGCTGGTGTTTGTAGCTTCTGTGGGCATATTTGTCATGTTGAAAGGTTGTTGAGCCTCCAATGGACCCAATAAGAAAAGGAAGGACTCTTGCAAGAGCTGAGAGGAGAGGTACACAGGTATGCCAGGGACCATGGGGCCACAGGCCAGGGAGGAGGATATGTAGAGCAGAGGGGCCATTTCTATGTTTCCAGAAACACTGGCAGGTGTGATTCTGTGGGCACCTCCTCTGAGCAGGCTCAGTACAAATGTATGTTCACTTATGCCTCCCCACAAGCAAGACAGACAGACATTATCATTCCCATTTCACAGGTGAGAAAACTGAGGCTCAGAAGAGGCTCAGAAAAGTATTGCCTGAGATCATGTGACAAGAAAGTGGAGGAAGCTAGGAACTTTCTCTTTAAGTTTTTATTTATTCATTTAAGTGATCTCTATACCCAGTGTGGTGCTCAGACTCACAACCCCAAGACCAAGAGCTATGTGCTCTACCACCGAGCTGGCCAGGCGCCCCAAGGAACCGAGGGCTTCTGAGGCAGGCTAGAGGAAACAGTGACAATTACTCATCTCTTCCCCAGAGGTTTCAGTGGACCAAGCAAGTCTGGCAGATTTCTGCTCGGTTTGGGTTGGCCTAGAATTGCAGCAGAGGATGAAGAATAAAAAGACAAGCTTTGAAAATAGAGCTGGGCTCAAAGCCTGGCTCCACCACTTCTTAGCTGTGTGATCTTGGGCAAGTTCCTTAACCTCTCTGAGCCTCGGTCCCCTCTGTCCAGTGGGCACTGGTGGGAGCAGGGTCTTGGTGGAAATGGTAGTGTGATGGGCCTAGGGCAGGTGCCCAGTGCTCAATATCTGTTCTTATGATTGTTTTCGGAGGGCCTCCTGTGCCTCTGAATTTTCTCAGGAAACTCATCTCATTTACTTCTCTTAATTCCCTGCCTTCTACTTTAGGAAAATGAGATTCCGAGTGGAAAACTCTCCTCCTTGCTGTTACACAGCATGCAAATGGAGGAAATGGGATTGGAAGCCGGGCCTGGCCTGCGGTAGCCTTGGCCCCAGACCTTGGCACTTTTCCCAGCCTGGGAGCTCCTCAGGAGTTGAGTGGGGTGTGGAGAGGTCGGGGCAGGGGGCCTGGGGGAGAAGTGGGGGGAGGAGGGGCGGGCAGGCAGGGGGAAGTGGGGAAGGCAGCCTGAGGAGAGGCCTGCCACAGCCCAGAACTGGAGTTCCTCATTTCTTTAAGTCTCACAGTTTTCAGCATGGGAGGATGAGTGGCTCCAGGCTTCCTGTGGTCACAGTAGTAGGGTGATTCAGGGTGACTGGGGGTGGGGGGGTAGGGGTTGGGTCCCTGCCTGATTTGTTGGCACCAAACACTCTTGCACTTGGTACTTGGCCCTTCCAGGGGCAGGGTCCTCTCCAGGAGGGCAATGCAGCATCTGTCGGGGGTTTGTTAACAGCAACCTGTTGTCCCCTTATGTCCACCAGTGTGGCCCACTAGCCAGGGGGGCCGGCAGAAAACACTGTAGCAGTCAGGAGGCTTCTGGTGCTATGGGCTTCTGCCTCTTGGCACAGGCCCCGCTGGCTGCCTAGAGGTGGCCCCTTCCCAAGTTCCAAGGCTCTTGTGGGGTTCGGGGATGCCTGCCCGCACAATTACACACATGCTCATAGATTCAGCCCCGGGGCCTGTCACCGTCCAGGTCAGCAGAGACAAGTTCCCAGAACTCACGGATGAAACCAGGACTGCTCACCGCACTGGGAGCCCCGGGGACTTGAAGAGCCATCTGTTGTCTTTTCCCTGTTTTCTAGATTTTCTAGAATATGGTTTGTAAGGGTAATATAAGCAGCTCCCTGGCAAGGATTCCCTGAGACCATGGCACAGGCCATCCTGGAGGGAGCCCCCCCCCCCCCCCCCATCACCGCCGCCATTGCAGATTTCCACAAGGATGGAAATTCTTCTGGAAAGAAACGCTCACTCTCCATATGTCCTCAATGAAGACTTCACATGACTGGTTGTGAAGCTTTGAAGGGCTGTCAGGCTCTGTGTGATGAGAAAGTCCTTCAAACCTTACCTTCTAGACCTTGTGAAGCAGGGGTAGGCGAAGGAGTTTTCACAGCCCCCAGTGTTGGGGGGAAAGAGGAGGAGGGGCAGGGCATGAGAGAGGGGAGAAGGATGAGGGGCAGAGAAAAAAGGAGGGGGAAGGAGAGGAGAGAAAGAAGGGGACAGAGAAGGTGAGGGGAAGAGAGAAAGGAGAGGGGAGGAGAGGAAATATGAGAGGGGAAGGGAGAAGGGAGGAGACAGAGGAAAGAGAGGTAGAGAGGGGGAGGATGGGGAGGAGAGGAGACTGGAGGAGAGAGGAAGAGGGGAAGAAGGGAGGGAAAGTAGCTGCTGGGGACGGCTGGGCAGGAGCTCCTCGGGCCAGGGAACTGACTAGGTCTCAAATTGGGGGAGAGCCCAGGAAGGAACAGACCAAAAAGTGAAACCATCAGCCTCCAGCCTGGGGAAGTGGGTTTGAGCCCAGAGAGCTTTCTGGCCCTGTACTTCCTAACTGGGACCTGATGGAGGCCAGACCACCTGCTCCTCTCTGCAAAGGGACCACAGCACCTGCTTCGCTGGTGAGCAGAGGGAAGTACCGGGGCTCCCTTCTGAGGCAGGGATCAGGCTTTCTGGGCTAGAGGAGAGAAGCCTGGGACTGCTGTCTCCTTGCAGCAGAAGTTAAATGAAAAGTGGTCTCTTTATCAAAATATTAAAAATAGAGTTACTGTATGATCCAGCAACCCCACTTCTGGTGTGTATATGCCCAAAAGAATTGAAAACAGGGACTCAAATAGCTATTCGCACAACAATGCTCATGGTGGCGTTATTCATAATAACCAGGAGGTGGAAGAAATCCAAGTGTCCATCCGCAGATGAATGGACACACGTAGAGTGGAATATTCTTCAGCCATAAAAAAGGATGAAATCCTGACACGTGCTTCAACAAGCATGAACCTTGAGGATATTATGCTTGGTGAAATAAGTCCGTCTAGGAGATACCTAGAGGAGCCAACTTCATAAAGAAGGTAAAATGTGGGGGCGCCTGGGTGGCTCAGTGGGTTAAGCCGCTGCCTTCGGCTCAGGTCATGATCTCAGAGTCCTGGGATCGAGGCCCGCATCGGGCTCTCTGCTCAGCAGGGAGCCTGCTTCCCTCTCTCTCTCTCTCTCTCTGCCTGCCTCTCTGCCTGCTTGTGATCTCTCTGTCAAATAAATAAATAAAATCTTTAAAAAAAAAAAAAAAGAAGGTAAAATGTGGCTGCCGGGAACTACAGGGAGGGAAAATAAGGAGTTGTTGTTTAACGAGATTGAGTTTCAGTTTTGCAAGATGAAAAAGTTCTGGGGATTGGTTGTATCACAGTGTGAATGTACTTAACATCACTAAGTCCGTAGTTAAAAATGGCTGGTGGGGGTGGGGGTGGGGGAGGGGGGAGGTTCACTGTCAGACTCTTGATTTTTGGCTCAGGTCCTAATCTCTGGGTCCTGAGACTGAGCCCCACGTGGGGCTCCATGCTCAGTGCAGAGGCAGCTTGTCCCTCTCCCTCAGCTCCTCTCCTGCTCTCTCTCAAGTAAACAAATAAATAAAATCTTCAGGAAGAAAAATGGTTGAGATGGGCAGTATGTGGCTGGCTCAGTTGGAAGAGCATATGTCGCTTGATCTTGGGGCTGTGAGTTCAAGCCCTATGTTGGGTGTAGAGATTACTTTAAAAAATTTTTTTTAGGGATGCCTGGGTGGCCCAGTAGGTTAAGCATCTGACTCTTGATTTCGGCTCAGGTCATGATCTCAGGGTCATGAGATGGAGCCTGGCATCGGGCTCCACAGTGGAGCCTGCTTAAAATTCCCCCTACTCCTTCTCCCTCTGTCCCTTCCCACCACACACACATGCTCTAAATGAATATAGATAGATAGATAGATAAATAAAATTTCTTAGATGGTTAAGATGGCGAATTTTATGTTATGTGTATTTTATCACAATCTTAAAAAAAATCATCTGTTTCTAAACCTAAATCCAATAGATAGCATCGTTTATTCTTATAAGTCTTTTTTTTTTAAAAACAAGTCTTTTTTTTAAAGATTGTATTTATTTATTTGAAAGACAGAGATCCTAAGTAGGCAGAGAGGCAGGCAGAGAGAGAGTAAGAGAAGCAGGCTTCCTGCTGAGCTCAATCCCAAGAGCCTGGGATCATGACCTGAGCCAAAGGCAGAGGCTTTAACCCACTGAGCCACCCAGGCACTCCTAGCATCATTTATTCTTCAACAGTGATCTGGCTGGTATTGAGGTACAGGTTGTAAGCACTGTTCCCCCCAAATGTGGAAGCATGGCTCCATGGTCTTGTAGTAACGTGTTTGCTGTTGGGAATTCCAAGGTCATTCTTATCCTAGATCCCTTGAGTATGAAGGCTGGGAGTCTTCTCTCAGTCCCTGAGGCTCATTTCACACATTCAGCCATCTGCGGGTCTTCCATTCTTGCTTCTGGGCACCTATGGATATTTTTTTTTTTTTAAGATTTTATTTATTTATTTGGCAGAGAGAGATCACAAGTAGACAGAGAGGCAGGCAGAGAGAGAGAGGGAAGCAGGCTTCTTGCTGAGCAGAGAGCCCGATGCGGGACTCGATCCCAGGACCCTAAGATCATGACCTGAGCCGAAGGCAGCGGCTTAACCCACTGAGCCACCCAGGAGCCCTGGATATTTTTAATCTGGTAACTCACACCCCTCAGTTCTAGAAACTTCCTTGCTTTTCTGTTTGTTTTCTGGTTTTTTGTTTTTTTTTTTTTCTTTCAGGAGCTCCTTTAAATATATGTTGTATCTTCTGGGCCACTTCTTTATCTCCTGCCCTCTTGTTCTATATTCTAGGAAATTTTTAGGAAATTTCAGACTTCATCTTCTAACCATTCTTCTACTTCTAATAGTTTCTGCTTTTATATTTTTAATTTACAAGAACTTCTTTAAAATTGTATTTTTGAGGGGCACCTGGGTGGCTCAGTGGGTTAAGCCGCTGCCTTCGGCTCAGGTCATGATCTCAGGGTCCTGGGATCGAGTCCCGCATCGGGCTCTCTGCTCAGCAGGGAGCCTGCTTCCCTCTCTCTCTCTCTCTCTCTGCCTGCCTCTCTGCCTACTTGTGATCTCTCTCTGTCAAATAAATAAATAAATAAATAAATCTTTTAAAAAAAAATTGTATTTTTGAGGGGTGCCTGGCTGACTTGGTTAGTGGAGGGTGTAAGTCTGGAACTCAGGGTTGTGAGTTTAAGCCCCACATTGGGTGTATAGAGATTACATAAAAATAAAATCTAAAAAAAGAAAAATTGCATTTTTTATTCATTCTGGTCTTCATGAGTATTACATATCATGTGAGAAAGAGGGAGTTGCCAAGGATTGTCTTCTGCTTTGACCCACCCCTCCAAAGAAAAAGGCTTAGAAGTAACTAAGAGATAACATTTGTAACATAATTATCATAGACCAAGTTATCAATGAAGATAGCCAGTTACCATCACAGGCTTATTTTTGTTTTCTTTTTTTGTTTTAATTTTTTTTAAGGTTTTATTTATTGGACACAAAGAGAGAGAGAGAGAGATCCTAAGTAGGCAGAGCAGCAGGCAGAGGGAGAGGGGGAAGCAGGCTCCCTGCTGAGCAGAGAGCCTGGTGTGGGGCCCGATTCCAGGACCCTGAGATCATGACCTGAGCCAAAGGCAGCCACTTAACTGACTGAGCCACCCAGGCGCCCTTATTTTTGTTTTCAATTAGCAATCATCGCGCCTCTAATAAACCTCATTGCCCATGATCCTGCCACTGTGCAAAGCTTCAGGCTTATTTTTGGATTTAAAGTTACATCCACAGAGTGTTGTACAATGTGAAATGGTCATCTTTCAAGATTCTCTTGTGCAGCGGCACCTGGGTGGCTCAGTCAGGTAAGCAGCCAACACTTTTTTTTTTTTAAGATTTTATTTATTTATTTCAGAGAGAGAGAGTGCGGATGCATGAGTGGGGGGAGGGGCAGAGAGGCAGACGGCCTACTGAGCAGGAAGTCCCCTGCGGGGCCACTACCCTAGCCAAAGGCAGATGCCCAACTGACTGAGCCACTCGGATGCCCCAGGCAGCTGACTCTTGATTTCAGCTCGGGTCATGATCTCCAAGGCCTGGGATCAAGTTCCTACCCACCCCCAGTTGGGTGCTGTGCCTCCTTTTTGCCTCTCCCCACTGCTTGTGCTCTTTTCTCTCTCTTCATAAATAAATAAGTAAATTTAAAAAAAAAAAAGACTCTCTTGTGCAAGGACAGATTTATATTAATAAAACTAACACGTTTTTAATGAACAAAATCAAATTCCTGTATTGGACAGGAAAACAAGATGAATACTTTTTTTTTTTAAGATGGATACTTTTATGAAAGTTCTTGTTTTGACCCCTATCATGTCTGATCCTTAAGCTCATTTTTATGATGGAGTATAATAAATATTTCTGTTTCTACAGCTTCAGGACACAAAGGACAGGTACCTTCTCATCTTTCTGAGGCTTGTTTTCACAGTTTTTGTTCATTAGGAAGATTTTCGTTCTTACAGCCAGACATTGGAATTTCATTGACCTAAGGAGGCCAAGTCTTAGAACTAGAAAAAAAAACACAATTATTTAATAATTCCATTATTCAACAATACTGGAATACAGAGCATTTGATGCTTTTCTACAATAATATAGTTTGAGGTAACTTCCTAGAAGTATCTTCCTAGAAGGTAGTTTCTGTTTCTTGTTCTTCTCATCCTGTAAGTGTGTGTATATGGGTAGGGAGTGATTTTGGAGAAGAAAAGGGAAATAAGATGTCTCTACTTCACATGCTTGAAAAGGCAAACCTGGAGCATTTTACTAGATTGTATTGTACTTCTTCCCATCACAGGACCTTTGCATATGACATTCCATCTGCCTAGGATACACATGACCTTCTTGCCTGAGTAACTGTGTAAGGTAACGGTGTAAGGAAAATCTTCCCAGGACATTTCCTCCAACTCAACTAATTCCCTGTGACACCAGATGGGTCTTACCATTCAACTCAATTCTAACACTATCTACCCAGAGAGAGCTTCAGGGTAAGGGTTCAGTCCCATGGAACTGACCCCCTCCTTCACTTCATATGTCAGTTGCAAACCCAGGTCATCACTTGTGCTTCTGACCAACTGGCCATGGATTGGAAAATGACCCTCTCCTTAGGTTTGATTAATCTGTTAGAGTGGCTCACAGAACTCAGGGAAACACTTGCTTACACTTATCAGTTTATTAAAGGATGTAATAACGGATCCAGATGAGCACTCAGTTGAAGAGATATAAAGGACAAGGTGTGGGAAGGTCCCAAGTGCAGGAACTTCTATCCCTAAAGAGTTGGGGTATAACACTTTCCTGGTGTGGATGTGTTCACACCTTCCTGTACTATTGGGATTTTATGGAGGCTTCCCATAGGCCTGATCGGGTAGTAAGTCTGTTTCCAGCCCCTCTCCTTTCCTTGGAAAAGTGGGGGGCCACAGAGGCTGAAAATTCTAAGCTTCTAGTCATGGTTTGGCCCCTCTGGTGACCAGCCCCCTCCAGGAGTCATCCAGGAGCCCACCCAGATTCCCCTCCATAGAACAAAGATGCTCCTAGTGCTCTTCTCACTAAGGAATTTTTTAAAGTAATCTCTAGGCCCAGCCTGGGGCTTGAACACACAACCCTGAGATCAAGAGTCTCATGATCCACTGACTGAGCCAGCCAGGTGCCTCCACTTAGGAATTTATAAGGGCTTAGGAGCCCTCTGTCAGGAACAGGATATAGAGACCAAGATACAGATTTCCTAGTAACCTTTCCATCCTGGGTCTCAGCCTAAGCATCACATCCTCAAGAAGGCTTCCTGACCCTCCCACAGACATGGTATGGTCCCTTAGATCACCCAGTACAGTACCAGGAACCCCTTCTCCACAGCCCTCCTCATGGTTACAATGTGACCTTTACTTGTGATTTCTTTTCTTAGCATCTCTTCCCTGGCAGGCTGTGCTGGGAAGGAAAAAATTCTCATCTACCATTCAAGATTTTCTGGATAGTCTAAGAATTAAATTGACAGGAGACAGATCAACAGAAAATCAAATGTAATCTTGTTATCTATGGCAACGCCATAAGAATATGAGACCCAGTCAGGCAGTTAAGGTCTATGGGCCATCAGGAGCTAAAAAGAAGGGTTTAGTAGTCTGGAACTTCAAAGAGAAGGAAGACAATTCACAGGAAGGTGAGAAAGAGTAAATGTTTGGTAAACAAAGGTTTGGGGTGGGGGTGCCTACAGAAACAATGGGGCCTAGAGAGGAATTTTCACAAGCAGACTTTCCTAGGCTCCTCCCTGTCTACCACACCAGGTTTATATTATATTGTAGTTATCTTTGGTGATAGCTCCCTTCCTGGAACAGGTCTTCCATCAAAATCCTTTTAAAGAGTTGGGGGAGAGGCAAGAAGAAAAACTTCTTGAGTTTTCTGTTTCATAAAAATAATTAGCCTAGGGGAACCTGGGTGGCTTAGTGGGTTAAGCTTCTGCCTTTGGCTCAGGTCATGATCTCAGGGTCCTAGTATCAAGCCCTGCACCGGGCTCTCTGCTCAGCGGGGAGCTTGCTTCCCCCTCTCTCTCTGCCTGCTTGTGATCTCTCTCTCTCTCTCTCTGTCAAAAAAATAAATAAATCTAAAAAAAAAAAAAAAAAAAATCAGCCTAAACTAATCCTCTTGCCACAGAGACACATTCTGTTCTGGCAGATTTTCTCCATGAGAGCTGGGCATGTCTCTTCTTTGCCTATTTCCTAGCATTCCTTGAACAGATAATGGGAGGATTCTGGGATGGGATCAGCCCTCATTCCCCCAGCCCCCATGCCTTCCTCCAGATCCTGGGAGGATGACACTTTCTGGGGCAGAAGAAAGGGTTCCAGGGAGTCTGGAGCCCTGGGTTCTTGGCTTGTCACACAACAGCCTCTTCCTTGTGACCTTGAGCCAAGGAATTGCCTGAGTCTAAAGCGTGTGGCCTCACCACCATGATTCTCTTGGCCTGGCTTCCAGAGAGGGGCAAAACTTGCATTCATTGCAGAAAGTTCAGGAAAGCTGCGGTACCAAACCTGGCTCTGAGTGATACTCGGGCAACAACAGCTGCTGCTCACTCTTAGCCTCAGTTTCCCCAGCTGTAAGGAAAGGGGACTGAAGTAGGTCAGAGACCCCTCTCCCTCTCATTAGGACTTCTCCGTCTTCCTCAGCCCCAGGAACCTGTCGCACAGCACAGAGACGGCCCCCAGTACTCTGCCTTGTGGTCCTCTTCCCCCTCCACTGGGTCTGCCCCATCCATCCCCTGCCAGGCAATGCACAAACTTGAATTTGCATATACATGAGGCCTTGAGAAGGCCCAGGAAGGGGAACTTGGCTCACCAAGCCCAGGCACTGTGCCAGCGGCTTTCTGTGCATTGTTTCATGAAGCCTGCAAATAGCCCGAGGGGTAAATGATCTTCTTTCCATTTTACAGATGGGAAAACTGCCACCTAGAAAGATAAAGCGGTATGTGCCAAGTCCTGCAGTCAGGAAGGGACTGAGCCAGGATCCCAGGTTCGAACCACCCCTCTGTGCGGCTCGGAGAAGGGAAAGGTCCCTTCCTCATCCTCTCTTGTGCGTCTCCACAGGAACCTGTGCCCTGCCTCCTTATCTCCTTGATGAAGTTCTTGAACCTAGGTGAGGTTCAGTGGGGTGAGGTTCGGAGCCAACGGCTAAGAAAGAATTCTTAAGACGTCTTTGGTGCAAAGAGGTTTATTAGAGCACGGGGACAGGACCCGTGGGCAGGCGGAGATGCTGCGCCGGGCATGTGAGGAGTGGCTGGTTATATACACAGGAGTTGGGTAGGTGAAGACAAAGGGGTGTTCAGAAGGGCTATTGGGGTAAAGAAGACTGTCAGGATATTGAAGGCCTGGTTACTATCAAGCCAAGGCCGCTTTCTCTCTAATGAGGCACTAACATAAAGACAATTGGGAGTCTCCTGGTGGAATGTCACATTCCTGCTATCAAGCATCCTTGTTAGTGAGTTTTAGGTTTAAAAGAAATTTAACTTTATTTACTTTTCCTTCTACCTCAGCCTCCTTCAGTTTTTATGGAGGGGAGGGTGACATTAGGGCTTGAGGAACTGAGTTATGTGCCTCTGGAAATTGAGCTATTGATAAGGTAACTTCCTTGTTGTAAATCTCAAGGACATTTGTAAACCAAGGGAGACTCTGTCTTGCAGATTGTGATTTCTGCAAGTTAACTATTTGTTTCTCATTTATGGCAGTCAGGGGTGTCTGAGGAATGTGACACATATTACCGGAGGGGAGTGGGTGGAGAGGGGGTGCAAGGCGCCAGCTTTTGCTTTGTTTTCAGCAAGCCTCCTGCTCCCTCATCAACCTTACTTCCTCAAGGGTTTGGGAGTCTTGCGGAAATGTGACTTCAGATTGGTGATGTCTCTCTCCTCCCAGCACCAGTGGGAGGTCCATTGGACTCAGGGCTGATGCCTTCTGGGGTCACAAGCGAAAGGACACAGCATCACGACTCAGCCTGTTTCTTCTAGCTGGGAAGAACCTGCTTTCCCCGTGGGGCAGGATCCAAGGATCCAGGGAAGAAAGGGGGTTGGAAGAGCTCCATAACCATCTCTATTTCTGGCCCCCTGTGAGTTTGCTGGGAAATCGTGGTGAACGGGGCTTCCAGTCTCTGTCCTCTGGGCTCCCAGGTGGGGGAAAACCCAGCCGGTGTGAGTTACACAAGCAGACCCTTCCGCACCCTGGGACCAGAGAAGGCTGCCCAGAGGAAGTGATGGGAGGTGGAGACTGAGTGAGAGATCAAGGGGGAGGGCAGCAGGAAGGATACACACTGAGGAACTGAAAAGAAGTTTTTTGGTAGGAACAGGCCCTGCAAAGCTCCAGAAAGGAGTTTGGCCTTTAACCCAAAGGTTTGGGGAATGAGTCTCTGATTCACTGAATGAGGTGAATTGCACTTTAGCAAGATTCTGGTGGAGGTGAGCAAGAGGGCGTGGAAAGCAGGGACAGCTCTGAGGAGGCTGTTGCTGGGCTCAGAGAGTGGGGGTAAGGACCCACCAGGCCTGGCAGGCGAGGGGACAGGAGGCAGACCAGAAAGGCATTTAGGAGGCAGCATGGTGGCTGGAGATGGAGCCCATGGGCTCTGGGTTAGAGCACCCGCCCTTTCCCACATGGGTAGGGCTGCCTCCGGCTCAGGTGGGGGTTGTGGGGGAGCTGGGGGCTGGGGGCTGGGGCCATTGGGACGAGGAGGGACCGTGCCAGCCTGTGCCAGGCTCGCCCCCAGCCCTGCTGCCTGTGGACTGCCGATGGTGGCTGGACTTCCTCTGGTGACTGCCCACTTCAGCCCCGATAATGTGCTTTCCCAGAACAACAGGGCCCGAGTCCCAGGGCCAGAGCACTCTCTCCACCTCCAGGTGGGGCTCTGGTTCCAGAGTGGCCACTGCTGCCTCTGTCTGGGCTGGTGCATCGCAGAAACTCCCACCCCTACTATCCCCCTCCAGTCCCCCCCACTCCACCCCCACTTTCGAAAGAAGCAGAAAGAAGCTTGAAGCAGTGAATTACTCATTAGCAGAGACAGGAGCCCTCTGTCCCAGCAAGTGACCCCAAGCCCCAGACAGAAAGGAGGAGAGAAGTAGGCCTCCCTCCACCCTTCCCAGAAGCCCTTCCCGCTATGGCTTCTCTGGTAGAAGTCTTTGGAATCCCCCTCTGTGCCTTCATTGTCATCTGCCAAGCCTGGTCTCCAGTCCAACCTTGAACTCCAGACGTGTGTTCTCCTCCGTGGTGAATGGGACCTCCGTACCCCCAGATGCCCAAACCAGACACCCAGGATTCACCCTGGGCTTTCTCCCTTCTCCCCAGACCCTGCCCCTTCTCTCCAGCTGCCAGTGACCTAGCTAAGGGCATTTCACCCTCCAGCAGGCATGCCCTTGGCCTTCCCAAGCTCACTTGCTCCCAGCACAGTCCGCTGCCCCATGACCTGGCCTCTCACATCCCGGCCCCTGACAGCTCTCAGCCTTGTCTGTTAGCTTGATTTTTCCAGAATCTCCTCTTCAGCCACCTTGAAGTGCTCATTATCCTCCAACTTGAAGTAACCCCTTGTCTCCCCAGGCTTCTCACCCGTGCCAGAATATTCTCAAAAAGCCCACTCTCGTGCCTGGATCACGTCTGTTTACTCATCCAGTCCCAGCCCCTCTGGGCCCTTCCAGGGAAGCTTTCTCGATGGCCAGACTGGTTAGCAGCTCCGTGGGCTTGCTCCTGGCCCAGCTCCCATTCCCTCACTCAACAAGTCTTACCCCAAGTGCCCAGGGAGGGCTGGGTTCTCGCCATTTTGAATAGGTCCAGGAACAAAACGGACAAACAATCCCTGCCCCGTGGTGGAGTTCACATTCAGTTGGGGAGTGGGGGGAGACAGACCACAAACAGCACAGAGAAAGTCACTAAGGTGACCTAGTGTGGGACAAGGTGGGGAGAGGCAGGGGGAAACGGAGAAGGGGAGGGGGTAGGAGAGAGGGAGGTGGGCCGGCATTTGGGTGAAGACTTTGTCAGTGCCCTCCAGCCACAGAAGGCTGGGAACACAGGACAGTTAGCAAGTTGGATTTATGACTCGGGAGCAAGGGACTGCAAGTTCCACAGAGATTACAGGTGACTCGGTGAGGGAGGGTTAGGAAGGCATTGCTGTAGGATTTGAGCTTGGGGTAGGGGATTTGGGGGCACTGATGGAAGCAGGGCTTGACTCTAGATTGGATGCTTTCAGGAAACCAGGCCAATTCCACTCCTGGGGATCCTAATAAACTCTATCTAGAAGGACGGGAAACCCGGCCAAGGCCACAGCTGTCTTTGGTAAGAAGCAACACCCTCTCCTAGGAGCCGGCATAGGAGAGTGCATTCCTTTCCAGGGTTTGCTATAACAAATCACACACGCTGGATGGCTTATGGTGGCACTAATGTGGCCGTTCCCAGGCCTGGAGACCGGAGGCTGGAAGGGCATATCAAGGTATTGGCAGGGTTGGTTTCTTCTGGAGCCTCTGGGGGAGAACCTGTCCCATGCCTCGCTCCTGGCTTCTGGGGGCTGCTGGCAATCCCTGGTATTCCTTGCCTTGTAGACATGTCATACCAATCTCTGTACCATCCTTGTGTGCCTCCCCCTCTGTGTGTCTCTCCTCCCTTCTGTTCCTTAGAAGGACATTTGTCATTGGATTCAATGCCCATTCTAATCCAGGTGATCTCATTTCAAGATCCCTACCTTATCCTTTAATTACATGGCAAAGACTCTTTTTCCGAGGAAGGTCACATTCTGAGGTTCTGGGTGGACACACCTTTTGGGACCACAAGTCAACCCATCATAAAGATGGTGGTCCTTTTTGTGGTCTGGGCTATGTTCATGTTTTGTCTGTGTTCAGACCTGGTTACAGAGTGGTCCTGTTTGTGTTCATCATCGACAGAGCAGGGCTTTTTCTGATGTGGATGTGCTGTGAAACTGTTCGATAAGAGGACACCAAGGCCCAGCGGTGAGTGCCAGGCCAGCTCCTAGAGGACAAGGCCTGCTTTCATCTTTCACGACTTGAAGGCAGTGAGGGAGTGGGCCATGCTGACATCTGGGGAAGAGTCCTAGCCACAGGGGTAGGGTTGGGGGACCAGCCAGCCCCCCACCCCAGGGTGGCCGCATCAGTGTCAGCAAGGCGGGGAGAGGTAGGAAAACTGAGAGGTATTGGGGGCGGGTGCGGAGTAGGGCCAGACTTGCAGTGGAAAGATTGGGTCTTCCTCTGGAGGTAAGGGGCAGCTTCTGGAGTATTCTAGGAGGAGCAGTGATTGTGACGTGACTGACCAGGGTATATAAGCAGGTGAGGTTCTGATGGAGTGTTGGGGCTGAAGCCTGCCAGGAGTGGATGCAGGAAGAAGTGGAAGAGAGGAAGCTGATGCAGCAAGAGAAGATCATTCTTTCCAGGAGTTGGACAGCAAAGCCCAGCAGAGAAATGGAAGGAAGCTGAGGTAGCTGGTGGGGAAAGGGAGTCAAGAGAAGGTCTAGAGTGGTCTGAGCTTGAGTGCTCAGTAATGGGCCCAGGAGAGGGCGGGCTTGACCGTCAGTAGGAGGGCATAGCTGCAGGGAGGGCAGACAGGCTCTGGTGCCCGGATGGGCGGGCTGGGAGACCTGGGCAGCAGAGGCTCTCTCCTGAGAGCTCCTTGCACGGCTGCTCTGCTCATCTGCTTGTAGGTATGAGTAACCTTGTCCCCTGGCTAAGGTGCAATAGTGTGTGTGGTTCGGTCCCCCTGGCCTAGGGGTAGAGAGAGCCCAGCTGGAAGAAGACACCAGAGATGGGAGACAGGAGTAAAGAGGCCTCGTGTTACCTCCATTTTGACCCCAAACTTTCTAAGTTCCTTCCAGCTTACCTTTTTTTTTTTTTTAAGATTTTATTTATTTATTTGACAGACAGAGATCACAAGTAGGCAGAGAGGCAGGCAAAGAGAGAGAGGAGGAGGCAGGCTCCCTGCTGAGCAGAGAACCCGATGCGGGATGAGGGGCTCCATCCCAGGACTCTGGGATCATGACCTGAACCGAAAGCAGAGGCTTTAACCCACTGAGCCATCCAGGTGCCCCTTCAGCTTATCTCTTAACTCAGGTGAAAGACTGAGCAGGCAAAGCCTAGCCTGAGGGAACCGGAACTACCCCTCAAGCAATAAGGACAGCCCTGAGCCAGCAAGACCCCGTGACCCCAAGACAATGGTGGACCTGACTAACCTTCACTGTCCCCCTGCTTGGACCCACTGGCCCCTGTCCCACATTCTCCTAATATAAGCCTGGCACTTTGGCACTTGGGATAAAGTCTTTGGGACACTAGTCCCCTGTATTTCCGGTGTCGCCTCACTGAATAAATCCCCCCCCCTAAAGATTTTATTTATTTATTTGAGAGAGAGAGAGAGAGCACAGAGGGAACATGAGAGAGAGAAGCAGACTCCCTGCTGAGCAGAGACCCTGATGTGGGGCTTGATCCCAGGACCCTGAGATCATGACTAGAGTGGAAGGCAGCAGCTCAAGCCACTGAGCCACCCTGGAGCCCCAGTAAATGCCTTTCTTGTCCCGCCACTACTCATCCCTCTGCTTTTGGATTTTGTCAGTGGTGAGTGGCCGAATCTGGTCTGTTTGGGGGCCCCAGAGCTGGATGCTCTTGAACCCCCGTGTCCTGGCCACAGTAGGACATCAAGAGGGAGAAAAATTAGAAAGGGCCCAGGCCCAAGCTCCAGTCTCACACACACCCCATGCCCGGACAGGGCAGCAACCCAGGTCAGGAGCTTCCTTGTGCCCTTCAGAGTCCAAAACACCAGGCCCAGGCTTGAATCCCTGTTCTACCACTTGCCAGCGTGTAACTCTCCCAGAGCCTCGAGTTCCCCGGCTGTGAACTTCCTCTCAGAGCTGTTGGGAGAATGAAGGGGAATAACATACACGAAATGCGAGAAGGGTGCGCGCGACCAGGAGCCAGACCGGTCTTCTTCCTCTTGGCTTCCTCTCCGACCCCACAGCCCTGGGAGGTCACGCTGGAACCACGGCGGCTCCAAGAATGGGAGCGGTGCCCCGCCTGCTGGCCGAGTTCGGAACTGCACCTCCTCCGGGGTTCAGAGAGGGCTGCCTCCGAATCCAGGGGGACAGACAATGGTTTCCGAACTCAGTAGGTGAGCACTCCAGAGCCTTCCTGCCACCCTCATCATATGCCGGGGACTTTAATCCACCTGTCCCCTCTCCTCCTGCGTACCCTCCCTCTGCCACTTGAAAACATTAAAAAAGAAGAAGAAGAGAAAAGAAAAAAGAAAAGAAAAGAAAAAAGGAAAAGAAAGGAAAAAGGTAAAGATAAGATCAAAGGTCGCCCCTCTGAAGCGTTCCAGGACCCTCTCGCCTGAGGCCCATCTCCCTTCCGAAGACAGAATTACTGGAAACTTTCTCTCCCTTATTCTCTCCACAGGTAGACTTACTTCTAGGTTTGCTAAATTGTGAGAGAGGGAGTGCTAGAACTGGCTTCAGGGAGACTCACCTGCGGTCAGGACAGCCATTTCTATCATTTGATTCCTGAAATCCCCCCCCAAGGAAGCCTCCGTGACTCTAGGTGTGGCATGGGGCGAGATGCCTAAGCTCTGGATTTTCTAGTAATTCTATATGAGCATGTCTCTACTAACCCTTCCCTTTCTTCCTCTTCTTTTCTTTTTTAAAGTAAGGAAGAAAAACACCTTTTGTGGTCTCCTGGTAACTCAAAACTTTCCAATTCCCCGGGGAAAGCTTACAGGGTGGGATCTGGCCTCTGCCTTTCTGATTCCCTCCTCCCACTACCGGTCATACCCATGTCCTTCTGGTTCCTCTGCCTGGAGAAGCTTGAATACACACTCCTCCTTAAGGCAATTCCCTACTTTTCTTCAGTGCTCTGCTCCAATGTCATCTCCCTAGAGGCCTCCCTGACACCCCCCCCCACCCCATCTCTGCAGTCCTTACCCTGTCAGTCCTCATTCCACTAAAGCACTCAGCAGGTGACCGCCTCTTGCGGTCGGGGTGGTGCACTTCTGTGTGCCCAGCTCGCACATTTCCATCCCTACCAGTTTTAAGAAGTGGGTCCCCACTGCCATGGTTTGCTCAAAAGCAAAATGAAGGATCCAGACAGGATCTCCTAAGTCCTTCGGACTCTAGAATTCTATGATTTGCAGATAATGGGCATATTTTTGGCAAGCTGTCACCAAACAGCTGATCCTGAGCCAGGAACACCTGGGGAATGGGCCGCTTCCTGTCAACAGGTATCCTTCTCTGTGGGGTTCACCACCCTCTCCTGTCCTGGGGAAGGGAACAACGGTCCTTCCCTCCCTCCTTAGCTGATGGTCCATGAGTGGACATGGGACTCCATGGAAACCCGCTTCTCTTGGAGTGGGTGTGTGTCCCAGGCGGGGGAGGCGCTGTGTTCCTCCGAAGAGTCACGCTCACTAGAGCGACAACCATCTGCAGATCCTGGTGGGGAACAGGAGGGGCTTAGGCACCTGTGGCCCACCTAGAGCCACATTAAGGGTGGGAGGCAACTGAGCCCCTTTCCATGGTGCTCATTTCTGAGAAGTGCTAGGACATGACTGGAATGACTCAGAAGCATGGTGCGGAGGGGCCAGTTTCTCCACACACACACCTCCTTATGTCAGGAACTACCGGATTAAGCCGGTCCTGCTTCCACTGCAGTCAAATGGACCCTTACAGTATCTTGGCAGGCTTGGATATTCTCTGCTGAGCCTTCTCTGAGACGACACTGCCATCCCCAACCCCCAACTAAATTCTGAAACCAGCAAGGGTTTACTTTATCATCTCAACTACATCTAAACCCTTTAATGTAACTTCCAGTGAGTTGTCCAGTTTGGGAACTTTTTTTTTTTTAAACTTCTTAATCAACCTAGCCCCCAACAGAGCTGCAGGCTGCCCAGCACATCCATCACCTTCGCCCTGGAGGTTGCGGAAGCCCTCGCTCGGGCTCTGGATTCAGGCTGCTGTTTCGCTACAGTGGGATCAGGGGGAGGTTTGTCTTTTCTCTTTTCTCACCTGTAAAGTGGGGATAAAAACAGGCCCCTCCTTAGGGCTATGGAAATGAAATGACTTGTTGTGAATGGTGGGCAGGGTAGACAGGGGCTTGGTGAGGGGCTGTGACCAACACGGACAGTCACCTTCACTACAGGTGAAGGCGCCCTTCTAAGACGATGACCCTCAGTTTTACAGAAGCCAGCCAAGAAGTCAGCTTCTTACACAGCTGGGATCTTACCGATCCCTCTTCCTCCGCACTCCTGCCCCCAGTCTGCACTCTCAACCCAAGGGATCTGGAAGCCACTAGGCATCTTTAGCAAAGTCACTCCCCGCATCCGAGGTCGCGGGTATAGACCTCCTCCCCAGGCGAGTGGCTGGAGCCAGAGCACGGGCAGCCAGGCTGGAGCAGTGCCCACCACGCACTGGTGGCCTGAGGCCAGGTCTCCCCGCGTCCGTCACGCAATTCTGCCTCCCGAAGAAGGGCAGCAGGCACCTCTTACCCCACTTTACTCAGTGAGGCTCCAGTCAGGGAACTGGAATCTCTAATGAGAATCTCGGCAGGGGGGATCTTTATCTGTGGTCATAAAACAGGGCCAGAGCAGTGCTTCCCAAGCCCATCCTCTGCTGCTCCGACAGTAGCCAGAATTCCAGAATTCCATCGGCGACCCAGTCACAGCCGGCACGAATGACAAAAGGTACGTTTAATTTACAATGTAATAAAGGTTACAGGTAAAAAGCTACACATAAAGCGTGAAAAGGCCTATTACACAAATGTACAAATCTCTGTACAAAGCTCGTATCACTGTTTGCTACCTTCGTCTCCTAGGTTTGTTAGCTGGGCCCAGTCCTGGAGCTCTGGGTTATGAGAGCTCTCAGTGAAGGAGGGGAGAGCCGCTGAACCAACATTTAAAAATGTCCTCTTAAAGACACCAGTTATTTGCAAAGTGATCTTTTCCTTTTTAATGGAATTGCTGCTCTGACTGGTCATATCCTTAAAAAATTACCTTCACAACACACTTGAAAAGGAAAGAAAGGCTTTAGCGAGTGGAGGACAGTACTCTGGAATCAAACGAGAAACTTCGGGAAGTAGAGTACTCACTCAGGTGTGACGAGAGAAACAGATAAAGTTCCAACAATACTGTAAGTTTAACTACCCATCCGTGTCTATGGCACTGGTCACAGATGAAGGAAAATCAGAATGTTCTCATTCCAACAGAAAGGACAAAAGAGAAAAAAGCCTAACTATTGGATCTCAAAACCAGTGACCTAGGCAAACATTTCTGAGTTGAAACCTTAGCTTAACCGAAGAATTCTAAACCTGCTTCTGATCGACCTGGAATCCATGGCAACCCCTTTGCTATCTGGGACTTGCAAGGAAAGTCAACAGAAATCAGGCTGCTGGACCACAGGCTGCTGATGCCATTGCCAGCGCCATGGCTTGAGATCCCACCCGAGGGCCTGGAATCTCCCCTCAGGGTACAGGACTTTTAAATCAAAATGACCCTAAAACGAGGGAGAACAGAAAAAGGAGGTCATGGAAGGCCTGGGAAAGAGCCAGGGCAGCCTACTTGGCAGGAAATACTAAACACTGCTCTACACTTGAAGTGTTCTGAAGACAGGTCTTTATGGGCTACTCCCCAGCTTTAATAGTACATGGTTAGGGCCCCAGGAGACATTCTGAAAGACGAGACCGCACACATGGAAAGTTTTCTCCCTAGTTCATTAGCTCCCCCCTCACCCTTACCCAATTCCCACCCAATCCCACCCTTCTCCGTGACCAAAAATATCAAATCAGTAAGGAAGGTGTGGGCTTCTTGCCTGGCCAAGCCTCTTTTGCATATTTCTTCTTCTTGGGTTCGTTGACAGCTTCGGGGTTATAGACCGCAGGGTTGGGTGCAGGGTTCATGTTCACTGCTGACGGCACGACGGGAGTCAAGTCCACGTCAGGGGCGAGGTTCGGGTACGGCATGGGCAAGCCCCCGATGAGTGCTGTCCCGTGGATGCCATGTGGCTGGGAGCCGGCTTCACTGTGCGTGGGGGGCAGGCCCCCGTAGAGTCCTCCACTGAAGGCAAAGTTCTGCATGCGCCTGCTCCCCGACTCCTCCAGGCCCAGGGAGCCAGGGCCTTCCACCCGCTTCTTCTGTGGTTCATAAGGAACAGAGGAAGCGAGAGGTGAGGCACAAGAGGGTGTTAGTTAGCCTTTTCTATCCCAGCCCTAGAAAACAGGGAGAAGGCCCCCAACCCTCTAGCTTGTTTTGTTTCCCAGACAACTTATTTCACTGTCCTAAAGTCTCAGGATTTGAAGAGACCAGGCGGTCACCATAACACGATGGTTCCCGAACACCACTGCCCACAAAGGGTTCACCATCCTACATCACGCTGAGAAAATGAAGACAATGTGTGAGCTTTTCATAAAGCAAACCTATCCAGTTTAAGCGACTACTCTTTCTTCTATAGTCATAGCCTTCCTCTCTTTTGATGTTAAAATACCCTTTTAGGAAGCAGAGGTGTTATTAGGTGGTAATAAGAATTTAAGTAAAAAGCTAGTATCTTCATACTGACAGCCCGATTTTTGAACATTACTCTGAGAGCAAAACAAATCTGTAGTGATGGAAAGTAGTCTACTGCATGCCTGGGACTGGGAGTGGGGGAAACTGACAGCAAGGGGGACAGAGGGGAACTTTCTGGGGTTTCTAATCTATATAATTAGAATAATGGTGGCTACCCATGTGCACACATTTGTCAAAACAAACTATACACTTAAAATGTGTGTATTTTATTGTATGTAAATTATAATAAAACTGACAAAGAAGTAAAAATATCTGCTGGTTTTACGCCTTTTTTTTAAAGTAATCTCTACATCCAAAGTGGGGCTCAAAACTCACAACCCCAAGATTGAGTCACATGCTCTACTGACTGAGTCAGCCAGGTGCCCCTTGCTGGTTTTGTATTTTTTTCTTAGCGGGGGAGGGGTACAGGGAGAGAAGGAATCTTAAGCAGGCTCCATGCCTGCACGGAGCCGGACGCAGGGCTCAATTCCACAGCCCTAAGATCACGATCTGAGCCACAATCAAGAGTACTCTTAACCAAATGAGCCACCCAGGAGCCCCTGTTTGTTTGTTTGTTTTTTTTTAATTTACTTTTATTGGACAGTGAGAGAGAGAGACCACAAGTAGGCAGAGAGGCAGGCAGAGAGAGAGGGGGAAGCAGGCTCCCCGCTGAGCAGAGAGCCTGATTCGGGGCTCGACCCCAGGACTCTGAGATCATGACCTGGGCTGAAGGCAGAGGCTTAACCCACTGAGCCACCCAGGAGCCCCAGGAGCCCCTGGTTTTATACTGGAATGATAAGAGAACATTCCAAAGGAAGAAGCAAAAAGAGAGAAGAGAGCTCTAGGAGAAATGTGACATAAATGCTATGGAGAGGGGCGCCTGGGTGGTTCAGTGGGTTAAAGCCTCTGCCTTCGGCTCAGGTCATGATCCCGGGGTCCTGGGATCAAGCCCCGCATCGGGCTCTCTGCTCAGCAGGGAGCCTGCTTCCTCCTCTCTCTGCCTGTCTCTCTGCCTACTTGTGATCTCTGTCAAATAAATAAATAAAATCTTAAAAAAAAAAATGCTATGGAGATGCAGAGAAACATTCCCTCTAGTACTTTTTCACATTTATGAACATTCACGAAACATCCCCCTCAACCCTCTACCCCTTTGGATTAAAAAAGACTAACCAAAAACCTGACATAGGTAATCATATAGTCTATTGCAGTCTGAAGATTTTTTTATTTTTTAAAGATTTTATTTGACACCGGGAGAGAGACAAAAAAAGAGAGAGTGCACGTGCACAAGGAGGGGGAGCAGCAGAGGGATAGGGAGATGCAGATTCCCCACTCAGCCAGGACCCTGGGATCATGACCTGAGCCAAAGGCAGACACCCAACCAACTAAGCCACCTAGGTGCCCCAAGATTTTTTTTTTTTTTTTTAAAGCGGCCTCCAGGGGCTCCTGGGTGGCTCAGTGGGTTAAGCCGCTGCCTTCGGCTCAGGTCATGATCCCAGGGTCCTGGGATCGAGCCCCGCATCGGGCTCTCTGCTCAGCAGGGAGCCTGCTTCCCCTCTCTGCCTGCCTCTCTGCCTACTTGTGATCTCTGTCTGTCAAATAATAAATAAAATCTTAATAAATAAAATAAATAAAAGCAGGCTCCACACCCAACATGGAACCAACTCAGGGCTTGAACTCACAACCAATCGTGAGATCAAGACCTGAGCTGAGAGCAAGAGCTGGACACTTAGAACTGACTGAGCCACCCAGGCGCCCCTAAAGATCTTTTTTTAAATAAAACTTTTTAAATAAAACTTTCTATCACACCTCCGACCATCTTCCAATCACTCCTTGAACATCTCTAACATCTCACTACTTCAAGGGGCCATCTGCTCCCTTTGGACAGTCCGAGCAGTCACATAGTTCCTCCATGTGTTGACCAATGAGATCATCTCTGTAACTTCTATCTCCTGGCTCTTCAACATATCCGACCTTTCAGCCTAATCCACATCTGGGCTGTCTTTCCTATCCACACCATTTCCAATCACAAAACAAAGGCACGGCCAAAGCTGGAGAGGCCATACAGAAATGCAACAATACCTCTTCCTCACCGATTAGCTTACTTGGAGTCAGAAGGGCAAAGCTAAAGAAAAGTGGGTCTCTTTGCACCCTGCTGGGAGGTAAATTTACAGATTCCCAGTGTACCCCAATTTACACGCAGCATCAAACTAGCCAGTTACCTGCAGTCTTTCTATAGCACTCCCGGATCCCCCAGATTCAGGTGGAATGAAAGTATTTCCAGATGATGAAAAGCAAAGAATGTGTTTTAAAATTAAGCACACAATGAACACTTACCTATGCATAAAAGAGTGGGTTTTTAAACCAGACTGTATGGCATTTCAAATACTGTTACAACATGCTTCCTACCTTGACTGGGACCACTGCAGTCTGCACCATGTTCCGGAAGCGACCGACTGAGGGATCCACATCCTCTGCAGAAGATAACAAGACTGGGTTAGTGTGATGCTCTGCTGGAAAGATTAAGGGAACAGGACCCACTGCAAACAAAGTAATCACAACTCGTATCAAAACAGTAAAACACAATGAACACTTCAAGTGCTTACTCAGTGCTGGCACTGTGTTAAACCCTCACAACCCTACGAGGCGGGCACTACCAGTTAGCACCTAACAGACATGCTTGGGCCTGCAGGGGTGAAGTGCCTGGTCCAGTCACCCTGCTGGGAGTGGAGGGACAGGTTCGCGTCCAAGCGACCAGAAATAGGCCTGGGCTCTGGACCACTGTGCTGTACTGCCTTTCCCAAATTCTTTTCCATTCCATATACATCCCTCTTTGAAGGGAGAAACCAAAGAGCAGATTTGTCAATCCCATGCTAGTGATAACACAATGACACGTGACACATGGGAAGGGATCACACACCATATACCTTGCCAGTGCCTGCTCTTAGCAAACACCAGAAATAGGATTCAGGCTCAGGGCTTCCAAGTTAACCCGGCCTTGGGACCTGAACAACTGTATACAATCAAGACTTACTAAAGGAGCTGAAGCCCAGTATTCAGGCAGGGTGGAGAACAGCCCCCTTTTCACAGGGTACACACACACACTACTGGCTCTAGCCTCATTCACTGCAGGAAGAAAGTGCTAAGACCAAGGAAGGGACATGCCTGCAGTAACTCTCTCATGCCTCATTTACTGGACATCAAGCATAGAAATAAAGAGCAAGATACTCTCCTGCCTTTAAGAAGTTCACAGCTGAAAAACATAGGCTACAACATAACGGAAGGGTGCAAGATAGCGTTCCTGGAGCACACAAGGGACGACTGGCCTGGATCACCTTGGATGAACAGGACCTTTCTCACCAAAGGCTGAGGGTGTAGAAAAAGGCGGGCAGACTTACTATCATTACTGAAAAAATAACTCCATGTGCCCTTTGTCTTAATATATGGATGGGAAAGGAACGGTTTCCCTAATAGGGGCTGTACAGCTTATTTTAAATGCAAAGAGGGTGTCTGCTATTCAAAGAAAACACTCCTATGAATCCCTTTGAACAAAGATTCAGTATTTGAGTAATTAATCCCTGGTTTATTTAATAAGTCTGGTTTTTCACATATTACAATGCCTCCAAACAAGAGACCCTGAAACTGCATTCACAACCAGTCTGCTCAGTGAACGAACAAATGAATGACTTCTATATAGAGGAAAGAAGGAAAGATACCCAGGCTCATTAGGAAAGAGATAAGGTTTCTAAGAAAAGCATTCTTCCTTACCTTTTTCCTCATCCCCATGGGAGCCCTGTTCCAACCATCCCTTCAGCAAGGCAAGCGACATGAAGCAGAAGAGCAGCTTGGGCTGGCTCATGGGGAATGCACCCCACGTGTGCAACAGGCCTGCAGAGGGGCAGACTCGCTCTCTGGGGGACCCCGTCCTGTGCTGCGCTGGCTGAACAGCGCTAGGGCCTCTCACCCTCTCCTCATCTCTGGCCACTCCACTCCAAGAAAGAGGATACACCCATTCCATGAGATCTCTGCTCCTCGAAGCTCTCTGCTACTACATCTACCTCTGGTACAGAAACAGTGGCATGGATAAAATGCAAAAGCAGGGCTTGATGACAGTGAGGATCATGGCTAACATTTGTCAGTGGCTTACTGAGTGCTGAGCGCTGATCTAAAGTATTTATACATGGATTAATCATTCAGCCTCCCCACCAATCCTGTGAGGCTGATATCTGTTAAGTCACTTGGTCAAGGTCACAGAGCTTATACTAAGTGAAGAGGTCCATTTCAAACCCAGGTCCTCTTAACTGTTATGCTGGGCTCTGTCTGAATATACATTTCACTCCACGGAAATGATTTCTTCTTTTTAAAAAAATTTTTAAAAACGATTTATTTATTTGAGAGGAAGAGGGAGTGACAGCATAAACATACGAGGGGAAGGGCAGACAGAGAGACAGAGAAAGAAACTCCAGCAGACTCCACGCTCAGCATAGAGCCCAACAAGGGGCTTGATCCCACAATCCTGAGAACACAACCTGAGCCAAATCCAAGAATGGGATGCTTAACTGACTGAGCCACTCAGGTGCCCCCCAGGGCAGTAATTTTCAAGGAGAAAAACAGAGCAGACCAGACCCTGAGTTCTAAAGGGGATTTAAAAGACTGACTAGTCCAGGGGCACCTGGGTGGCTCAGTGGGTTAACTCTCTGCCTGCTTGTGATCCCTCTGTCAAATAAATAAAATCTAAAAAAAAAAAAAAAAAAGACTGACTAGTCCAGTGATTCCCAAATTGCTGGCTGTTCATCAGTACAAAAAAGAGCTTGTTTAAAACTATAAAATTTCTAGGTCCAACCCCTAGGAATTCTTATTCAATAGGTTCTGGGGCCCAGAAGTAAGTTTTCCCAACTGGTCACTCAGCCCCTGCCTGAACACTTCCACTGGGCACCCACTGCTTGGATAGTAACCCTCTACTTCACACACCAAACAGATGCCTGGATCTCTCATACGGCTCTTTGTGACTCTTCTTCTAAATATAAGAAGGATTTGTTGTTTCTTTTTATGCTGAGCCAAATACTTGCTATTCACTGGCTCTAGGTTTGCCTACTCCTTCCTTCCTAAGGTCAGCCCCGCAATATCCAACTACGGCGGCCGTGCCTCCTCAAGCATGGATCCCCCCCATTCCCAGCATTTGGGGGACAGTCTTCCACAGCTCTGCATCTCCTCCTCCCTCAAGAACTACACAACACGTTCGAGGGTTGAGGCTGTGCTTGCATTTGGTAACCTGTCTGGGTGAGTTCTGCTCAGAACGCAGATGAGTGGGGTTACTGTCCCCTACTCTTCTATGAACTAAGCACTTGCTTAGTTTCCAGATGCCCCTGATGACTCATTCAATCAACTGAACTCGCTAGATCTTTTTCATGAGCTGTCACTGGGATGGATCCTCTCCACTGAAATAACTGGTATTTTTGAACCTAAATGCAGGACCTGAAAGTTATTCTCACTGTATTTCCTTTGGGAAGTAAAAGCAACTTATTAGTTTGGGATCCTTGTTTCTATCCATTGAGACTGATTTCTAACAAGGTTTTCAGAATCTCAAATTCATCCTCATTATACAAACGATACCTCCTGGCTCGATGTCATCTACCTACCAGGTACTTGACGTACAATTTGAGCCCAAGAAATGGACGTTGAATGATGGAACAAACTGGTGGAAGTGGTGGCTTCCCATAAACAAGATGCTCTCATCTTGCTGACACTGCCGTACAAACTCTCTACACATTACTTCCTTACAGAGAAGCAAGTCTTTAGCACACCTAATGGTGGTAGCAGAAGGCTCTCCAATCTTAGAGTTACCACTCACACTAAGAATTCCACAAAGAAAGTAATGCTCTACTCTGAGGTAAAACACAACAAACAACTCTATTTCAGCCTCTACTTTGACACCGACCTACTGGATCAGGTGGGAATTAGAGCCTAGCTCTGTTTACTAAATTACATAGGCCCTTCCGCTATTTCTCTCACACTGCAACTGCAGGATGCTTGAGGGCTGGAGGGCACACCATCAGTGACCTGTAAGAATTCTCATTCCTTAATATAGCACTGGTTATCCTACACCTTATTGAGAAACATTACAACCAGCTTACACATCGTGCACACTATTCTCAGAGGTCACAGCTTTGTCATCCGAAGAAGCTAGGAAGACACCTCACCTGGGTTAATGATCTCATCATCCTCACTGAAAGTCACCCGCGAGTTCTTCCTCTTCCTCTTTGGTCTCTGAATGTCAAGATTCCCCTCCTCAATGGTCAGGGTGGAAATCCGCTTGTTGTGGGCAGTGTTGAACTCTGTCAGGTTCTAGGCCAGGGTTCACACAAGACAGATAAGAGTCAGTACACAGGGAATCTGAAGAATATAGAGCTAAATAAAGGGCAAGAAAGCTTTAGGAGCGAACATTAACTTCTCTAGGCAAACAAGTTTCTCTTTTGTATTCAGAAAAAACTCATTACTGGCCTTAGACTGCTACTATTAACAAGCCTCTTTCGACAAAATACGGAACATCCTGACTAGTGGGGCAGTGATGGTAAAAGGAGGTGAAGAACCTTGAATTGAGAACAGGTCATCTGTGCAAATATCCCTGAGGTGAGGTTCTGTTTTGGGGGGAAAAGACTATCATGTCTTCATGCTGAGAATCAAAGAACGTGACTGGGAGGAACTCTACGAACTGCCTTAAAGTAATGAAACAAAGAGATGAGCGAGGGCAACCGACAGCATCTTTCCCAGGAGCTCCCCACTGAAGCTCAGAAGGACAGGGCCAGAGCACTTAATATTTGGCAGTAATAGTTTGTTGCAACCCGGCCCTGTGTATGGCCCCATTTCTATTCATAACCACCCATCTATTTCAATGATTAACTTGGCCTCAGCACTGCTGCCTGCCTCTTCCCAATTCCCTGGACTTATTCCAATCTGCACTGCAGTCTGAGACACTCCAAAAGTCCTGAGAAGGAACACCCAGGTCAGACCTAGCAAACTAAACTTAAAAGGGAAGCAGGGAAGCAACCTGGAGGAGAGATGGGCAAGAGTGACTCTCAGCAAGGTGCCCAGCTACGAGGCTACTTTTTTAGAACAAATAACTTCTAAATGATAAGATTTTTGTTGTGCTTTTTTTCCTAAGGGCCGGGAAGCTGCCCTGATGAACAAGAGGTAAATGCATGAGGATGGCTGAGGACATCCTGGCATTTGGTCTACGTGAATAGACCGGTCACACCAGTGCAGTGACGGACATGTTAAGGACAACAGCCACATCATAAACCACTGGGGCTAGCCTCTAGAAAAGGACAACTTTAGCTCTTTAAAATCACATCCTGTAAATTCATGGCCTTTGGGGGGCAGCTAGGTCCATAAGACCAAAAGCAATCTAGTTCTACTCAGAGATTCTTAGGCCTTTTTAACCATATCAAAAAAAGCAATGTAAGTGAACAAAAGCTTCAGTCTCTCTAAGCCTGTGCTGTCTAACAGAACTTTCTGAGTGACAGAAATGTTCTATATCATTGTCATTCAATATGGTAGTCGCTAGCCACATGTTGACTACTGAGGACCAGAAACGTGGTTAGTAGCTACCACACTGGACAGGGCAGCTCTAGAAAAGTCCAACTCCCAGCCTTGGCTTCTAACATCCAGTGATGGGGCACAGACTACCATGAAGGTCTGACAGGAACTCCTCTCAAGGCCCAGCTGGACAGAACCAAGCCCACACAGCGCAGCCGTCCCAGGTACATCCTATCTAGCCACTCTGTATGGCAAAATGGCAGAGGCCCACTACTGCGCTCAAGAAAACTTCCCCATGCTAAGTCACTGGCATTTCGAGCTGCACAGAACAGCTACATACTGCAAAAACCAGAATCCCCAAAGACAAAACACCACCATAGATGGACGCAGAATTACATCAAGCTCAGTCTCCTCCTCTGGAAGCCCCAGTAAGCCCTTGAGCTCATCGTCCTCTCCACCCATCTTCTCATCTCCCTTCACAGCTGATGGCAGTGTCTGAGGCTTCTCACGTAGAGTGTAGGCCCTTGTAGATGCGCCAAACGAGACTGTGGAATCGATGGGAATCTGCTGAGGCTTGTGAGGTTCCAACCGAATGTGACCCAAGAAAGTGCCGTGTGCTGGGAATAACCAAATCAGAAATATAAGAGAGAAAAACAGAAACAAAAACCAATCTGAGTTGTAGAAGGGCAAGTAGCTCCTCCCAGCACATCATTTTTGCTTTTTAAAATGAAAATGGCACTGGGTCCACTTTGCATCCCTTGTCATGGGTCACAATGAAAAGGACACTCTTCACTGAATCTTGAATCTCTTCAGTGGATTTCTTACACATCTCCAAACCTGTCATTACCCCATAGAACAAAGACCACGGCTTGCTCTCTGCTGCCAGATAGGTTTGGCTTCATTCTGGGTCCAGCAGGCATGGCGCTAACCCAGCAACAGCCATGCCCCACAAGGCAGAAGACAGGCGCTGCTGTGGTCTGACCTCTCCAGCCCCAAGTATAAGGAAAATAAGAACTTCTGGCCTGGTAGCAGTTATGTTTGGGTTTTTCCAGGGCAACAAAGGACATTGGCTGAAACAGGTGCAATATGTATGCCAAGATAAGCCAAAATTCTACTGGAGAGACTCAGTGTTTTCTCATGTCAGCATTCTGCATGTTACAAAATGGAGAGAAAAGATGCGATAAATTTGCAAGTAAGTACTTAGGAGACAGGGCTCTCCAAGGCCATTATATAAGCACACTGGTGTGTGTGTGTGTGTGTGTGTGTGTGTGTGTGTGTTAGGGGAGGGAAGAAAGAGTAGCACATGATCAGCCCAGGAGCAGACTTTACATTTTACACTATATTGATAGGTGGGAAAAATGAACAAACTTCAGAGCCCCATGCAGTTAAGTCTCAAGTGCATTTCTGGGATTATCTTTGGCAAAGATGAAAATCTTACTCGGAGTGTGCTCACGGAATTAAAATTGGTATTATTAGTAGTCAGAGCAAAATGCAGCTGGAATAAAGAACCCACTATAAAAAATTAAATTTTGCTCAAATAAGTATTTTTTAATGTCCTGCAATACTACTCTAATACATTAACGTAACTTTCCACGGCTTCTGCTTAAACCAGACCACAATTTTATCGCAGTCCTATGAACACCTGAATACCCAGAGCCCCTGGTTCCTGGGTACGTTTTTTTGTTCTCTGTATATACCTATTGCCATTCCAGGAAATGATTCCCCAAAACCCTCTTCTCTCTCTAGTCATCAATTATTTCAGGAAAATGAGAGCTATCACAGAAAGAAAGAGCTGATTTAAAAACCAAACATAAGCTTCTTCCTTGATGAGCAATAAAACATGATTTCAAAACTGAAGAACCCAAAGAGCATTTGCACATTGCCCCAAAGGGAATGTGTGAAACAGGATGGGATGTGAGTTACTTACTACTGTTGAGATCTATTAGGAAAACTCTCTTCAGATGCTTGTGGTAGACCAAGGCAGCGTGGACCCGAGAGCAAGACTGGTGGTCAATGGTAAAGTCACACAAATCAGGGTTTCTCCCAAATAAGTAATACTTCTTCTCATCAATAATCAGTTTCTAAATAAATATTAAATTAAATATTACTTAAATCTTGTTTCAACAGGGTTCAGCAAAAATTCTTCCAATCTAGTAAACAGAGACTCTTGAGTAGATAAAATTCCTTGCCGCGGTGAAAACAAAATTACTTCCCACTATTCTTCAAGATAAAAAGCTCAGAATAATATACTAGCATTTTTGGGGGGTGGATTGTAATTAATCTCCCCAAATGCAGTGGTTAAATATCTTGTGTTGGTACGAAAAGAACTTTTTTAAATTCTATTAGATGAATGTAGCCCGTGGGAGTGGCTGTCTTCCACCCATTGGAAATTTAAGATTTACTAGATCTTAATTTTAGGTCAACCAGGAAACAAGAAGTATAAAGCATGACTACAAAGTAATGAGAATGCTATTCAGAAAACCTACATTCAGATGAATATTAACAACTGGTGAGGAAAGGAAAGGGGTGTAAACACCTATGGGTATTTTAATCGTGCTGCCATACCCCAAAGTATTTTCGGAACCCTCTTTAGGAAGTACAATTACATTACATACCATGGTATGGGTATTTAAATCCAACTTCATTGGCCAAAAAAATTATTACTCTAAGTTAACTCTAAATAATTATTTGCTATGTCCAAACATAGAACTACTTCATGGGGCAAAGATTTTCTAAGTCTGGGTTAGAAGGGTATGGGGATTAACACTGACTGACAGACCATTTACTGCTAGGCATTTTAAGCATGAGCTCATCTAATTCTCAAAACAACTCTGTGAAACAAGTATCACCTCTATTGTTAAAGACAAGAACACAGATGGAAAGAGATGAAGTCACTCATCCAAGGTGGCCCAGCTGGTTAAGTAGCAGAGCTGGGATTTGAACTCAGGTGAGAATGACCTGCAATGCCAATATTGTAAAGAATGTGCCATTGTCTGAAACAATTCTAAGAGACGAGCTCTAGAACATTTGTAGACACTGCTATGGCACGAAAAAGAACCCAAAACTATAGAATGACCCAATATAATACCATAAAAGGAGATGTCACAGACCAGCAAACTATTTAAAAAAAGCTATGAGGAGAGTAGGAGCTGATGTAGCACTGTTAACTTTTGACTTTGCCAAATAAGGACATTAAAAAAAAAACAACCTGTCACCAATTAGTATCATTGTAATCATTTTATAAAAGAAGGTCATTTCAACATCAAATAAGAAGGAAGGATAAGGATAAAGGACATTGTTTGAGCCCATTTTAGCTTTATGGAACACTCACATTATCCTTACTTTTATTTACTTTTTTAAATCTTTATTTAAGTAATCCCTACACCCAATGTGGGGCTTAAACTCATGACCCCGAGATCAAGAGTGGCACACTCTACCAACGGAGCCAGCCAGGCTCCCAATCCTTATCTTTCTTTTAACCCTGAATCAGTAAAGCCTTTGCTGGTTGGCTGTAGACCTGGGTGGTTATAGGTGAAGGACTCTAGATGAATTATACTTCTCCCAGTTCCAGAAGTCTGTAACTTGACCGCTCAAGAAAATGTTTGTGTTTTTCCTTTACACACAAGGTCTCCTTAAGCTCTAGTTCACATTTCATACTACACTCCTCCTAAAATCCCCAAGAGAAGATAGCACGAAGCTGAGTAGAGAAATAGTCAAGTTAGTATGGTACCAGGTAGGACCCAAGAGGCTTAGATTTCATTCCTGGCTGTATCACTGAACGCACAGTGGGCCACCATTCTCCCCCGTGCTTTAGTGTTCCCCTTGTGAATCCAGAAATATATCCCCCACGGATACTGCAGCAACTGCACAGCACTTCAGTGCCATGCACTGTGCTAGGTTTCCTGCTGTGTCCCTTCATCTCCACAACCACTCTGTGCAGGGGGCAGATACTTTTATTCTTATTTTTGTGATGATGAAGTTGAGCCAATGAAAGTAATTAACATATTCAAGTTCAGGCAACTAAACACAGTAGTTGCCTCCTTATATGCAGGGGACACATTCCAAGACCACCAGCGGATGCCTGAAACCTCCTATAACACCAAACCTTACATCCTGTGTCTTTTCCTATACATACATGCCTGTGATAAAGTTTTAATTTATTAATTAGGCACAGTAAGAGATTAACAATAAAAGAAAAGCTGTAACAATATACTGCAATAAAAGTGAATGTGAATTGGCAACTCTCTCAGAATATTTTATTGTACTATACTCACCCTTCTGGTGATGATGTGAGATGATAAAATGCCTATATGATGAGATGAAGTGAGGTGAATGACAGAGACACTGTGACACAGCATCAGGCCACTACTGACCTCTGACAACATGTCAGGAGGATCAGCTGTGCCAGTAACTGAAATGGTGGGAAGCAAAACCATGGATAAGGGGGGATACTACTGATTTGTAAGCTGGATTAGAGATCCAGGTCCATCTTACTTCAGAGTCCAAGCTTTTTTAGCCACTACATTATATATTTTCTTCACTCTACCTACATCAAAAAAATGCACCATAAGGCAAGGAACATTTCAAGAAGTGAACAAGTACTATGGGTCACATTGTTAATTTTTCTTTTAACTATCACTTACCCAGTCTCTTCCAAGCTTAGTCTTAAGGCTCAATTGGTTCAAGCTAGTCTAGGTATGTGGGTCACCTCTGGGAAACTCTGTCCAGCAGCACCCATCTGCTGCTGGCAGAGCCTGTGCAAGGTCCATACCGCTATGGAGCACTGAGACTGAACCACAGCCTGCCAGCTCAATCAACCATCCCACGTCACCACCAAGTTTTAAGGTTTAGGTTAAAAATAGGACATTGATTTAGAACTGAGAGATCCTTGAAATTTCAACTTCTTGTTCTTTCCAGGTACTGTCTATGCAGGCTGAATCTCACAGCATTTTTCATTTATATTTACATGTACACAGATTATGTATGCACAAAACTTCAATTTGCTAACTACAGTGCCCACAGGCTGGTCTCAAGGAAGTAATATGTAAGATCACCCACTCCTGGGTTCTAATGTAACACTGACCAGATTTAGGTGTCTGGTCACCTAACCTGTATCTCCAGGTGGGGAAGGAGATACCAGGTTATCTCCTGGTAACCTGGCGGGGTGGGGGTGGGGAAGGAGAAAGGGTCTCCAAATTAAAAAGATATACATTCATTAGTAAAGGTATCTCAAGGGATGCCTGGGTGGCTCTGTGGGTTAAGTGTTTGCCTTTGGCTCAGTCATGATCCCAGGGTCCTGGGATTGAGCCCCCCAATGGGCTCCCTGTGCAGTGGTGAAGCCTGCTTCTCCCTCTCCCTCTGCCTGCCGTTTCCCCTGCTTGTGCTCTTTCCCTCTCTCTCTCTGTCAAGTAAACAAATAAAATCTTAAAAAAAAAAAAAGTATCTCAATTACAGGAACATTCAAATATATGGGGGTAATAGTATGTCTTAGAATCAAGGAAATGTGTTAATTCTTGAACGATACCAACTGAACAAAATAATGCATTGCTCTTTCAATAGTAACTAACACCACAATTTCTTGCCTAGCTATCGCTAGTAACACTATTCAGTTGTGCCTCTGAGTTATAACTCAGAGTGTGTCTTTACACACTGGGCTTAAAAGACTCATGGCTTTTGTTTTAATATTGCACTTCTTAAACCCAGCTATCACAACACATCACAAGCCTTTGACACAAGGCCAGGATACAGATAGCCCGGTTAGTATCAAGTGCCGCCTAAACCCTTAAAAATAAGCACATCTTAGGTCTGTTCCCCTCAGAAACAATACAGTGACGCCTAAGGATTGTAACTTGACAATTGTGTGGCAACTCAGCATACCTAAGAGCACTGAAAGACAGAGAAGATGATCAGTTAGAAACCAGTAATCAGAGGGATGTTTGACAAATTAGTGCTTTGAAAATATAAATTATGTCACAAAGGAATGTGATATTAGCTTTAAGGCTATGCCTCATGGTTTCTACTACCAACTAAAGATTTACTAAATTCTAGTATGAAAATAAATTCCTTTATGTCTTCACAGCTTCATGCTATTTAGCAACAATATTTTACATCTATGGAACAGTCTGTAGTAAAAAAGACAGACATTTTAGCTAAATTATTTCCTTGAATAATCTGGGTGTTTTGTAACCTCTAAGATAGAAGAACTCAAGACAAAAGGCCTCTATCAGTGACTGGCTAAGGGCATGATGAATTAACAGAATTCATCACAACTCATGCCTTAATACTTTGCAAAACACCTGGGTCTCCTTCAGATCTCAGATGCCTTTCAACCACGGAACATCTTGATCTTTACTACACACACCAAAGAAAACCAAATACATTCAATAATGGGGCCTTGAACCTAAATTCTACCTAAGTAAGCAAACATAAAATTGTCTTAAGACATGGAGACTCACAACTCCATGGTCATAGGGGGCATAATCTCCATTTCTTGGTAAGTAAATGGCACCATAAGGATTACAAAAACTTACAGAACCTAAGAGCTAATCAAAATTCATGTTCTCTTGAAGTTCCATGTGGTGTCCATTCTAAAGACTTGTATAAAAGCTGGAATTCTGCTAAACTTTTCCGGTATAGTACTTATTTCAATTATAGTCATGTAATTTTTGTGTGATTGTGTTTCCTACCATGTTTGTTTTGTTCACTATTGTAGTCCCTCCTCTGCTGAGCACAATGACTGGCGTACAGTAAGCATTCAATAAATGTTTTGAATGAATGAATGAGTTTCATCACCATGCCATTCTCTTTTCTGAGCAATCATCTTAGCAAGGGCTTGGGCTTGAATTTTCAGCATAAAAGGAACTTAAAAGTGAAATGCAATCTACATCATTCACTTTCTTCTACAGTTACTTTTTATCTTGCAACTTCCACACAACTCCATGTACTCAGAAAGACAGAATTCCCCAAGCCCAGTTTCATAGGGACCCATAAGCTTATGATCAATTAAAACCCTTCATTTGGAAGGTGAGAGAAGTCACAAAAAAATGAGTGTCTGTGGGAGATACCAGGTTTGAATGTGTTATATCACCATGTGCTTTTAATAGGAAAAAAAAAATCAGGATGAACGAAAGTAGCATTGGTGGAAAACAAAGCACAGGAGAGGGGGTGGAAAAGTGAGTCATTGGCAAAAATGTTTAGTGTGATGAGAAAAAAAGGGAAGACAAGTATTTCCATACCTCAATTAGCTTGTCTCCTTTGACTACATCCAGATGTAAACCAGGTGGGGGTTTACCTGCCCTGAAAAATAAGAGTGAGAACAGCATTTTCAGGATGAGTTTGTAAATGCCATTTACAATCACCGTCCCATTCAACAATGCAGCCCTTCTACCAGCCTATAATTAGTTCATGTTCAAGCAGAAATGTCATCTACTTCACTGTTATTACAGCTCCTTTCTACATTTGACACTTCCCCAGTGATTCAATTGCTCTAAAACAGACTTTACTGGATCTGTATTTAGAGCAGCACCAAAGAAACCTATATTTTAACACTGGATATCAACCTCAGAGAAAAAGCAGCACAGAGAGCCCAAGTACTACAGCTAGGGTAGTGTGGTTACTTGGGAGTTTGAATCTAAGATTTACCACTACCACTAATACCCTATAAAGGTAGAATAAATCAGTTGGTGATTGGGTCTGATCAAGATTAGTCTCATCACAGAATAAACAGAGGGCACTGTCCTGAGCTCTTGAGACCAAATCAGGGGTATATAATTATAGGGAGCTAGGGCAATCCAAAAGCATGCCCATAAAACCAGGTACCAATAAATACAAAAGAGGTTTGTCACTTTTGAACAGGTCTTCCTATAATGGCATGTTTAAGGAACTGTTCTCTATATTTCTTTTAACACCATTCTTGGGGGATACATACACGTCAAAACACCGAACAGTGCCTGGTGCATACCAGACTCCGAGGAAATGGTAGGTGATCTCAATTAGTCTCTTCTAACTCTAAGTTTAAGTCCTGGTCCAAATCAGTGCAGCAAGGGACCAAAATAGGCATACAATTTGTAGACTGAAACAACTGGGTGCTACAAAAATGCAGAGGGACCCAGTAAACGGCCACCCTTTCACTTGCTTCTGGTCTTTGCTCCTTTTAAGTTTGAAGAAAAAACAATCTTGCCAGAGCCCCTACATTTGTACGCGCGCACACACACAATACATCCTCGTCCATCTAACTGAAGATGCAACACAGTCATCTCACAATCCTGCCCCCAACTCCTCTACCGTAGCTGAAAGACAGTGTATTGGACAAAAGCTCATTTTGTACGGAAAACAGAGAAAGGAGTGTTAAATGTTATATCCACAACATCCTTTCTGAACTCCTACTATGTGCCTGGCTTAGGCCCAGGAGCTAGGAACAGGAAGATGAATCAGACAGCCCTTGCCCTTGAGGACCTCACTATAAAGGGAAAGAGAAATAATACATAAACTGTGATGAGCTACAGCAGAAACATTTCTCCCTCGGATGGGTCTCCTTGCAAGGCAATTCATATGTATTCATCTTGTACCCTGCTCAAAGACTAAATTAAATTACTCCATTGTTCCCAAGAGCTTGGGAAGGGTTGAAAGGGGTTCATCCCAACAACTACTGCCTGCCGGCTTCGAGGTGGGTCTGAGCCGTCCCTGCCCTCAGGGCGCTTCCAGTCTGCGGGAGACAGACAAGTACCGCAAAAGAGATGCAGCAACGACAGAGGGATGCGGGGCACTGAGCTTGGGCTGAGGCCGGGAAGCGGGCTCGTGCGCGCTCGGGACAGAAAGCAGGGGGGCAGGTACGGTGCTCCACAAGAGCACCAGGCACTCAGTCAGGAGTTGAGGTAAGTTCGGGACCAAGGCCCCGAAGCGCCCCGGCAACCGGGTGATCGCCCAAGGGACTGCCTAAGCGAGCACCTCAGAGCCCCCCAAGTCTGGGTTTCCTCAGTTTCTGGGCCCGGGCTCCAGGCTCCCGGTTCCTCCACACGCCGCCCGGCCCGACGGGCAGTTCTCCCTCAATCAGTTCCAGCGTCTCTGAGCCGTTCGGCTTGCTGCGAGAAATGAGCCGCCCTGCCAGGCCGAGCCAAGCTGGGCCGGGCCAGGCGACTCCGGCCCTGGCCGCCCCGCCACTCACCAGGTCGGGCAGTCGAACAGCGGGAGGCTGGAGCCGGAGTTCGCGGCTGCCGCCATCTTGCGTCTCCCCCTCCCATTTGGCGGGCCCTAAGCACGCCGGGAAACTGGAAGACCCGAGAGGAGAGGCGGCATCCCAGCAGTCCATGCGTACGCACGTGCGCGGGTGCGCGCACGTACATCTACGCACGCGTAGGACGTGTCTAGCCGCCGTGGAGACTGGGATGTGGTTTTTAAGTTCCTTTTCGGTGTTTTGAAACAGCTGGCCTTCTCTGGAAGAGTCTCGGAGGGTAGGGCTTTCCTTGGCTGGGGAGTGTCTGAGGAAAGAGGCTTGTAAGGAGAGGTATCGGTCTACCCTGTGTTCTCTTCCAGACATGCCGCTGGGCTCTAAAGTCTTGGGACCCTGTCCTTGTGCTGGGCTTGCGCCATCAGCCTTTCCACCCCAATCTGGAGAGAAGCTAGAGAGCAGAATTCAGAGCATGGAGTGCTCAGTTTCTTTTCTAACGGCCCTTCTCCGCAGAGCCGCATGCATGCTACTACATCACCTTCCTAATCCAAATCTGGGTCAGAGGATTTCTGTAGATTATCTGGGAGGCTGCTTTAGGGGATCCTCTAGTTTGTTTATGAAAACTGGACAAACTGCAGCAGGGGGCGGATCCAATTTGAAGGCAGGCGTCCAAATCTTAAGTGTGCATGAATGAAATAGTCTAGCTGTGGCCCCTTTGGATTTTAAAATTTTGGTCATGGTAGTAAAATAGTGCGAGGAAGCGTCAGGATTCAGGCCTGCCCTAGGCCTACGGCGGGCTGAAAGAGACCAAAAAATAGCAGGGCCTCTGATTGTAATGGCTTTATTGAATGCTTACTTGTCTGTGCAAGTATGTGTTCTATATGGGTCATCTCATTTAATCCTCACAACTCTGTTGAGATAAGTATAATGATTCCTGAGGGGAGACTCGGAGATTGAGTTACCCAGTCTCACCCTAGAACAAGTGGTGAGTGGGATTCGAACCTAAATCTGCCTGATGTCAAAGGCCATGTTCTTAAATCACCGCTGTCTCTCATACTTAGATGTTAGTACAATTACATTTATTATTAGCACACAGTTGATTCCCGACACTTTTTCATTTTTGTAGAAAACGGGAGAGGATTATCTGGCCATTTTTAAAGAAACCAACTGCAGGGGCGCCTGGGTGGCTCAGTGGGTTAAAGCCTCTGCCTTCAGCTCAGGTCATGATCCCAGGGTCCTGGAATCGAGCCCCGAATCAGGCTCTCTGCTCAGCAGGGAGCCTGCTTCCCTTCCTCTCTCTCTCTCTGCCTGCCTCTCTGCCTACTTGTGATCTCTGTCTGCCAAATAAATAAATAAAATCTTTAAAAAAAAAAAAAAGAAACCAACTGCAAAATTATTGTTCAGCCTAAAACAGGCCCTGCATAGCAAGTTATCTCTATAGTGGGGTTACTTCTTTTCTTCGTTCCCTGCTGCTAGTGCTTTAGATTTTTAAATCAGACATCCGCCTGGTGTTTGCCCTTTTGACATTTCCAAGGCATCAAAATTTAACTGCAGCATAATATTAACTTGGATTTTTAAATTACCAACTCTTAGGCAGGCAGGAGAATCACCTTTTCCTCTGGCCTTCAAAAGCACAGTCAACTTATACGGCAAGGATGCTAACTGATTGGAACACTTATCAAATGACCTGTTAATATCCTCTTTTCCAGACATGGGATTCCAAAGACCAGGCTGATGGGGAAAATACAAATTCTGAACTTAGTTTCAAGGAAACAGGCTACGGCTCCTCCTTTGAGCCTCCTTTGAGCATGATGAGTACGTGATTCCTGAGAAGGAATTATTCTCAAGTGTTTTGAGTGTAACAGAAAAGAACAATGTACTTTTATCTACAGAGATTGTCCAGGCCTTCAAGTGTCCATGCCCTTTTCAGGCATAAGGTGGTGTTGAAACCATTTCTAGCTAACAGTGACCTGATAACAAATGTCAACTTTGCCTTTCAATTTCTCAGCTTCTGTGTGTAGTCCATTATTTGATCCCTTCTAGTGCTGACTATACACCCAAGAAATCTAAAGCTACATTCTTACCCTTATGATTCTTTACTCCTTGGCCATGTTTCTTGTTTCCAACACAGCTGATAGACATACTGGCTTCTGATATAATGGCACCTTACATTTACCTAGGCCTTATAAAGCAAAATGCTCTTTGTTTGGGCGCCAATGATGTCAGTATAGATCAGCAAACTGAAAGGCAGCAGTCCCTGAATTGGAAAGACTGATGGGCCAGCTGCCTTGGGATCTGGTGTCTCAACTAAGATTGATTTTTTTCAACTTTGAGACCCCTTAGAATAGAACCTAAAGACATTAGGAGCATATTGATGTCAGAAAGCTTTCTTAAGACCTTTTTGATTTATGAGTGAATGAATGGAGACACAAAAAATTTCTCTGTGAATAGATACTACAAATAGCAGGGTGGTGAATGAAAAGTTTTTCACAAGGTGCTGGCCAAAGAAAAGATGGGCAGAAATTGTCACTACTCCAGATTTTTATTTTTATTTTTTTAAAGATCTTATTTATTTATTTGACAGACAGAAATCACAAGTAGGCAGAGAGGCAGGCAGAGAGAGAGAGGGAGAAGCAGGCTTCCCGCTGAGGAGAGAGCCCGATGTGGGGCTCGATCCCAGGACCCTGGGATCATGACCTGAGCCAAAGGCAGAGGCTTTAACCCACTGAGCCACCCAGGCGCCCCCTACTCCAGATTTTTAGAGACCGCTACATGAAAGAGGAGGTGAGCAAAAGACAGTATAGAATGTCTCAAGGTGTGGTTTTAAGTCTGAGTGCTTGAGATCAAATCCTGGCTCTGTCATTCCTAAATTCTGTGCCCACGGGCAGACAATGCTTCAGTTTACTCTGCTTCAGTTTCCTTATCCATAAAAAGGTGACAAGAAATATACAAAAAATTTTACATTTAGCATAGTAAGGTAGTAAGGGTTCAAATGTTATCCCACAAATGACCATGCACACGTAGAACACTTCCTGTAGCTTTAAATTCCTGTATTAGGCTGCCATTCCCAGCCTCAGCTTCTTCAGTTGTAAAGTGATGGGGCTAGTCTAGACGAGTGTTTCACAGACATTAGAGATGTCGTGGACCAGGGGGAAAAAAGTAATACAGGGATGTCAACTTTTGTCAACTAAGGAGATTTAAAAATGAAGATTTCCAACTGACATCACCTCTTATGTTTATAGTTTTGAAATATCCTTTTTAAAAAGGTGGAAGGTTGGGGTGCCTGGGTGGCTCAGTGGGTTAAGCCTCTGCCTCCACCTCAGGTCATGATCTCAGGGTCCTGGGGTCAAGCCCTGCATCGGGCTCTCTGCTTAGTGGGGAGCCTGCTTCCCCCGCCCCCTCTCTGCCTACTTAGGATTTTTCTCTCTGTCAAAGAAATGAATAAAATCTTAAAAAAAAAAAAAAAGGTGGAAGGTCATTATCTCAGACTCAAAGATGGTACTTTAAAAAGCCCACTACTACAGGGGCACCTGGGTGGCTCAGTTGGCTAAGCTTTTGCCTTCAGCTCAGGTCATGATCCCCTGGAGCCCTGTGTTGGGCTCCCTACTCAGCAAGCAGCCTGCTTCTCCGTCTCCCTCTGCAGTTACCCCTGCTTGTGCTCTCTCAAATAAAAATAAAAAGCCCACTACATCATTTTTCTCATCACTGGCTGGTAAAAACTTGGTCCATAATCAGAGTCCAACATTAAAAATTCTATTATTTCAAGTTTATCCCTTAAAAATCAAGTACCACATTGTCAGTCAAATTTCATTTTGGATAAGTATTAAAATGAATTACTTAAACGGCCTGTAAGTACGATCAGGGATTGGGTATCAAAACCCTTCACACTATATCCTGGTTAAATGGAGAGTCTAAAATAGTTGTATTTCATAGCACTGAAAAACAGTACTGAAAAATCCCGTGAAATTTAGGGATACACTTAACATGTTTAGAAAAGCAGGGAGAAGCGGGTGATTCCTAGCCCTAGGAAATAGGATAGAATGAAATCTGAGTTGGGTTTTGGTCTGCATTTAGCGATCAAAAGCGAAGACTTCAATCCTGTGACTAAGGATAACCTCTTAATAGGAAGGGGGGAAAAAAGAAAAAAAAAGGGGCGCCTGGGTGGCTCAGTGGCTTAAGCCTCTGCCTTTAGCTCAGGTCATGATCTCAGTGTCCTGGGATTGAGCCCCACATCTGGGCTCTCTGCTCAGCGGGGAGCCTGCTTCCCTCTCTCTCTCTCTGCCTCTCTCTCTGTGTAATTGTGATCTCTCTCTCTGTGTCAAATAAATAAATAAAATCTTTTTTTTTTTTAAAGAAACCTCCCTGTCTTCTTTTTTTTTTTTTAAAGATTTTATTTATTTATTTGACAGAAATCACAAGTAAGCATAGAGGCAGGCAGAGAGAGAGGAGGAAGCAGGCTCCCTGCTGAGCAGAAAGCCCTATATGGGGCTCGAACCCAGGACCTGGGATCATGACCTGAGCCGAAGGCAGCGGCTTAACCCACTGAGCCACCCAGGCGCCCCTAAATAAATAAAATCTTAAAAAAAAAAAAAGAATGGAGTTGTTTGGATTTTCTAAAAGACTTTATTTTTAAGTAATCTCTACACTCAGTATGGGGCTCAAACTCATGAGCCCAAGGTCAAGAGTCACACAGTCCACCAACTGAGCCAGCCAGGCACCCGTAAAAAAGAACGGAGTTTTAAGAACAAAAAGAACAAAGTTGGAAATATCATACTCCTAGATTCCAAACTATACTACAGAGCTATAGTAAGTGAAACAGTATGTTACTGGCACAAAAATAGACACATGAATCAATGTAACAGAGTAGAGAGCCCAAAGATAAACTAACTCTCATATGGTCAATTAATCTATGACAAAAGAGGCAATATATAGTAGGGGAAAAGAGTCTCTTCAATAAATGTAGGCAAAACGGGACAGCTACATACAAAACAATGAAACTGAATCACTCTTTTAAGTTATAGACTGTGGACTCGGAGAAACAAACTGAGGGTTTTGGAGGGGAGAGGGGTTGGGGGTTGGGTAAGGCTGGTGGTGGGTATTAAGGAGGGCACATATTGCATGAAGCACTGGGTGCGGTGCATAAACAATGAATCTTGGAACACTGAAAAAAAATAAAACAATATTAAAAAAAAAAAAAGTCCACGTTGCGGGCAGAAAAAAAAAACCAAAACCCACACACACTAAGCCAAAGTGGTTAAAGACTTAAATATAAGACCTGAAACCATAAAACTCCTAGAAGAAAACAGGCAGGAAGCTTTTTTTTTTTTCTTTTTTAAAGATTTTATTCATTTATTTGACAGAGAGATCATAAGCAGGCATAGAGAGAGGAGGAAGCAGGCTCCCCGCTGAGCAGAGAGCCCGATGTGGGGCTCGATCCCAGGACTCCGGGATCATGACCTGAGCCGAAGGCAGTGGCTTAACCCACTGAGCCACCCAGGCGCCCAGGAAGCTTTTTGACACTGACCTTAGCAATAGTTTTTTTGGATCTGTCTCCTCAGGCAAAGACAACAAAAGCAAAAATAAACAAATGGCACTATATTGAACTAAAAGGCTTTTGTTCAGTGAAGGAAACCATCAATAAAATGGAAAGGCAAGTTACTGAATGAGAGAAGATATTTGCTAATGATATATCCAATAAGGAGTTAACTTAAAGAACTCATGCAACTCAATATAAAAATTCAATTAAAAAATTGGCAGAGGACCTGAGTAGACATTTTTCCAAGACATCCAGATGGCCAATAGACACATGAAAAGATACTCAATGTCACTCATCATCAGGGAAATACAAAGCAAAACCACAATGAGATAGCACCTTACAGCTGTCAGAACGGCCAGTATCAAAAAGACAAGAAATAACAAGTGTTGGTGAGAATGTGGAGAAAAGGGAACACTTGTGCACTGTTGGTGAAATGTAAATTGGTACCGCCTCTATGGAAAACAGTATGGAGTTTCCTTGAAAAATTGAAAATAAAAAAAAAAAAAAAATAGAACTACCACATGATCCAGCAATTCCACTTCTGGGTATTTATCTGAAGAAAATGGAAATACTAATTCAAAAAGACATATGCACTCCGATGTTCACTGCATTATTTACAATAGCCAAGGCATGGAAGCACCCCAAATGTCCAGATAGATGAATGGATGAAGAAAATGGGATATATATATAATATTTCTCAGCCATAAAAAAGAAAGAAATATTGTTATTTGCAACAACATAGACAGACCTAGAGGGTATTATGCTAGATAAAATAGGTCGGAAAAGACAAATGCTATATGATTTCACTTATATGGAATCTAGAAAACAAAACAAATGAACAAAGAAAATAAAACAGAAACAGACTCATATATACAGGAGACAAACTACTGGTTACGAGTGCGGAGGGGTCAGCGGCAGGCAAAATACGTGAAGGGGATTCAGAGGTACAAACTTCCAGTTATAAAATAACTCATGGGGATATTATGTAACAGCATAGGTAATATCATCAATAATGTAAAAACTTTGGTGACAGATGGTGACAGGACTTCTGTGGTGACCATTTCATATTGTATATAGATATCAAATCACTATGTTGTATACCTGAATACTGTATGCCGGTTATACTTCAATTGAAAAAATAAATGGAGGCGGCTTAGGGTGTTTAACTTTGCACTGATGCAATGGTAATTCCAATTTGATATTGTTGCCCAATGGTATAAGGCAGTGTGTATCACCACCCCTTAGCAGGTAAGACAAAACCTGCCCTGGGAGCATCAGTCTAGCAGCTACAATTTCTTGTTCTAGAACATTCCCAGAAGAAAGGCCCACAATGACATTTCTACTTTACCCTATATAATACTATAGTTTTAATTTACTTGAAAAGAATGGTAGATCTGCTTAGTGCTTCCAGAACATTCCATAAAGGAAGGAGAAAGGGGAAGAGAAAAGGAAAGAAATACCAAGGCAAATAGAATCCGTATGCTCAGACCAAACCCCTGTGGATCCTTATAGTCAGAAAATGTTATAGAGGAGTCCCTGGGTGGCTCAGTGGGTTAAGTCACTGCCTCCACCTCAGGTCATGATCTCAGGGTCCTGGGATTGAGCCCCACATCGGGATTTCTGCTCAGCGGGGAGCCTGCCTTCCCCTCTCTCTGCATGCCTCTCAGCCTACTTGTGATCTGTCAAATAAATAAATAAAATCTTAAAAAAAAAATGTTATAGCTAGAAGAGAGTTACTGGGAAAACTTAGGGCCTATAGGTTAAATGACTTACCCAAATACCTATGGCAAGTTAATGGCAGAGCCAAGATTCTTCAGTCTTCTGTGCTCCGGTCTGGCTTTTGACCTCCAAACTAATGGCTCTCAACCATGGTTATACCTGAGAATTATCTAGAGCTTTTAAATGCCCAGTCTATACTCCAGACTAATTGAATTAAAATCTTGTGGTGGGGCACCGAGGTATCAGTATTTTTTTAGTTTCTAATGTGAAGCCATGGTTAAAAACCACTGTCCTCGACCATGGTGCCCCTTCCCCCCAAAGACAAACAAAGCACAGATAAGGAGGATTCTGTGAACAGGTTTATTAAGATCATCTAGCAGAACCTCATGGCAACTACCCTAAATTCTAGGCCATTCGAATTCTAAGCCAAGGTCAAATTTGCTATTCACAACCACTATTACCACCACCACCACTGGATTACACAGTATTATAGAATAGAACTATGAATAGCTTCATTTAACCCAAACTGAAACCATTTTTCACAATCAGGAATTTTTTGTCTGAAACGTTACAAATGACGTACCCAAGTCCAGCTGTAATTTTGGAGCTGAAGGGGCCATGATTGTGGAACTAATAAGGAATGAGCCCTGAAGCTGCTGCTTGGGCCACTGTGACACCCCAATTGGGTGTCATCCTGTTTTTCAAGGACAGGGGCAGCAGCAGCCCTTATTCCACCCCCAAACCAATCAACTGACCTCCAGTCTTCTTGCCAGGTTCAATTTTTCTCAGGACAGCAAATTACCTAATAGCTACCACAAGTTAACTCATAAAAACTTACTACAAAAGCTTTTAAAATGTTTATTTGTATTAAGGAGTGGAATGGTGTAAGAGTACAAAGAAACTTGGGCATCTGGGCCCTTGTTTCCCTACTATTCACATTAGTTTGGTAAAAAGGAGATTGACACTGAACAGATGGAAGAAATGAACATAAATATATCCAGGGTAGCCCAGTCCTCTAATTCACTAAAGGATGAACTGAAATCATTGGCCCAATTCACACTTATGTGTGAGCCAGAAATTATATTCCCTTTAATGGCTCTAGACCTGTGTGAAAAAGGGAAGTGGACAACATTTCTATTACAAGACAGCAATCTTTTATTGAAACATTTTTTTTGTCTAAAACTATGCACGGAGATTAATCTCTTGTTCATAAATCAGGATAAGTCTAACATCACTATTCCAAACCATCAGTATTTACAAAAATGAACCTTTTCTTCGCTTTATCACAGGTTCACAGAACTAAATTTTAAACCAACTTCAGTCTAGCTTTTAAAATCTTCCTGCCATCAAATGCCCAGCAACCCTTATGGGGAAGGAGCAGCCTTTTGACAGCAATATTCATCATTCACCAGGAATGCAGAACCACAAGTGAACAATAACAAAAAGTTTAAATCATTCCAAACAGTTCCTATTTGCTTTCCAAAAGCATGCTTTATCTAATTCTCCCTTTCTATACAGACAGGGGGAGAGGGACCCCAGAGAGCATAATGTTAAATTAAATTAACCTCTTAAAAAAGTGAACAAGATGGTTTAGTGTGTGTGCAGATGAACGGCCATGGATGACACTGGCAGATAATAAGGTAAAATTCAAACCCCGTTAATGGGTACCTTGACGACTGGCCAGCTCAAATAGATACTTTTATTTGGGATTAAATGTGCCTTTTTTTTTTACTTTCTCGTTAAATACGTTGCCAAAATCTTTTAAAGCAGATAGAGAATAGGCTTCTTCGAAATTCAAATTAAAATGTTAAATAATAAAAAGTATCAGCTTATTATATGGTTTCTGACAAATGTGCTGGCTGTCAGAAAGTAATTCTATTTCAGCGACTAGAAAAAGGTGAATCTAGTATACACATAAAATGACAATATTACAAGACTGTAGTGTCACCTGTCAAAACAAGAATATCTAGAATGGAATTTTCAGTAAACACTTGGAGATGAAGGGCAATCAGAATACAAGAGAAAGCAAAATCCACATAAATTAATTACTAATTTGAGAAATCAATAAAATGTATACATAAATTGATAAATACTGTCTCCATGGGTCACTAATTCCAAAGGACTAGTTAGTAGTTATTTTCTAACTAAATTATTACAGGACATTCTGGTGTATGCTCTCTTCTTGTGATCAGTTTGTTCTGGCAAGACTCCAGGAAGCAGGTGCCCTTGAAAACAGCTCAGCAGAAGGCGGCTCAGAGGCAATCACTTCATTTATAAATTCGCCAGATAATAAGTACCAAGATTACGATAATCACAGACAGGACAAGCACCAGGATACAGATCTTCTTGCGAGATTTTTTCTGAGGAGAAAAATATACAAAGAAGACACTCATGAGACAAGTAAAATTTTTGCTGAGACTCCAAGAGTGCTTCATAAATCTGCCTCCCCATAATCCAGCATTAACTCTATATGTGCATGAATATTCAGAGACCTTCCCCAAATCTCACCAGTTATCAGCACAAGGCAGTAGTGCCAGTTTTAATTCCAGATCCCCTAATACATTTCTGCAAAGGGATTGTTTATACCTATGCTGCTAGGCATTATTTGTAATAAAATAAGTTATTTGTGCATATGTGGTTTTTTTTTTTTTAAGATTTTATTTATTTGACAGAGATCACAAGTAGGCAGAGAGGCAGGCAGAGAGAGAGGAGGAAGCAGGCTCCCCTCCAGGCAGAGGGCCCGATGTGGGGCTCAATCCCAGGACCCCAGGATCATGACCCGAGCCAAAGGCAGAGGCTTTAACCCACTGAGCCATCCAGGCACCCCATTGTGCACATGTATTTTAATAAAGATTTTATACCAATTATAAAATTCTGTGTTCATCTTAAAAAATACAAAGAAAATAATTACCTACAGATAAAATTGCTGACATTTTTATTGTATTTTCTCATGATCTTTTATCTATGCATATTGTTATCTGACAGAACTGGGATCACACTGTATGATGTTTGACATTTTTCTCACTTACTATTTTAGCATAAAATTGTTGTTATTATAAACATCTCTTTTAATTCCCACATAATATTGAGTGGATGCATATAATTTACTTCATATTTCCTTTACTGTCTGACACTAACATCATCACTCGGTTTTTAAAAGGAAACACTATTATTAAATACAAATTTCTTTAAGAACATTTCCAGGTAAAATACAACTATCCTAGGAACATGGAAAATGACTGAAATGCTGTTTACACCTAAAAAATCATACAGCACCAAATGGAGAGGAAATGAAAAGGACCTCATTTACAGTATTTGTACACTTGAGATAAAGACTCAGGTAAAAGTCATAAAACCAGCATTTCAGCTAATATGTAAAAAAAAAAAAAATCACTTCATACAAAGTAGAACAATTAACTCCCATTTATTCATAGAAAAATGAGAAACCCCTCTTTATTCACAACTAGCAGTTAGAACTGATTTTATGTCCATCCTCTGTGGCCACAGTCAACATAAAGTATCCACAAAGTCTTACTTTGTACCTATTACTATACTAATTGAAACAAATTTTAGCTGTTCATAATATAAAATTAGCTTTATACCAGATTTAGGTAGCATGCCAGCTAATGGGGTTAGCTTTGTAGCTAAAAGGCTTCTGTATTAGTTTATTCAAGGACTGATGTCTTTTTGTAGATTTCTCTACAGAGGAAAATATTACAAATGGACCACCACAGCAACTGCGACCACGGGCCTCCAGCTTAAACCTAAGCCAAAGGCTGCAGCTGTTCTCAGTGTGTCAATGAGCTGTGATGGCTCGTGAAGTCGGCAGCCCAGTGACTTTTTTGGGTACGTGCTCTTACCTGATAGTAAGCAGCTCGCTGTAACTGGTCAGTTGCTCTCTCTACATGTACCTCTGAGCTTTCCACATTGGCTTCTATGCTATCTGCAAAAAAAAAAAAAAAAAAAAAAAGGAGGGCAGTGGATATTTTTACCAAATCAGATGTTTCAAGATTGCAAATTAAACACACTCTTGATGATGCTGGCCCTTGTTTTACTACCACCATTCCAACTATCCAGCCATGGAATCCAAAGATACTAACTGGGTAAGACAATAACTCTATTCTTTGGAAATAAGCACTGAACTATTTTAGCGGCAAAGTGCTGTGAAGTATGCAACTTATCCATGAATGGGTCAGAAAAAATTATGCATACACACGTATATTTAGAGAGAAAGGGAGCAAGTCTAAAGCAAATGGGGTAGAATGTTAACAAGAGGTAAATCTGTGTAAAGGTTACAAAGGAATTCCTTGTAGTCTTTTTATTTTTGCAACTTTTCTAAACTTGAAATCATTTCCAAATAAAAAGCTTAAAAAAGGAGGTTACTAATCCCCAAATTGGGTAAGTTTCTGGAGATAAAAGCTGGGAAGCCAACAGCTATTTCCCTCAACAGCCAAAGACTTAGCAGGAGGCTAATGGCAAGGGAGCTGAGCAATCACAGAGGTCTCATTTCAGTTTTTACATTTGACAATATAAAAAGGGGGCTAAAAAAAGAATTTAATAATTTTTTTTTTTAAAGATTTTTATTTATTTATTTGACAGACAGAGATCACAAGTAGGCAGAGAGGCAGGCAGAGAGACAGGAGGAAGCAGGCTCCCTGCTGAGCAGAGAGCCCAACGCGGGACTCGATCCCAGGACTCCGAGATCATGACCCGAGCCGAAGGCAGCGGCTTAACCCACTGAGCCACCCAGGCGCCCCAAGAATTTAATAATTTTTAAATGTCTAATTTCTTCAGATATGTCTTACTGACTTGTTCACACACAAGTATTGCTATCAACTCACCTCGAGGTTTACGGTATCAATGATACATACCAATTAGATCCCCTTGATCGTGGATCATCATGGCCAAATCTTTAAATATTTGATTGACATCCAAAATGTCAGCCTAGGGAACACAAAAAAATAACAAACATAAAGCAACATGTTAGACGATCCCTCTACTTAGCTAAAATTTTGGCTGTAAACATAACACGTGTGTTTCTAAGGCTTATAAATCATGCTTTCTCCATAAACTGAAAATGAAAATAAAGTTAACTAATATCTACTAAATGCCTACTATGTGCCAAGAACTATACCAAGTAGGTAATTAAACAGACTCTTAGAGCCTGAGAGTCAGCTAGAGAGGATAGTCTTGCTGTGTGAGGTTAATCCTCCACAGTCTTGTTGTACCATTGTAGGTTAAGAACCCCTTTGGCCTGGGGCACCTGGGTGGCTCAGTGGGTTAAACCTCTACCTTCAGCTCAGATCATGATCCCAGGGTCCTGGGATCGAGCCCCACGTTGGGCTCTCTGCTCATTGGGGAGCCTGCTTCCCCCTCTCTCTCTGCCTGCCTCTCTGCCTACTTGTGATCTCTGTCAAATAAACAAATAAACAAACAAACAAACAAACAAAAAAAGAACCCCTCTGGCCTGTTGCCTCTGAAATGTGGACAATGATAGTACCCACCTCATACTAAAGTGCAGAAGCACTAAGTAAGCTGATATATGTAAAGTTCTTGGAACTGTGTAATAAGCACTTCATGTGTCAGCTATGATTAATCATTATTTAGTTGGTTCTCATGACAACACAATGAGACATGTATCATCCCCATCATACAGAAGAGAAGACTGGGGCTCAGGAAGGTTTGATGACCTGTCCCAAGGTCTCAAAGCTAGCAAGTGGCAGAGCTGAGAATTAAAAGTTCATGATGGGGCGCCTGGGTGGCTCAGTGGGTTAAGCCTCTGCCTTCGGCTCGGGTCATGATCTCAGGGTCCTGGGATCAAGTCCCGCATCCGGCATTCTGCTCAGCAGGGAGCCTGCTTCCCCTTCTCTCTCTGTCGGCCTCTCTGCCTACTTGTGATCTCTCTCTGTCAAATAAATAAATAAAATCTTTAAAAAAAATAAAAAAATAAAGTTCATGATGTTTTTATAATGTTACTATGCCTCTTTGATATTTATATTAATCATTCAGTCACTCCATGAAGTCAAGTATCTCTGAGGATAATAAGGCTCAGAGAGGTTATTTAACTGTCCAGTTACAAAGCTGGTCCATTAGGAAACTAAGCATTGCAGCCAGAATAGCTCCGAAGCCCATGCTCTCTGGATTACAATACACTGCCTCTCAGAATGCTACAGTCAGAAACAATGCCTTGAAAGCCATGACTTCCGAATCATAGCTTGGCAAGACTAGTTCTTACCAGCACATCAAAACCTTAATTACTTGCTAAGAGTCTTCTGTAGTTGGGACAGTCTGCTAGTTGCTGTGGATACAAAAAGGCTTACTAGCTAACGGGGGCGGGATGAGCACACAGCAAGATAAGTAAGAAAAGTCATTACAGAGGAAGTGACTAGTAAATGGTGTGCAGAGGAAGGCTTGCAGAAGCCGCAAGACTTGAGTTGTACCTTAAAGCGAAAGAGAAGCCAAATAAAAAGTTAATTGAGTTAAAGGGCAAATAGCTTAGATTGGTTATAACATGAGTGTGAAACTGTGATTTATAATAAGAAATATATATTTAGTCTTCATCCCATTCCTAGAGTAGAGCTCCTAAAATGCTCGAAATTTCCTAAGTGGTGAAGAGAGAAAATTAGGTTTTGTTACTTATAACAAACTCCTTTCAACCACACCTGAGCTTAAAGAACAACCCCTCAGGATGGGGGCTGGTTGCCAGGGGAACCAACCTTGTTATCAGAGGGCTGGAGGCTGAATCAACCATCCAGAGCCAATGATTTAATCAATTGTGTCTACATAATGAAGCCTCCATAAAAATCCTAAATGGCAGGACTGAGAGCGCTTTCGGGCTGGTGAACATGGAGGTCGAGGAGAGTGGTACAGGTGGAGAGGGCATGGAAGGTCCACACCCCTTCCCACATACTTTGCTCTGTGTATCTCTTCCATCTGGCTGTTCTTGAGTTGTATCCTTTTATAATAAACCAGTAACCTAGTAAATAAACTGTTTTCCTAAGTTCTGAGTTGCTCTAGCAAATTAATCAAATCCAGTGAGGGGGGTCATGGAAACCTCCAATTGATAGCCTGTCAGTCAGAAGTGTAGGTAACAACCTAGACTTAGCGGGCTTCCCAAGTTGGGGGGAGGGTACAGTCTTGTGGGACTGAGCCCTTAACCTGTGGGATCTGAAGCTAATTCCAGGTAGACAGTATCTAAATTGGGTTAAGTTATAAAACACCTCGCTGGTATCGAAGGATTGCTTGATGTGGAAAAGGCCCACACATTTGGTAGCCAGAAATGTCAGATGCACAATGTGAGAGTCAAGGAGACACAACAGTATGTTGTTCTTCCATTAGAACAGGGCTTGTATATTAGATGTAGGAAATGACTGGATATGAAAATCCAGTCCCAGCTAACCATTTGGACTTAATGCTAAATTTCTGATGCGCCCATTATGTTCCTGGGCTAAGGAGCTAAGAGCACTCATGCTCGCTCTTTCCCACGCTCTCTCTCTCTCACTCTCTCAGGTAAATAAATAAAATCTTTAAAAAGGGGAAAAAAAGACTTTGCCCCCAGACCTCAATGCCAACTTCTAGATAGGGTGGGATTCTATGGAGAGAATCCTTTCCTTAGCTCTGTGTTTCACTCTGCTCTCTGCCAGAACAGAATTTTAATGTTAGAGAACCAAGTCAATGGTTAGTCGCAGTAAGTGAAAAAGAAAGATACGGTATCTTTGAAGGCAATAAAATCATCAAATTTGAGGATGAATTGTTCCATCTAAACCTAGACACTGATGGTCTCTATCCTGAATGCGTTAGAGTTCAGAGCCACTGCCACAGACGAAGGTCATGGAGGAGCTCCAAGTTTCTCTCTCTACAACCCCACCCTCCTCACTGCCCCCCCAGGGATGGCAGTCTTCTGGCTGCATGGAGGAGAAAACTACTCAGGTTTAGAATATGCTGGTCATTATGTAAAGTTAAAGTTGGAAAATCAGGTAAGAAAGGCCTCGAGACCTTTACCTCAACCCCCACCTCAAAAACTGCTCCTGTTTCCCTGTAGTGAAGTCATATCCACAACCTGGGATTAGACTTTGGGATAAGCAAACTTTTTGGCCTGCTTTTATTCTGAGGTACTAAGCAAAGGGGCGCTCTCTCTTCTTCTTTTATTATTTGAAAGAGAGAAATGAGAGCATGAGTGGGGGGTGGGGTGGGGTGGGGACACAGGGCAGAGGGAGAAGCAGACTCCCCAATGACCAGGAAGCCTGCCATGGGGCTTGATCCCAGGACCCCAGGATCATGATCTGAGCTGAAGGCAGACATTTAACCAACTGGGCCACACAGGCGCCCCAAAGGGGCTCTCTCCACAGAATCCCACCCGATCTAGAAGTTGGCATTGAGGTCTGGGGGCAAAGTCTGGGGGCAAAGAGAGAGAGAGAGAGTGGGAGAGAGAGCATGAGTGCAGGGGAGGGGCAGAGAGAGAAGAGGAGAAGCAGGCTCCCCGCTAAGCAGGGAGACTGCTGTGGACCCTGGGATCATGACCTGAGCCAAAGGCAGATGCCCAACTGACTGAGCCTTAATGAGGAATAAAATATTTGTTTACCTTGCTCTGTTCTTCATTCCTATTCTCCCAGAGACCATGTAAGATATAGTAATGGAGGAAAGGATTTGAATCTTCTTGGGCACCATGACTAATACCATCATAAAAGTAGTTCAAATTCACCATGATTACTCTGAGACATAATATGAAAATCACATAAGGACCCATCTCATACTTTTTCCTAATGGCTGAGAGAAAATCCAGGTGGACTAGAGTGGCAGATATATTGAGTCAAACAAAAGACACGACCTGGCTCTTACCTCCAGCTGCCGAATTGCTGTTTCTCTCTCTTTAATAAGTTCCAGATCCTGTTCGGTGATGGCCACCTCATCCTCCTGGCTTTGCATCTGGTTCCACTCCTCATGGCTGCAAGGAGACAAGCACACTAGTTGATTCCTCCCCTCTAAGGTGTGCACAAGACACCCACAACATTTCTACTACCAGCAGAGCCTATCCAAGGCCATTACCAGGGCTCCAACACCTCTGGCATCGATACAAAGTCCTTAAGGGCCACATTCTTCATACCTGGAGGCAAAGAGTTGATAATATCACGAGAAAACAAAGTCTCAGCTTCCCTGGGCAAAACTGAGATGAAGCAGGGCTATAAGGGATGGGCCTCCTTGCTGGTTTCTAGTTAGGGGTACACTCTGCAATCCTGCTAGGGCTTGCCAGACAAGGAAAGCAGACAGAGACTTCAAGTCAATGAAGCACACTGACCCATCCTTTTCTAGAGCACTCTCAGAGAGTAAGCTGTGTTGGTCTCTTGGGTACTAAGTGGGTGGAGGAAAGCAAGCTAAGTGACCTGTCAGTGCTTCTCCAATTAATCTAACAGAATCACATCTTCTGGTTTTCAAAACATTCCTTGAGATTATATTTTGGGTTAAATGCCTCTTTTATAAAAAAGTACTTTTAAGGTTTTTTTAATTTATTCATTTAAGAGAGAAAGAGAGAGAGTGCAAGAGCATGAGCAGGAGAAGGGTCAGAGCAAGAGGGAGAAGCAGACTCCCCGCTGAGCAGGGAGCCTGCCCTGGGGAGCCCCATTCTAGGACCCTGGGTCAGGACCTGAGTCAAAGGCAGATGCTTAACCACCGGAGCCACCCAGGAGCTCCTGGGTTAAATGCCTCTTAAGAGAAAACTAAAGTAAAAAAGCTAGTGAAATGCTGTAACTCTTCTTTTCAGGTACCACGTTTAGAAGAAAGGTATACTACATATGATGCTAGACATAAAACATTTTGAAACTCCAGTATTAAGCATTTTTCCAACAGTATGCATAAATCAGACATCATCTTCACAGTATTTAAAGAGTTTCTTCCACACGTTGGAGACACAAAATGGAGTAGGGTAGAGCCCATCAGGCACCCCTTTGAGGTGCTCACAGAGAGATACATAACTATAATAAAGCATTCTAAGTTCTGAATTAATAACACCAACACATTTCTATGGAATCAGTTAACTCAGTGTGGAGAAGTGAAGAAGATGTCTTTCAGATGCAAATTGTCTGCTTTTTCTTATACTATTCCTAAAAGAATGAGTTGCCTCTGTTTTACAGATGGGTAAACGGACACCCAAGAACTTAGAAAAACTTAAATCTGTATTAGAGATAAAGTCCTAATCTGTAGATTCATAGATTCGTACTTATTCCTAGCGAGCCAAGCCCTCTCCCCAACACAAAGACATCAGGGATTTCTCTGGCTTTTTTATTTACCTTGAAATTGTCTCTTCTCTAATTCAAAGATCTTGGAAAAGCACAAGGTTTTGACTGTTTTATTTTACTTGGTAGATTATAAGTCACCCACCCCAGGTCTGCCTTTATTTTTCCTTCTTCTCCGCACTGATGTTTAAAATTAGAATTAAGTAGAAAGTACAGAATCCCATCTCAACAAGCCAGCGGGTTGGATGGATAACTCCTTACCCATCAAATGAGACGAGCTGTTCCTCTCTTTGCCTCTCCTCCGCCTAGAAAGCAGATGGCATTATTGCTGCTGTTATCCAGAAACATGTCACAGACAGACACACAAAACAATGGCTTCCTGTCGCTACAGTATAAAGAAGCAACATCCCTTGGCTCCAACGGGATCTGTAAGACGACACAGGGCTCTGGCAATCTGTCTCGACTATAAAATGGGTGTGAAGTAGTTTAAAGCAAATCTGGGCTCAGAATGGTAAACTTACTGAATAGGGTGGAGGAAGGGTCGGAGAGAGGAGTAAACAACAGTCATAGTGACAACCTATTTACAATCTCCCTACAAAGGGAGGCAGAATAAGGGGACAAGTGGAAAACCTGCAGGGAAACAAATCTTCAGAACATGTAAAGATTTTTAAAAAATGGACATGTATGGCACATCAGACGCTAAAGAGACAGACTCATTTCAAAAAATCAGTCTAATGCCTGTATTAAAAAAAGTTAAGAAAAAATGTTAAAAGAGCAATAGATTCCCATTAAAAAACAAGTCTTTCCCTTTTTATAATGGCAGTAATTAACAGAACAAGCAAAATGAGGAAAATGTCAAAGTTCTACCCACCCAGAGGAACACTGTGAGGTTATTTTGTTGTTACTGTTGTTGTTTGAAATTTTTACTTTTTCAAGAAACAGAACACTGGTAGTGCCCTCCAACCTACCTCTATCCCCTTCTCCAATTACAACACACCCCCCTTGACCTTAAAGTAACCACTATCCTGACTTTCCAATGATCATTTTCTCGTATTTTCAATATAGACATGTATCCTTATTTAATATCATTTTACCTGCTTATGTAATATCACTTAATATTTTACCTTATTTAATATCATTTTACCTCACATGAACGGAATTACACTGTTTGTACTCTTCCGTGCTTTCATTGGATCATGCCAGATTGTGCCAGATCCCTGATGCTGAATGTAACTGTTGTTCATTAATTCTCTCTGCTGTATGATATTATGTGAATATACCTTAATGCATTTACCTATTCAACTACCAACAGACATTCAGATGTTTCCAACAAATAATGCTGCTATAAACATTTTGTTTTAAAGATTTTATTTATTTGACAGAGAGAGAGAGATCACTCTCTGTCGCTGTAGGCAGAGAGGCAGGCAGAGGGAGAGAATCCCTGCTGAGCAGAGAGCCCGATGGGGCCCTCGATGCCAGGTCCCTGAGATCATGACCTGAGCCAAAGGCAACAGCTTAACCCACTGAGCCACCCAGGCACCTCTGCTATAAACATTCTTTTTTTTTTTTTTTTTTAAGATTATTTATTTATTTATTTGACAGAGGGAGAGAGAGATCATGAGTAGGCAGAGAGGCAGGCAGAGAGAAGGAGGGAAGCAGGCTCCTTGCTGAGCAGAGTCCGATGTGGGCCTCGATCCCAGGACCCTGAGACCATGACCTGAGCTGAAGGGAGAGGCTTAACCACTGAGCCACCCGGGCACTCTGCTATAAACATTCTTATACATATATTCTGATACAAACATTTCCAGTTTTCTCTAGGGTAGAACTGATATATTCGGGAGTTCACAGGCAAAATGTCTTCCAATTCATACTCTAACTGGCCAGGTAGGGAAGTTTCTGTTGCATCATATCTATAACAATCACCTTCAGTGTTCACAGAATTTTACATTTTTGCCCCACATCTGGACATGAAATACTACCTCACTGTGGTTTCAATCTGCAGTTTCCTGGTGATTAAAGAAGTTGGGCACTTTTCCATTTATTTGACCATTATTCAAAATAATACAAAGATGTTACTTGCCATTTTCACTGTGCTGACGTTTATACTCATGGAGCAAAAACACAGGGGGCTCAGACCACTGAGTATCCAACTCTTGATCTCAGCTCAGAACTTGATCTCAGAGTTGTGAGGTCAAGCCCCCCAATTGGGCTCCATGTAAGCCTACTTTTTTTTTAAGATTTTATTTATTTATTTGAGAGAGAGAGAGAGAAAGAGTAAAAGAAGAGGGAGTAGAAGGCAGAGGGAGAAGCAGACTCCCTGCTGAGCAGGGAGCCCGGTCGGGGGCTCAATCCCAGGACCCCGGGATCAGGACCTGAACTAAAGGTAGACGCTTAACAGACTGAGCCACGCAGGCACCCCTGGCAGATAAGCTCTTGAAGATAAACAGTGTAAGCCTGTCACATCAAGGAAAACAATGGACAGTGTATGTTGCCAGTGATAAAAATCTAGCTTTCAGGGTGCCTGGATGGCTCAGTTGGTTAAGTGTCCGCCTTTGGTTGAGGTCATAACCCTGGGGTCCTGGGATTGAGCCCTACCTAAGTGGGGCTCCCTGCTCAGCAAGGAAGTCTGCTTCTCCCTCTCCCTTTGCCCCTCCCCTGCTTGTTCTCATTTGCTCTCTCTCTCTCTCTCCCTCTCAAATAAATGAATAAAATCTTTAAAAAATAAAAATAAAAAATAAGGGGCACCTGGGTGGCACCACTTGTGAACTTAAAAGATTCCAACCCCCCTTAAAATATCTAAAGACTTTTCTGATAAAACTAAAGATACTACATTACCTTTTGATATTGTATAATGAAATATATTAACATTTGGAAGACCTGCATAACTCAGGAAATCAATATTTTCCAGAAGATAAATATATGATATAAAAATCATACATGGAAAAAAGATCCAATCAAAACATAAGACCAACAGATTTGGATGTAGCAGAGTCTGAAAAAGTCATTAATACAGTTTTAGACTCCACAATTCCACTAACTTCTGTCAAGTTTTGATGTAGTATCAAAGAATAATATCAACAATGACCTGAAAAGATTAATTAAAATACTCCTTCCTTTTCTGGGGCGCCTGGGTGGCTCAGTGGGTTAAGCTGCTGCCTTTGGCTCAGGTCATGATCTCAGGGTCCTGGGATCGAGTCCCACATCGGGCTCTCTGCTCAGCGGGGAGCCTGCTTCCCTCTCTCTCTCTCTCTGCCTGCCTCTCCGTCTACTTGTGATCTCTCTCTGTCAAATAAATAAATAAAATCTTAAAAAATAAAATAAAATAAAATAAAATACTCCTTCCTTTTCTAATTGCATATCCCTGTAAGGCTGATTTTCTTCAGATACCTCAACCAAAACAACTTATCACAACAGACTGAATACAGAAGCAGGTGTGAAAATCCAGCTTCCTTCTGTTAAGTCAAATATTAAAAAGATTTGCAAAAATGAAAACAATGCCACTCTTCCCACTAATTTCTTTTTTGTTTTGGAAAAGAAGTTATTTTTAATTAAAATGTCATTTATATTTATATTACTATATATTGGGTTATTATTTATAAATGAATAAACATTTTTAAAACCTCACAGTTTTAATTTCTAACATATATCAATATATACCATTCATATAAATAAAAAGCTCACTGGGGTCTCTAATAATTTTAAGTGTAACAGGGTCCTGAGATCAAAAAGTCTGAGAAACTCATGTTATATTGGGTTGTATATTTTTCATAATGATTCACAGGAATTCTTTATATGTTCTGTATCTATTCTGGTTACTAGTCCCTTGCTAATTATACATATAACAGTATCTTCTCCCTGTTTCTAGTTTATTTTTTCACATATTAACCACCTTCTTTGCTCTTCATTCTTTTCTGCTTTTCAGACTTCCCATCTGGGATCATCTTCCTTCTGCCTGAAGTACATTTTCTAGAATGTTCTTAAGTAAGGTGTGCTGACAGCTAACTCACTTTTGACTGAAAATGTCTTTAATTCTCATTCCGTATATCTTCTTTCACTGGGTTTAGATTCCCAGGTAGGCAGTTATTAGAATATTACAGATGGCCCTTGACTGATTTCCCCTGTTGCTGCTGAGAAGTCAATTGCCAATCCAACTACTGTGTCTCTGAAGGTAGTATCTTGTTTCCCTGGCTATTTTTATGATTTTCTCTTTGTCTTTGGTGTTCTGAACTTTCTCTCTGATGTATCTAGATAAGAGTCTTTTATTTATTCTTTTTGGGATTTGTTGGGCTTCTTGAAACTGCAAATGAGTGCCTCTCATAAGTTCTAAAATATTACCAGTCATTCCCCTCTATTCTATGTTTGCTCCACTCTTATTCTGAAACTCCAATAAAAACTAGGTCAGATCCTTTCTCTTCATTCTCCCTTTCTCATAAGCTTTCTTCCTATTGAACTTCTTAACCCTCTGTCTTACATGTTGATACATAATATCGTGAGATATAAAATATTTTCTATTTTCTAGTTAAATCACCTACCCATTAAGTTTTTAGTTTCATATTATATTTTTCAATTCTAGAAAGTATTGTGACTCTTTTCCAAAGTTTTTTTTGTAGCTTTCTGCTTCCTGCAGATGTTTTCAAGATTTTCTTTAAATAAAATAAGGACAGTTGTCTTATATTCTAATACATGAGGTAGGTCCATTTCACCTCACTGTTGTTTCTATTCGCTCTTCCTTAAGAGTTATTTGTTTCTTGGGGCGCCTGAGTGGCTCAGTGGGTTAAGGCCTCTGCCTTCGGCTCAGGTCATGATCCCAGGGTCCTGGGATCGAGCCCCACATCGCGCTCTCTGCTCAGCAGGGAGCCTGCTTCCTCCTCTCTCTCTCTGCTTGCCTCTCTGCCTACTTGTGATCTCTGAGTGTCAAATAAATAAATAAAATCTTTAAAAAAAAAAAGTTATTTGTTTCTTTGTGTACTTGGTTATTTTTTTTTAAAGATTTTATTTATTTATTTGACAGACAGAGATTACAAGTAGGCAGAGAGGCAGGCAGAGAAAGAGGGGAAGTAGGCTCCCCGCTGAGCAGAGAACCCGATGTGGGGTTCGATCCCAGGACCCTGAGATCATGACCTGAGCCGGAGGCAGAGGCTTTAACCCACTGAGCCACCCAGGAGCCCCTACTTGGGTATTTTTAACCCTGTACTGCTCGTAACACTTCATAAACTGTTTGAGGGTATTCTTTCAGGGCTAGGATAAATGTGTCTAACCAGAGAGGATTTATTTGTAATTGCTTCTGTCTGGCACCTAGCTTGATGCTTTTGGATCATTAATGTAGTATGAATTTGGGCAGTAAATTTGCCCCAAAGTTCCTCTGTGATACAAGTTAGTGTCGGGATTTCCCCTCTCTCCTGCTGTCCTCTACCTCCTACTCAGTTCAGTGCTAATGCAATCTTTTTGTAGGAAAGAAGGGTTTACTTTTGGTTTACCCATACCTGAAGGATATAGTCTTTTGGGGTCCAGTTTGATTGGAGGAGCACCTTCTTTGAGATTTCCCACTTTGTGTTGACTCTGGGCTTTTCTTCCCCCTCATACCATAAGGACATCAAAACTGAAGTTCAAGTTTGCCCTCAGTAAATGTACTCCATGCACAAGCAGTTTCAGTGCTCAGCTTACCTCTCTATGGGTTCTCATCTTCTCTTAGATTTTGACCTTAATATTTTCATAGCTCTTTGATACTTTTGAGAAGTTGGGTTGTTAAAATTTAATATTTGTTAATTTGTTTCACAGAGAGATCTAGTGCAAATAATCTAGCCTGCCCTATTCTAGGAAATAGATTCATTGTTTCTTTTTTTAAAATTTTTAATATAAGACAAATAAAATAACAGAAAAGAAATTACACATAATTGTCACTTTTCCAAATCTTTGTGCATATTCTTTTCTAGTCTTAGACCACAGGCATACATATTTTTAAAATTTATCTTTATTAAAAAAAAATTTTTTTAAGTAGGCTCCTCACCCAACGTGGGGCTTGAACTTATGACCCTGAGATCAAGAATCACATGCTCTACCAACTGAACCAGGCAGGTACCCTGCATACATATTTTTTATATCAGTTGTGCCAATCTGGTATTTTCACAACAGCTAATGACCATATTTATTATTATTAAGGGGGGCAGATAACAACAAAAGCTAAGGGTCAAAATGGTCAGAAATAGGAGGGGAAAAAAAAACAACCCAACAAGGTGGGAAAGAACATCCTGCAATTGCAAGGGTCTTCTTTGCAGAATCAACTCACCGAGAGACGAGATCCAGCTCTTGCTCTGGCAATGCTCTCCTTTTCCTTTTCAGATACCCTTCTCTGCACAACCTGGAAATTATTTAAGGCTGCAGAGAAGTCATTCATGAGGCGTTCTTTCTGAAGTTTCTGCTGGCGCTACGGAAATAAACAAGGACTTGAAATTTCATATTAACCCTGAATCATTTGGTTTTAATTCCCATTAAAAACAAAATTATTCCCCCTAAAGATTTCTAACCAGGAAAATTACTATAAAACAGGCTCTTCCTTAATAAATTTGTTCTTTGCTAACTCAAATCCCTCATTAATGCCATAGACCGAGTCTGAATTTTCCTTCTTTCATTCTGACAAACTTGGGAACTGTGTGTCATTTACCTTGTAAGGTAATCTCAGAGGGAACTGCAATTGAGAATTTTGGTTCCCTGGAGAATCTAAAAGCAGAATAAATAACTTTAGACTCAGACTGAACCCCAAAAGAGATTGTTTTATGTTAAAATATTAAAAAATATTCATCCACACTGAGTTCATAGTGTCCCTGAAAACTACAGAATCATTTTCCTTTATACTGTAATGAGATTTAAAATCTTTGAGAACCTGAAAACTATTATAGGCTATTTTTACTAAGCTTACTCATTCTGCGTCTCAAAAAACACATGCAGAGAGCACCTGCTATGTGCTGCGAACACAGAAGTAAAAACTCATCCCTGACCTCAAACAGCTTACCAACTACTTATAGATAAGGGATATAGACACACAAATTACAAGTCATTATAAATAACTGCTATATCCTATTATACTATAGGAGTTTGGAGGCAGGTATAATCAGTAAGAACTCAAGTAGCCATAAAGGCCAAGAGAAAGTGAACACTGAAGGAAGAGAAAGGTCTGAATAAGCAGATGGAAGGAGTAAGGCAAATTTGTCAAAGAAACAGTGTGAGCAAAGGCATGGCAGTAAATATTTGAAGAGGATCTACAAGGAGATAGTTCGGATGGAACCAAAGCTTTTTTCATAAGACTAGCTAAAAGACAGAACTGGAAAGACAGAGAAGGGGCTGACCAGAGCAGGTTTTAAATGCTAAGCTAATGAGTTTGGGATTCAATCCCTAAGGAACAAAAAGCAACAAAGATTCCTGAGCAGGAAACATGATGGGTACAAAATGATAATTTAGAAAAAGTAGTCTGCCATGGTATACAGGATAGGATGGAAAAAAGAAACATGTCAAAAAGACTATTGCAATATTCTAGGTTAAAGGTCAGGAGGACATTGTGTCAATAATGGGAATCCCAAAGACATGAATTTAAGAAACATTATGACTTAGCAACTGCCTATAGGGCTGCAAGGGGGCTAAAGTCAAGAATGACTCAAATATCACACCTGGGAGAATTATGGTAATACTAAAAGCAAATATATTTTTTTTAAGATTTTATTTATTTGAAAGACAGAGAGTGAGTGAACGAACAGGGGGGAGGGGCAGAGAGAGAGAGAAGCGGGCTCCCCACTGAGCCAGGAGTCCAATGGGGGACTTGATCCTGGGAACTTGGAATCATGACCTGAGCCAAAGGTAGATGCTTAACTGAGCCACTTAGGCGCCCTGAAAGAAAATTTGTTTATTTTTTTTTAAGATTTTATTTACTTATTTGAGAGAGAGAGAGAGAGAGAGAGAGAGTGAGCGCATGCACAAGCAGGGTAAAGGGCAGAGGGAGAAGGAGACTCCCCGCTGAGCAGGTAGCCCAGTGTGGGGCTCAATCCAGGGATTCTAGGATCATAACCTGAGCCTAAGGCAGACGCTTAACTGACTGAGCCACTCAGGTGCCCCTGAGAGCAAATTTACATCAGGAACATTTCCCCCTTTTTCTGGAATTTTTTTTTTTTTAATTTCACATTAACATTATAACAATAAGAGGGAAAAACCATCATTCCCTAATCTCACTATTCAAAAACACTTTTTTTTTTTTTTTTTTTTGAGTAGGCACTACATGGGGCTTGAACTCACAACCTTGAGATCAAGAGTTGCATGCTCTGTCAACTAATCCAGATAGGTGCCCCACAAAAAATGCTATCTTTAAGTATATCATAAACATTTTCCATGTTATCATCCTCTTCACAATTATGGTTTTTGTTACATAATATCTTATCAAGGAAAATTTGATCTAGGAAATTTTATGTAAACATTCCTTTTAGATTATGCCCAGGTTTTAACTACTTAACTATCATAAAGAAAGCTAATGGAAGCCCCACTGTAATTGCTAATATTAATACAGTACTTACCATGTACCAATACGGTTATAAGTACTTCAACATAATAACTCACTTTAACCTAAACAACCTATATTACAGTCCCTACTTTACAGATCAGAAAACCAAGGCACGAAGAAGTTAGTAACTTGCCTAGGATCACACAGTCAGTAAGTGGAAGGGGTACAATTTAAATACAGGAAATCCAGCTCCAGACTACAGGTTTTTTTTTCTTCCAACTTTTTTTCCTTAGGACAAATTTTCATGAATGGGAATATTAGATCAAAAGGCACAAACTTTTTTTTTTTTTAAGACAATCAGTAATATCAATCAGCTTAGTTAAGGGATATGAATGAAATGGGAGAAATCCTGTATAAGACAATGCATAAAATTTTAGATGAAGGCAATATATTCAAGAAGAGATATTAGAGTAGGAAATGACAATATCGGCCCAGTACTTAAAGAGGTTAGAGGCTAGAGCCAGGAAAAGATCTTGGGGTCATGTTCATAAAGGCAAACTCATAAAAATAGATAAGCCTCCCGAGGGAAAAAGCAGAGACTAAGAAAATGAGAGGTCAATGGCACAGCCTTGGGACATGTTTACTCCTAGGACAACCAAGAGTCAGAGAAGGAGGCTGAGACTCTACCTGGGGAAAGAGAAAAGAGGCCAGTAAGGGATCCCAGAGTTGGAAGACATACTGAAAGGGAATCATGGAAAGAAGATAGTTTCAGCAGATGGGATGGGCTGTTTCAAATGAGACAGAAAATGAATTAAAGCTCAAAAAAGCCCACTGGATTTGGCAGCGAGAAGATCACTGATGATAGCACATAAGTACGAAAGACTGAAAGGAGGATATATGATCTGATATACAGGACAGCAGCAAAAAGATGGTGGTAAGACTAAGATTGACTAGATGAAGAAAGAATTGAACGGGCAAACGGTATTCAGCACAACAGGGCAGGGACCAAGAAATTATTTGCAGGGGCGCCTAGGTGGCTCAATGGGTTAAAGCCTCTGCCTTCAGCTCAGGTCATGATCCCAGGGTCCTGGGATTGAGCCCTGCATCGGGCTCTCTGCTCAGCGGTGAGCCTGTTTCCCCGCCCCCCTCACTCTGCCTGCCTCTCTGCCTACTTGTGATCTCTCTCTGTCAAATAAATAAATAAAATCTTAAAAAAAAAAAAAAAGAAAGAAAGAAAAGAAATTATTTGCAGATCTATTTCATGTTCTTAATGATCCAAGATAATGGTAGGGAACAATAGCATGCATGACCCAAAAATAACTTCTATTTGATTCTGGACTAATTAAATCCTTCTCTCTCTCTCTCTCTTTTTGGTAGCAGATTTAACTTTCTATTTATTTTTGCTTAGGCTACTATTAACTCTTAAGTACTCCTAATACTCTGCTTTCATCAAGATCCTTAGACTCCTTTTTTGTTACTAACTAAAACCATTCACAAGTGTGTATTCCCTAAGTGCCCAGCTGGGAGGACAAAAGGGGTGATGTTTATTGGAGATACTGGACGGCAAGGGGAACTGGTCTCTAAGTGAAATTTTAGCATGAGTAACAGCACACCTATGGACAACCAAAGGTGATTACATTAAGATTACTTTTTATCAGAGCTACTTTGTAGTATGATGACAAACCATCTAGTATTGGTTCCTCTCTTTTGTGCAAGGGGGTGCCAAAACTCCACAACTAAACATGTGCTCCATTAAACAGCTTGCCATGTATGGGTTAAACTAACATTTTTAAACTTTTTTGATGGAGACATGCAGAAATAATGTGACATCTTGACCTAGTACCATATATACACATATGTATGAAGTGAAGGTTTCCTGTAAGAATAGTTTCCTTTATTACATGGTATACATTCAGATACTCCTACTCTATTTTATTATTATTTTTTAAAGATTGTATTTATTTATTTGACAGAGAGAGAGAGACCACAAGTAGGCAGAGAGGCAGGCAGAGAGAAAGGAGGAAGCAGGCTCCCTGCTGAGCAGAGAGCCCAATTCGGGGCTTGATCCCAGGACCCTGAGATCATGACCTGAGCCGAAGGCAGAGGTTTAACCCACTGAGCCACCCAGGCGCCCCTCTATTTTATTTTCTAAATGATGATCACAGCACACTAAAATTATTTCATGTTCCAACCAGGCACAACTCAAAGAGTGAAAAATAACCCAGAATGGGGAAGTTGTAGGCTTTGTCTTTATAGCCATCAGAGATAGGACATCATCAGAAAAAAATTCGATAATAAAAAGGAAAACAAGTCAAGTCCTCCTAGCAATGGTAGAGAAGCTAAAGAAAAATGGAATCATGGTAGGCTAATATAGATGGAGAAGGTTTTTGATTTTTTCCCTGGAAGAGAGAGGATTTGAGGTAGAACTATGAATGATAATTAAAACAGGTGAAGCCACAATAAAGGCAGAGGCACACTGACTTCTGGAATGTGTGAAGAAAAGGCCTGGAACATCAAGGGAACAATGAACTCCAGTTAAAAATTGTGTTTTTTAAAGGATTTCAATGACCACTGAATAAAATGACTTGAAAAGAGAAATCTTTTCCCCTGGGCATTTCTTCAACCTGAGACCTATGAATGACTCATGATGGGACATGAAAGTGACTGCAAAATAGAAGGCAAAAACATCTGATTGAGATTTATAGAAACTGACTACAAGACAAACTAGGACCTAACCTGCAACATAAAGCTGCTGGCCAAACCCTAGAGATGCAAACACTGAGGTTCTTTACCAGTTAAATTAATTTTATCAATATGTAAGTATGGGTTTTGTTTTTTTTTTTTTTCTTAGATTTTATTTATTTATTTGACAGAGAGAGAGAGATGCAGGGAGAGAGAGAACACAAGCAGGGGGAGTGGAAGAGGGAGAAGCAGGCTTCCCGCCAAGCAGGGAGCCCAATGTGGGGCTCAATCCCAGGAGACCTGAGCCAAAGGCAGATCCTTAACAACTGAGCCACCCAGGCACCCATAACAGTATGTTATTATGAATAATAACAGCTGATACTGAGTAGCTACTGAATGCTGAGCACTTTGCAAGACCCGGTGCATACATTCTTTATATTGTCACAATAGTCACATAGCCCAATTTTACAGATAAGGAAACTGAGGGGCAGAGAAGGTCTACCTAGCACCAAAGGCCAAGTTATTTTTGTTTCACACACTGTCTTCCCATTAAAACAAAGTCCTTTCCTATTAAACGAACACACACACCAGAAAATACCAACCTGTTCTGAAGCAGATAAGGGAAGGGGCAAGGACCCTAATTCCTTCAGCAATTCATTCGTTTCCTTGGCGAGCTGATTTGTGGAATGCTGTAACTGTTGCCTATGAGAGAAAAGACATGTTTCAGGATATTTCCATGGCTCGAGAGCTGTTACAGTTAGTACAGTTAGTTCTCAGAGTGCCCCAGTACAAGGAATAGAGGGGGTGTTTGAAGGAATGGGTTCCCAGAGGCCCAGGTTCACAAAAAAAAATTTCCAGAAATACTACTCAGTCAGACCCACTACAAGGAATCTCCATGTTACTGAGAAGAAAGAAGCTACCTCAGTGAAACCTGCTGATAGGTATTTTAAGTCTTTGGGAAGAAAAGAAAGGCCTATCAGCAGTTCTGATAGAAATATAAGAGCAACTGCCCCCACATCTAAATCTGATAGTCTGAACACACCAAGGTCTCACAGAACTCTCCCGTCCATCGCCCGGCAGTTCTGCCTAGCTGCTGTCTGTCACAGGCACTGATTGGAGATGGGATCCAGACGCTGGGGGTTGGATGAAACATGCATTAAAAGCACAGCTTCTACCCTACGGAATCTACTCCCTTGTTCCTGCTTAAAGCTGGTACTTTTTCAGCTTTATTCTTGGCTCCTTATTGTCCTTCATGCTTGACTTTCTGGGTCCTCCCTCCAAAACAAAGAAGCCCTGTACTGCATAAAAACATATAAGGAGTTTAAGAGGAAGAATATTAAAAAAGGAGGAATATGCATAGTATTAAGTGGGATTGGAAAGCAGTGGAAACACAGAAAGAGCCCCTTTTGGTCATGATTTTCCTCTACTCTATGGCCATTTCTACAGAGGTTTTAAGGGAGGACAGAGAAACCATACTACTCAATCATTACTATTTTTTCATTGCAAAGGGGCCTCCAAGATAAAAAAACGAGGGAGTCAAAAACAAGAAGGAGGCAGTCAGGAGCCTGTACCTCCTAGACATTACTAACACATCCAAAGATGTGTTTTTCACATCTCCCTGGAAAAAGCTCAAAGTAGTAAGTCATTCTCTCACTTCATACTGTCGAGGACAAAAAACAAAGAATATCGCTCAGTATATTTTAAAGATGAAGAAAAGAACTTCTAAAAGCAGAAATGGGGTCAAGAAGGATGTGATAAAAAGAATCGTGAGTCCCTACTACCAGTCCATTCTCCTCTCCTTCAGACACCCCTCAGATCATTGTGAATACGTTTTTCTAATTTTTACGGTTGGAAATTCCACTAGACTAGATGAGCTCTGCAGATCAGCGGCAGTCCTGGGTCAACAAGGAGGCTCATTTTGGCAGACTACAGATTAATAGTGGTCAAAGTTCGCTTCCCTACTTCCTCAGAGGGTTCTGCTAAACAGCCCAAGGGAAGAAAGAATCTGTGTTCAAGGATTTTGAAAGGCAGCAGAGATCACAACCCATGAATATATTTTGTTGTCCCTCCTCTAGATCCAGCCATTACTTCGAATCCCACTGCCTGTCATGCTGACTCCACAGGCTTTCCTGGAAATCTAAGCTGCCATGCAGCAAGGACAGTGGGTGTGTCCTCAAAAGGGTTCTCACAGGGCCTCACAGAACCCAACCACATTAGGAAGCTACTCACAGATTTTCCTGTAGCTTGCTTGAGTCCTGCTTAGTTCCTAGTTGGCTCATCAAATTCTTTATCTGAGCAGCTGGGGAGTGGGGGGGGGGGAGAAAAATACATTCATCATGAGCATCCTACTTCTCAGATCACTGGTCTCTCTGTCCACATCCTGAATAAGTTCATGCAACTAACAGAAAGCATGCTATGATCGAAACTTCGGCATGTCTATTCCTTCTAAAACTAATCATGAGGTTCACCTTTCTCCTATAGATAACTATGTCAACAAGTAGAGAGTGGCAGCTTTGTTCATCATTCCCAAAGAACTTCCAAAATTTTCCAGATTTCCCATGGTGCTGGTTTAAAATTTCAACACCTTTGCAAGGGCCTTACTACCAAATATCAACTTGCAACAATTAAAATTTAAATTCATAATACACAATAATTTTTCTTTTCACAATAATTTTTTTATAGCAAACATTTTTGGAAAGACAATGTACATTTGTTGTTAATAAAAAATTACCATTAAAAAGTAATTATAATAAGCTTTGTGCAGTGGCAGTATCGTAGCCAATGAGGTTTATCCAAGGTGCGATTATTGCTAATTGAAAAGATAATAGGGGCACCTGGGCGGCTCAGTGGGCTAAAGCCTCTGCCTTCGGCTCAGGTCATGATCCCAGGGTCCTGGGATCGAGCCCCACATCGGGCTCTCTGCTTAGAGGGGGAGCCTGCTTCCTCCTCTCTCTCGCTCTCTGCCTGCCTCTCTGCCTACTTATGATCTCTGTCTGTCAAATAAATAAATAAAATCTTTTAAAAAAAGAGAGAGAAAAAAAATAATAATAAATTACCACTAACTGAGCACCTCCATGTGCCAGGAGCTTTTATATTAGGAGTTCCATATACATTATTTTATTAATTTTCACAGCAACGGTCTAAAGTAGGTATCTTCATCTTGCCGATGAGGAAATATATTTAGCTAAGTTATATAAGTTAAATTGATATAAGTTAATTATGCAAGGGTACACAATGGTTAAGTAACAGGGCAAAAAATTCAATCCCAGATACATTGTACTCCCAGGCCTATGTCCTTTAAACTATGTTGTCTACAGTCAAATATATGGTTTTGTTCAGATAATGTCCTAGATATTTTGCTAAGACGGTCATGTTTGAATTCTAGATATTTAGGCCTCTAGCCCTGGACTAGGAAAGCAGAGGTCCAGAGAAACTGATCATCTACCTATAAGGAAAAACACTCCAACATCAGCTTGCCTGGGAATGTGAATAGCCCTGGACCTCACGGATTTGTGCACCAGAAATAGAGCCCTGATTTTTTTTTTTTTCTCTTATTCTAAATATTTTTGGGTTTGGGGTGGGTTTTTTTTGAAGTGCTGTTGACCTTTTGATTTCTTTTGTGTCCTGCTTTCTGTTCTTCTCCTGACTGGTGGGGAGGATGAAGGAGTTAGATTCTTCATTCATTCATTTGTAGAGGTTGGAATTTTCTTTTATTTCTTTTTTGTTGTTTGCTTTTTTTTTTTTTTTTTTTAAGATTTATTTGAGAGAGAGAACGTGTGCAATGGTGGAGGGGGTGGAGGGGAGCAGAGGGAGAGGGTGAGAGAATTCCAAGCAGACTCTGAGGAATGCAGAGCCCAGAGCCTGACATGGGGCTTGATGCTGAGCTCGATCTCACATCCCTGAGATCATGACCTGAGCCAAAACCAAATCAGATGTTCAACTGACTGCACTACCCAGGCGCCCCTGCTTACTTGCTTCTGAAGAGCATTTACTGTCTTCTATTCCAAGTTGCTGGAGTACAGAACATAATAACAGAGTACTCCCTGCCCAGAGGAAACACGATTATCTTCAAGTTTCACCAGAACTTCAAGAGATAACAGGACACAATAGGTACATGACTCTTCCAGCCAAAACATAGTCTCCTTTGTGAAGGCCTTTCCTATTCTCTCAGCATTAATGCCAAAGTTTCACTTGTGAGAAATCAGACTGCTAAATGACTGGCTTAGTGGAAGATGAGGAGGAAATCAATCATCACTTGTATATATTACAGGGACAACGTACATACAGTGCTTCCATGTCCACTAAGAAAAAAAACCTTCACTTATTCAAACTTATGATAGGGTGTTCCTTAAAATAATAAAATTTGAGGGTCAATCATAATCTTGCTCTTAATCTGGTCACCAAGAGTAACAAAGAAGTGGGCACCTGGGTGGTTCAGCCAGTTAAAAGTCCAACTTTTGATTTTGACTCAGGTCATGATCTTAGGGTCCCAGGATTGTAGACCGGCTCTGAACTAAGCGGGGTATCTGCTTCTATTTCCCTCTCCCTCTGCCCCGCCCCCATGCTCTCTCTCTAAAACAAATACACAAATCTTTAAGAGAGAGAGAGAGAGAGAGTAGTAAAAAGGCAAGCTGAAGTTTATTAAATACCAAGTTACCTTACACAAACACAGATGAATTAATAGCCTCTAAGTCTGATAAGAAACAATGATGAAGCAAAATCTAATTGATTGCTGGTGACTCTCTACTCATAAGCAGAAAATGAACAACCTAGTCCTTAGAAATACGTACAAGTTATTTCTGTCTAGCCAAAATCACTATATCATGTGTGTTGAAGCAAAAAATCCCAGTCAAGAATATATAAACTTGTAGCACTTCAAATTATGATTTTATCTTACTTTGAGACCATGTTTTTGTTTTGTTTAGCAAAAATGTAACTTCAATTTTATAATGGAAATATAGTGTTCAAGTGATTTAAATTTTGCCTTTTGACCAACTTTCCTAAAATAATTATCCTATTAAGTGTTACTTTTAGCTTAATGGTTCCACAGGAAAAAGCAAGCACTATAATTAATGTATTTTGCTAAGACAACATTCTGTAAGATATAAATAAATTTTTCGTTATTAACATGTGTAATTTCCCCTCTTATCTCAGTCAAATTAGAATCAGGATACCAACAGAGCTATCAGCTGGATAGCCATACAAATAATTTATAAGAGGGCTGACATTAGCATTAATTGAGCACTTATTATGTGCCAGACATGCGGCTAGGTACTTGACATGCTATAATAAAAAATATATTTGTGGGGGGGCCTGGGTGGCTCAGTTGGTTAAGCGTCTGCCTTGAGCTCAGGTGGTCCTGAGATCGATCCCTGCATCAGGATCCCTGCTCAGCAGGCAGCCTACTGCTTCTCCCTCTCCCACTCCCCCTGCTTGTGTTTCCTCTCTTGCTGTGTCTCGTCAAATAAATAAATAAAATCTTAAATATATATATATATATATATATATATATATATATATATTTGGTCATTGTCCCTGGTTCCTGGCACAAAGCACCTAAAACCCTTGAAATTTTGTGTGTAATAGGAGGGTCTTTTGTTATTCATAAAGATTCCTTTTTTTTTTTTAAGATTTATTCATTTATTTGAGAAAGAGAGAGAGCGCCAGGGGGTGGGGCAGAGGGAGAGAGAGAAGATTCTTCGAGTAGACTCCTCGCTGAGTGCACAGCTCTGTGCAGGGCTCGATCCCAGGACCCTGAGATCACCACCTGAGCCAACGTGAAAAGTCAGCTTCTTAAGGGACTGAACCATCTAGGTACCCCATAAAGAGCCCCTTCTGAGCACACTGAGTTTATGCTCCTAGGGTGAGGAAGAACTAGACAGCCTTAGGTTGGGTGGAGCTAGTCACCAGAACTACCAAGTGATTACGCTGGAACTTTTAGCCCCACCCACTGACTTCAGGGAAATGGCGGTAGGGGGCGGGGATGATAGGCGCTGCAGATTGAGACAAAGCATTATAAACACACTTGGGAACACTGTTTGATGAGCTTCTGGGCGGGTCAACAGGCGAATATACGGGGAGGGTGTTGGAGGGTGTCCAAGCTAGTTCCTACATACCTTGCCCTGGGCATCTCTTCCATCCGGCTGTTCCTGAATTATGTCCTCTTATAATAAATTGATATTGTAATAAGTAAATGTTTTCCTGAATTCTGTGAGCTGCTCCATCAAATTACTCAAACCCAAGGGGTGGTTCATGGGAATCTCTGATTTAGAGTCCAATAGTCAGAAGGACAAGTGACCACCGGATGCAACTGGTGTCTGAAGGGGAATAGTTACATGGGACTCAGCCCTTGTGGCATCTGATACTAACTCCAGGTAGAAGTGTCAGAATTGGGTTAAGTTGCAGGATATCTAACTGGTGTTTGGAGAATCTCAGAATTGTTTGGTGTGTGGAAAACCAACACATCTAGTGTCAGAAGTATTGAAGTAGAAGAACAACAGGAGTATTCTTCCTTTATACTTGATAAGCATGATTTTATTTGATCCTAACAACCCTTTAAATAAACATTATTATCTCAGTATTATAGATGGGTAGACTGAGGCTCATGACTGAGACAGAATTCATTCGTTAGTTCACTCACTCATTCATTCATTCATCCATTCATTCATTCAGAGTACCTACTCTTTATGTCCTATGCTCTAGAAGACAACTGCTCTTAAGAAGCTAACATTTTAAAGATTTTTATTTATTTGAGAGAGAGAGAGAAAAAGCATGAAAGGAGAGAGGTCAGTGGGAGAAGCAGACTCCCCACCAAGTAGGGAGCCCAATGTGGGACTCGATCCTAGGACTCCAGGATCATGACCTGAGCTGAAGGCAGTTGCTTAACCAACTGAGCCACCTGGGCACCCAAGAAGCTAACATTTTAAAGAAAAGAGACAGACAGTAAGCATGTATCTCTGGTGGTTGATTAAGTACTATAAAGATAAATAATGGCGCCTGGGTGGCTTAGTCCATTAAACGTCTACCTTTGGCTTAGGTCATAATCCCAGCGTCCTGGGATCCAGTGCCACATCAGGCTCCTTGTCCAGCGGGATGCCTGCTTCTCCCTCTCCCTCTGCCTCTGTCTGCTGCTCCCTCTGCTTATGCTCTCTCTCTGTCAAATAAATAAATAAAATCTTTTAAAAAATGAAAAAGAAAAAGAAATTCAGGTAAGGGCTAGAAAGACAGGGTGGGGAGAGTATACTAGCTTCCACAGTGTGGTTAGAGAAAACCTCTCTGAGAAGGTGACACAGAGAAGAGATAGAAAGGAAGTCAAAGATCAAGCCATACAAAGACATGGGGAAGCAGCTTGCTTGCTTGTGTTTTTTTTTTTTTGGGGGGGGGGCGTGGGGCAGCTTTCTAACAGAGTATGAAGTGAACCCCCAAGGCAAAGTGCTTCTTGTGAAGGAGGAACAGTGAGAAGGCCAATGAGGCTCCAGTAGAGCAAGCAAGAGAGGGGTAAGAGAAGTGGCCAAAGAGGTAAAGGCCAGATCATATTATAGGGCCTTCTTAACTAGAGCAAGAACTTCAAACTGGAATGAAATGGGAAGCCACATAGTATCATAATAACCGGAATTCAAACCCAGGGCAAATTCCAATGGCTATATTCTTTGTGCCACATTATGTTTTCTCAAAAGGCTAAGGCTTAAAGGAAACAGAATGGAGTGACACAGGGCAGGCCACAATTCCAGTGTTCCACTTAGCCCCACCCCGCTTATCTGATACCTCCCTAACTCAATAGCTCTCTGGCCCAGGTAGGCCGATGTCCTTGCTCTAACCTGCTCTCTTCCCCAACTCCCTCCCACCTTTGGGAACATTCCTGTGTACTCCCCAGAATCCAGCCAAGTGCCAGGCACCCAGTGGGTACATAAGTCATTGTTGGTTGAGTTAACCTCCCTTTTATATCATGACACTTTCTTTAAGGCAGAAGATATGAGAGAACATGAGCTGGGAATAGTGAGACCTGACCTCTACGCCACACTTGACCGCTAACTCGACGCATGGTGCCGAGCAAGTAATTTCATGTTGCTGGGTCTCTTTTCACCAATTGTATGTGATAATCAGGTTTAACTAACACATACTGAGCACTTACTCTTGTTACAATACTTACCATCTATAGTATTTTTTCCTCATTAAATCTTTACAACTGTGTGAAGGACTCAAAGAACCTCCCATCCTGCTCGGTGCTAAAACGATAATAAATAAGCTCTAGTCCCAGAATGATGCTGTGTAATCAAGGAGTGTATTTTGCAAGCCAGAGTTTGGTTTAGAGAGGCTCCACCTACATACAAATGGGAGTGGATGAAGTATGTGCTCCATCCTCCCATCCAAGAGGGCAGGGGCCACATTCTACTCATTTCTGAATTTGCATAACAACATACACATATACACCTCCAGAAAATAGCTGGTTGACTATATGAAGACATATTAAGGCAGGTCGCACAAAAAGTTTAAGGAAACAGATCTCATCTTATTGACTGTCTTTACAGAGTACCCTCCTTAGAAACTCTAGAGACATGTCAAAGTATCAAGGTTTCAATAATCATCTATCAAAACTTATTAAATACCCAGGGCACCTGGCTGGCTCAATTGGAAGAGCATGTGACTTTTTTATTTTTTAAGATTTTATTTATTTATTTGAGAGAGAGAGTGAGCAAGAGCAAGCACAAGCTAGGGGAGGGGCAGAGGAAAAGGAAGAAGCAGACTCCCCCGGCTGAGCAGGGAGCGGGATGCTGGACTAGATCCCAGGACCCTGGGATCACGACCTGAGCTGAAAATGAACCCTTAACCTATTGAGCCACCCAGAAACTCTGAACATGTGACTCTTGAACTCAGGGTTGTGAGTTCAGTCCCCACACTGGGTATAGAGATAAACTAAAAAATAAACCTAAAAAAAAATTTTTTTTTTAAAGATTTTATTTATTTTTCAGAGTGAGCACAAGCAGACAGAGTGGCAGACAGAGGCAGATGGAGAAGGAGGCTCCCGCTGAGCAAGGAGCCCGATGTGGGACTCGATCCCAGGACGCTGGGATCATGACCTGAGCCGAAGGCAGCTGCTTAACCAACTGAGCCACCCAGGCGTCCCTAAACCTAAAAATTTTTTGTATTAAATACCCTAGAGGGGCGCCTAGGTGGCTCAGTGGCTTAAGCCTCTGCCTTCGGCTCAGGTCATGATCTTAGAGTCCTGGGATCGAACACCGCATCAGGCTCCCTGCTCAGCAGGGAACCTGCTTCCCCCTCTCTCTTTGCCTGCCTCTCTGCCTACTTGTGATCTCTCTCCGTCAAATACATAAAATAAAAAAATCTTAAAAAAATAATAATAAAATTAGTAAATACCCTAGAGAGCAATGGGTATTTTATAGGACATGGAAAAAAAATCTATTAAAAATCAGCTATTCTTCGTGTATTCTCAACTGAGAACTTTTTTCATCTAGACTTTTCTGACTTCTTTTGTTTGTTGAGGTTACCTGAATTTGTGGGGGTGCCAATTACAAAAGTTCGGGGAAGGGGGATTTACAGAGTCATTTCCTAACTAAGCACCAGAATTAATCCAAGCCTCCATCAACTCCTACTAAATTTCTGAATATTAAGATATTTTCCTAAAAGTTTCCAGCAAGACTCAGGTAACAGATACCCCAAAACTCAAATCGTAAGGACAGTAGTGTCTTACTTTACTAGAATCCAAAGAAGCAGAATTTTTTATATACTACCCTCCATAACCACCAACATCAGAGATCTATTAAAAAATAGTGACTCAATGACCCATCTATTTTATATCTAAGAATATTATCCCTTAGTAAACATAAAGCCCAGAAAGGAATAGGATGTTCCTATACACAGTTATTTTCACTGGAGTGTACTTACAATGAAGTAAAGTGATACTTTTTGGAAAGATTTTTATAAAAATGGGTTGAATCTATAAGGATTTTCTGGTCAACTTGGTTAGTGAGAAAACTCCTTTTCTAAGCACTCTGGTAAATAAAAATTTTACCTTAGGTAGACTTGTTACAACATTTTGGATGAAAATAAGAGTCTATGAAATGCTACATAATCCTGGAAACCAGATGACTAGGCCAAATATAAAGACAAGTCCTTAAGTTCTATGTAAGCAATTTTGTTATTTTTAAAACTAGACCTCAATTTCTATCATTGACCTCTTATTTTTAAAAGCATGTCCTGGCTAGAACTTTTAAGACTACAAAACAAATCAATTTGTTGTACATTACAGCTGATATCCACACTATGAACTACTCTAAATTGAACACTCTTTATGTGCTTTTAGCTGATACCAGCTTCAAGTAGAATCTGAATCTCCAAATGAACTTTTTTTTTTAAGATTTTATTTATTTATTTGGTGGGGGATTGGATGATCCTGGTGGTAGGTATTAAGGAGGACACATATTGCATGGAGCACTGGGTGTGGTGCATAAACAATGAACTTTGAACACTGAAAATAATTAAATTAAAAAATTTTTAAAAGATTTTATTTATTTATTTATTTATTTATTTATTTATTGGGGCGGGTAGTATAGAGGGAGAGAATCTCAAGCAGACTCTGCACTGAGCACAGAACCTAATGCAGGGCTTGATCTCACAACCCTAAGATCAGGATCCTGAGATCATGACCTGAGCTGAAATCAAGAGTTGAATGCATAACCGACTAAGCCACCGAGGCACCCCTGAATCTCCAAATGAACCTTAATCCAAATCGAAGTCTAGTCACATCAAAGTAACCACCATCACAGTGTTTCTTTTTCAAAGGAAAAAAACTTTATTTACACCAAATGAAAATTTCCAAATGGGAAAAGGCTAGCCTATGTGGTGATTATGACAATGAAGTTATCTCAGTGTCTTACTCTGAAAACCAGGTCTATATTCTGTTTTCATATAGCTACAATGAAAACGCCTGACTTGAAAAATGTAGTCACTATATTACAATATTAAGGCTCTAAACTAAACATGAGCACTAAATATCAAAGGCACAATCTTCCATTTACTGTACCAGTGACGGCATATGTAATGGTGAAGAGCATACTCTGAATTAAGACTGCCTATGTGTTTTTCCTGGTTCTACCACTTCTTAACTTTATGATCCTTTTTTAGTAAGCTCTAAACCCAATGTGGGCTTGAACTCACAACGCCACAATCAAGAGTTGCATACTCCTAACAACTGAGCCAGCCAGGCATCCAAATTAGCTTTATGATCTTGAGCAAAAGCCTTCACTCCTCTGTGCCTCAGTTTCCTCACCTAAAAAATGGGAGTAACAAGAGAACTCTCATATAGTTTTTGAGCAGATAAAATGAGATAATATGCAGCTAAATTTAGAACAGTGTCTGGCACATAAAAGAACTCAATTAAGGATAGGTATAATTATCAAACTCAAGACCAAGAACAATATATTTAGCAATGATAACATCAATTAAGTACATACTGAATGCCAACTACATATCCATTGCTGTGCCAGGCACTGGAATTAAAGAGAACTAACCATACAATGCACGCGGACTCTAGCCCCAGAAAACGAAAAATAATCTCCCTGGTCAGAATGACAAGGTAAAAAAAAATTAATTAAAGAATACCGGAAAAGTGCTAAACTGTGAATGAAAAGTGCTTGCAAATTCAAAGAAACAACAACAAAAGGATAACCAACATTTCTTAAACATCTACTATGTTGCAGGCACTGTTTTAAGCACTTTACACAATTACATCATTTAATTCTCAAAACCCTATGAAGTAGATATTATTTTTACCTCTACTTTATAGATGAGGAAATTGAGAATTACAGAGGTAAAGCTGTATGTTTACACAGGGAGTAAGAAGCAGATTAGGATTCAAACCCAGATAGTCTGACTCCCGAGCCCGCTCACCTAATTACTCAACCATAGTAGGGCAAGAGACTCAAACAATAATATCACCATTAACTGAATATCTACTATGTGCCAGTCACTCTACTTTCAACCACCCCACTTTAATAATTCTACTCATGGGGCACCTGGGTGGCTTAGGCAGTTAAGTGGCCAACTCTTGATTTTGGCTCAGGTCATGATCTCAGGGTCCTGGGATTGAGCCCCACATGGGGCTCCTCGCTCAGCAGGGACTCTACTTGTGATTCTCTCTCCCTCTGCCCTTCACCTACTCGCTAGCGCTCTCTCTCTCTCCCTCTCTGATACACAAATAAATCTTAAAAACAACAACGGACAATTCTATTCATTTTACAGATAGCGTTATAGATAAAAAGGGGAAATGACCTGCCCAAGGTTAACAATGCATATAGGGGCAAGGACTCAGTCACAGAACTGCTGACCCTAAAACCCATGCTCTTTCTGACTTGACTTTCTTTCAAAATCAAATCTACACATTGTATCTACACAATGCTTATTGTGTATACACAACTATCTACAGACCTTAGATAGTTACAAAGGGCAGGATTGAAGCACAGCTCAGAGGATTTGTATAATTTAGATAGCTAGTGAGTTAGTGAAAGATATTAAAGGAGGAACAGAATGAGCAAAAACCAGTGTTTAAGGATGTTAAGAAAAATTGCCTGCCTGGGGCAAAGGGTGCAGAGAAATAGAGACAATCGGGCTAATCTGGGTTAAAATGGCAGAGAGTGAGGGGCTCCTGGCTGGCTCAGGCAGTAGAGTGTGTGACTGGATCTCAGGGTTGTAGGTTTGAGCCCCTCACTGGGCATACAGATTGGCTAAAAATAAAATATTAGGGAGGAAAAAAAAGATGACAGAGAATGAAAACAAGGTAGAAAGTGATGCAGCAGACAAGAGAGAGCCATGGCAGGCTCTTGAGAAGGTGAGTGGTATAATGAAAACAGGATTTTAGACGTACTACTACTGAGAGCGTTATCGGGATGAATAAGAATGGAAACAGAGACACTGAGAGTTTGCTGCTGTGATACAGATGCTGAGATCAGGAAGATTTAAGAGGTGGCAATGAAATAAAAAGCAAATCGCAAATGTGAAAATAACTTTGAAAAAACAGCCTATGGGACTTCATGATAATTGGTTTTAAAAATTCAACTCCCTTTCATTTTTTTTTTTAGTTAAAAAAAAAAACATAGCAATAAATAAGCAACATTAAAGAAGAGAAATGCTGTTCTTTAATCTCTTCAGAGATAACTTGGAGGCTATTAGTTTTTTTCCTACATCTGACACAGTAATACTTGCCCAGATCTCCACTCCGTAATAGGCAGAGTCAAGTATATTTCTTCTGTACCCCACCCATACTGATAACAGCCCTTTTTGTACCAGGCAATCGACCCTAGCTGTACCCGTAACAACCCAAGTGGTGGCCTGCTGTATTTCAGCTGATACGCTCAGCAATTTCAAACCCACATCTGTGGCTGAACAGCTGGGAAAAAAGAACAACTATCCTCTCAAATTCTCAACGGATACATACTCCATGCAGGTATATGTCTGTGAGCTCACATTCAGAGTGGATACTTAGTATGACCACCAACCAGCTCTCGGAGAGATGTGGGGAAAGTCATTAACCTGATAACACGGTGGAAACAGTGTAACCCTGCTAACTGCAAACTCCTAATTCCTCACCAAACAACCCTCAGGGAAGAATTCCAACTGACACCACCGAAGGTCCTAAGATGTGGCAGCCACCACATAGTATAGGGAGAGTGTGGCAGGAAGACTCCAAAGATGGTAGAAAAGCCTCATGCATTCAAATGTACCATTTAGTAAGCATCAAGACCCTAAATGATATGACCCCTGGCTACCTCCCTGATTTCTTTTCTTACTATGCTCCCTGTCTTTAACTGCAGTCTAGCCACACTAGCTTCCTTGCTATTCTTTGAACACCCTAGAGGGGGCACCTGGCTGACTCAGTTGGTGAAAACACGCAGCTCTTGATCTCAGGGTTGTGAGTTCAAGCCCCCTATCAGGTGTACAGATTACTTAAAAATAAACTTTCAGGGGCGTCTGGGTGGCTCCGTTGGTTAAGCCTCTGATGATTGGTCTCGGGTCAGATCTTGATCTCAGGGTTGTGAGTTCAAGCCCTGAGTTGGGCTCCACACTGGGCACTGAGCCGACTTTAAAAAAAAAAAAAAAAAAAAGAAGAAGAAGAACACACTAAGATCTTTGCTTTTGCTATTCCCTCTGCCCAGAATGGCTTCCCCCAGCTACTCACACGGCTCTCTCCCTCACTTCACTCAGGTGTCTACTCAAATGTCTCCTCACAGAGCCCTTCCTTAACCATCTGATCTAAAATATAACATACCCACCCCCTCTTTCTCTCCTCACCTCCATCCCCTTACCCTGCCATTTTCTTCACAGCACTTGTTACTACTGGAGATACACACACACACACACACACACACACACACATCTGTATACAAACACGTATGTTCACACACACTCTCACGGCAGTCATTTTGTCTCTTAGTCATGACTCCAACCCCAGTGTACAGAGGGTGCTCAAAGAGTATCTGTTAACAACAGTAAATGTATGAATCTATCATATATTTGGGACTGAGATAAGTACTAGAAATATAAAAATGAGTAATTCATGCCCCATGCTTCATGAAAGGAGCTAACAATCTAGCAGCAGAGGTTAGACACACCACATGAGAAAGTTCTATAGCTTCAGGTTTTCCCCAGTTTCCTATGGAGAGTAAAAAAACCAAGTCACTTCTAACTTGAACTGCCAGGTGCTACAATACTGTAATATTAATTAAAAATTAGGGGCGCCTGGGTGGCTCAGTGGGTTAAGCCGCTGCCTTCGGCTCAGGTCATGATCTCAGGGTGCTGGGATCGAGTCCCACATCGGGCTCTCTGCTCAGCAGGGAGCCTGCTTCCCTTCCTCTCTCTCTGCCTGCCTCTCTGCCTACTTGTGATCTCTGTCTGTCAAATAAATAAATAAAATCTTTAAAAAAAAATAATAAAAATTATAAAAAGCCTAATTACTGGTATAAGAGATAGACCTGGTTTCAAATTCAGACACTGCCACTTGTTTGTTCAGTAATTTTTTTTTAAAGATTTTATTTATTTATTTGAGAGAGAGAGGGAAAGAACAAGCAGGGGGAGAGGCAGAGAGAGAGGGAAAGGGAGAAGCGGACTGTCCCCTGAGCAGGGAGCCCAATATCAGGCTCAATCCCTTGACCCTGGGATCATGACCTGAGCTAAAGGCCGATGCTTCACTGACTGAGCCACCCAGGCACCCGTTTGCTCAGTAATTATTTAAAACTTCTCAGCCTGGGGCGCCTGGGTGGCTCAGTGGGTTAAGCCTCTGCCTTCAGCTCGGGTCATGATCCCAGGGTCCGGGGATCGAGCCCCGCATCGGGCTCTCTGCTCAGCAGGGAGCCTGCTTCCCCCTCTCTCCCTGCCTGCCTCTCTGCCTACTTGTGATCTGTCTGTCAAGTAAACAAATAAAGTCTTTTAAAAAATAAAAAATAAAACTTCTCAGCCTATTTCCTAACACATAAAAGGAAATAATATTGGTAATTACTTAATGGAGTTGTTAAAAAATTAAGTAAGATACTGCATATAAAGCACTTCCCGCATTGCCTGGCACACAATATGTACTCAATATCTTATCTATTAGTGTTCTTTTTTTTTTTTTAAGATTTTATTTATCCCTGTTGAAAGAATCCACGCCATGCCAGTTCCTATACTCATATGCTTAATACTCAAACAAATACATGTAGAGTATTTCACAGACAGACATTAAGATTAGGTTTAGCCTCAACAATAAACTTTCAGCCTTGAACCAGAATCTTCTAACTGGTACTAGAGTTCCCTCACAAAAGGATATATTGGAACACAAAGTACTATACTTCCAAACCAGTGGTCACATTAATTTTCTTTTTAATTTTTATACATAGCAGGCCACGTCATCTTCCTTCCACTTCTAATTCACCCAGTCTCCCACACTTCATCAGAAACTTTCCCCCTCTTTATATAGAACATAATTATAATTCAGGACTAACTGAGCTCTACCTATTAACAGAGTACAGCCAAGCTCACAAAAACACGGTAACAAACAAGGATGCTGGTCACCATTCTTTCCAAGTAAAGTTGCGCCACTGACCTGTTTATAAGGCCCTGTGATGATTTTCAGGCACAAGAAACTGCCTATATTTGACTCAATCAGCTCAATCAGTCTTACTCAGACCTTAGTGATGGGGTGGGGGTTAGTTTTAAGATGAGCAAAACATTCTGAAATTCACCACCAACTCTACCATGTCTTGCTTGCTATGTGATTGTGGCCAAGTCCCTGAACTTCTCTGTGTAAGAGATTTGTTTAAAAAAGCTGCTGAACAGGGAAGGAATGCAGAAGTTTCATCAGCTTGAAATCCAAAAATATGTGCAGATCTTTTGCTACAAAAGACAAAACCATGTAAATGGGGATGTTTTTGGTGAATTCTCTTTATTAAAACAGAAATCATCCTACCACTCAAATACATGTCATTGTATCTGACTTCCAAATTCATTACAGGAAGAGCTGGGTATTAAGTCACCCAAACACATGCACTCTCCACTTCCCTTAATTGAAAGCTGCTGACTTCCAAGGAGCAAAAAGCTGAGCAGAATGTAACTTAAAGTCTAGATCAGTAAACAACTCCCGACCCAAACTGGCCGGAGAGGAAAGAGAGGTGGGTGGGGGTAAGGCAGATGACAGGAAAAACTCGGCTGACCACTGCGCCAAGTGAACTCACTCACTGCTCCCGAGATGACACACATACCCCTCCCACCCTAAGGCTGTCAGGCTGCTGCTTTGGCCCCCATACCATGAGGACAGTACACCTGAGAAGAAACTCAAGCTTCAGCTGGGGCTCGGGACCCTCGGGGAGCCTGGGCCTGACAGACTCGAGGATGGCAGCCGCCGCCCCCGCACTGTTGAGCCCGAGACGGCCTCAGGTGTGGCTTTGGCCATAGCCTCCGCCGGGCTCCGCATCCCGACAACCTCACCCGGGCCTGTCTCCGGGGCAGCCCCTGCCCCCCATCCCGGTCCCCCAGCTCACTGGCTTGGCTGATCCGCTGGATGTTGCCACTGCACGTCTGTATGATGCTGTTGAAGTCCCGGAGCTGGGGCCCAGAGGACCCCGGGTTCCGATACATGTCTAAGGGACCGTAGGACATGACGAGAAACTGGGACCGACTACTCCTCCTGCACCGAGCTCCTACCGGAAGCAGCCGCCAGACTGAACCCGCAGCCTGACGGGGAAACCGAGAAGAGAAAGGGCGGGGGAAGGGACTAGAGCTGCGTGCGCACTAGCCCCGCCCCCACGCCGCGCGCACGCGCCCCGCCCCACAGTGCGCAGGCGCCGCTGGAACCGGTGCCCCGGACCGTAGCTTAGAGACTGGACGCCTTGGCCTTGGGGAAACGGGGCGGGGAGTGACGTCACACGGTCGGGGCTCGGATTGGAGGAGCTGGTGTGGTAGTGTTGTTTCTCGCCGGAGCACGGTGACAGGAGGCAAGAATTTTCGATTAGCATAAAATTGTACCAGATGATCTCAGCCCCGACAGCCTATTCTGTTCTAGTCTGAGAATTCAGGCCCAAATATGGGAGAATTTGACAACCCTGAAACTCAGATCGGTAACCAAACTCCTGAAATTCTTCACTCTACTTGCATCCAGTAGGGCTTTGTAGTAATTGCAGAGCGCTTTTATGGTTTACAGACCGCTTTCATTTCTCCCTCCACTCCTCTTCTAATCTAAACAATAAAGCGATGATAATATTTATTGAGCATATACTATGTATGAGTCTTCATTTTAATTCACTTGTTCATAAGCTCTATCAGCAAATGACAATGTTCTAACCATATTTTTACGTTCAGAATAGATAATGGAAAATCGGTTTTTTAATTGTTGAAGCGAAGTAATTCGACAAAACAAGAGTTATTTTCCCTTTTACAAAACTGGGAAAATTAAGACCACAGTGGTTAATTTGCTTTTCTGAAGTTTGACTGCAAACCCAAACACTAAGCTAACTCCATACTCATCTCGATATTTCCCTAAACGCATTCTCACATTCCCAAACTCATTTCTCCATCTAAATCCTTCCCAAACAGCCTCTTCCTTTACTATATATCCCAAACCAGGATTTTGGGGGGGGGGGGCGCGGAGAACTACACTCTCAAATTTTAAAAATCATTCCCTTGAGGGTGGGGAAAAAATCATTCCCCAAGTAATTTGCAAATTTGTAATTTGTAATTTCCCCAAGTAATTTGTATGACCTCAATGTTCCCCATAGAAGACTGCATTTTGTGAGCTTATCGTAAACGGACAGACGTGGGTAGGATTTGGGTTTTGGAAGAGATCTAGATAGGGAGAAGTGAAGGGGAAACTGGCAATGTTTGTTTCCTGTGTTCTCCACCCAACCCCACCCCTGCCTACTCTGCAATCTCTGGGGACTGGCAAGAGAGGAAGCTGTTTGCCTATTTGGGAGGAGACCCCAAATGAGGGAAAGAGCTTTAGAGATCTTGTAGGCAAAGCTATTTATATTTTCGTTGTGGCATTTTAAGAGCATTTCTTTCTCTATAGAAAGGGACAGATGACATTTGGGAGCTCTCATTCTGGTTATTAAAATGCTACCATTTCTTAGAATCCATAGTTTTATATCAAATCTTCTAGCTAATTATGTAAGTTGCACTTTATTACCTATAAAATAGTCTTGAGTATTTTTTCATTTACACTTGACTCTATTTAGAGTGAAATTCAGTAAAGGTATTTTTCTCCTAGGAATTGAAGACATAAGGTTTTGTTACTGTTTTCTTTCTCATTCTAAAATAAAAGTGGTTTTCCATCTGTGCCTTGTGCTATCTTGTGCTGTCATAGCAATACATTTGTGTCTTGCAAATACTGGATGTCAAATGAACATTTATTATATTTATACAAGAATAGTAAAAAATAACTACCATTTCTTAAATGCCGATCCAGGCAATGTGAACACATTTTATGAACCTTATCCCCCAAGATAAAACCTATCTGATAAAGACCACCTGTGGTCTGACATAGGTTTATTAACTTAAGGCTGCCAGGGAAACTGCACGCCAGAGGAATCTTGGGGTTTCTCACCAAGCACAGGAGGAGATAGAGTTATCCTAGGATTTGGGGAAAAGATGGAGTGTAGGTAAAATTTAAAAGAAGCAGTGTTTTGATAGCCTCAAAGCACACCAGGCTAACATGTAAGGGGATTATCATCAGGCCTGAGCTAACAAGAGGACTCAGGATCTTGTTTCCTTGGAAACTACAACGTGAAGATAAATGTGGACTGTTGTATCTGGAAACCCCTTATCTGAAGCTCTCACCTGGATTGGAAATTGAGGCTGCTCCTCTGTGTCAAAGTAACTCAAATCCTCCAGGCAGGAGCGGAATATTCCATTCCTACTGATATTTAGAATAGCAAATATCCTGAAAATCTGTGATTTTTCTCAGCATTATGTCCTTTTGTTAACCGACAAAAACAGTTTTCTTGGTTTGCACCCATCACTGGGAGATTAGCTCCTTGGTAACAGATAAGGAATCTGGTGTTCTCTAGAGGTCCTGGGTACTTGCCCAGTGATCTACAGCTATTACGTTGCAAAGCCGTGATTCATACATATTCTATGACCAGGCAATTCTACCCCTAACTAAATACTCAACTGATATGAATACCTATGTGTTCCAAAAACCAAGTATAGGAGTGTTCATAATAGCATTTTTTAGGACTAAGCAGCATTTTTCTATATTAATTATTTTGATGGAGTTATCATTGACTTACAATATGGTGTCATGTACAGGTATTAAGCGTTCAATTTGACACTTGTATACATCCATAGAACAACCACCCATCTCAAGATATAGGCCATTTAATCATCACCCAAGGAAGTTTCCTTGAGCTATGCTCCTTTCTAGCACATACTTTATAGGAGGAAAAAAGGAACATAGCAAATGGGTCAGGGTTGTACGAAAACACCAGTGAACTGCAAGTTTGTACACGTTGCTCTAACAAGCTGTGCTCCTTTGTAATCAGTTTCTCTCATCCCCAGAAATCACTTTCCAATTTTTATCACTGCAGATTTGTTTTCCCTGTTCTTAGACTTCGTAGAGATGGAATCAAATTTTATGTATTGTTTAGGATTTGGCTTATTTAAATTAACATAATATTTTTGGGATTTATTCATGATGTTGCATATATCAGTGGTTTGGTTTTTTTTATCATTTAGTACTGTTTTATCATATGAATATACTACAATTTGATTATTCATTCTCTCTCTCTCTCTTTTTTAAGATTTTATTTATTTGTCAAAGAGAGAGAGAGCACAAGCAGGGGGAGCAGGCAGGCTGAGGGAAAGCAGACTCCCTGCTGAGCAAGGAGCCCACCGTGGAACTGGATCCTAGGATGGGAATCATGACCTGAGCCAAAAGCAGGTGCTTAACCAGCTAAGCCACCCTGGCATCCCTGGATTATCCATTCTCTTATCAACGGACCTTTGAATTGTTTCAAGTTTGAGGCTATCATGATGAAAGCCAGAGCAGCATTTATTTTTACTAATTCCAACCTGGAAACGATCTGAATGTCCATCAACAATAGGATGGATAAATTGAAATAGTATTATAGAACACAAAAATAGGGGCGCCTGAGTGGCTCAGTGGGTTAAGCCTCTGCCTTTGGCTCAGGTCATGATCCCAGGGTCCTGGGATCGAGCCCCGCATCGGGCTCTCTGCTCAGTGGGGAGCCTGCTTCCTCCTCTCTCTCTGCCTGCCTCTCTGCCTACTTGTGATCTCTATCTGTCAAATAAATAAATAAAATCTTAAAAAAAAACACAAAAGTAAATTTCCTACTCCTACGTGAGCAATGTGGGTGAACTCATCCAAACAATGCATTATGGGGTGCCTGCCTGGCTCAGTCGGTGACCCTTGATCTTGATGTTATGAGTTCAAGTCCCATGTTGGGCATAGAGCCTACTTAAAAAAAAATTTTTAAATAACATAATGTATAGCAAAAGAAGCCAGAAAAAATTGAATATAGAGTGCCTGGGTGGCTCAGTTGGTTAAGCGACTGCCTTCAGCTCGGGTCATGATCCTGGAGTCCTGGGATTGAGTCCCAGCGTTGGGCTCCCAGCTCCCACCAGGAGTCTTCTTCCTCCTCTGACTTTCTCCCCTCTCATGCTTTCTCTCTCTTGCTCTCTCTCTCAAATGGATAAATCTTTAAAAAAAAGAAAAAGAAAAAATTGAGTACATTCTGTATTAATCCATTTTGACTAGATTCATAACCAGCAAAATTATTATTAAAAGTTAGGACAGTATATAGTTAGTTTTGAGAGAGGGAGTGACTAGATATGGGCACATGAAGTGAGCTTCTAGGATACTGGTAGCAGTCTGCTTGATTCAGGTGGTGATTATTACATAGGTGTGTTTACTTTGTGAAAATTAATCAAGTCATATACATGTGATGTGTCCTCTTCTGAAGTATGCTGTACATCAGTAAATAAGTTTCCTATTTTTTAAAAAGATTTTATTTATTTGACAGACAGAGATCACCAGTAAGCAGAGAGGCAGGCAAAGAGAGAGAGGAGGAAGCAGGCTCCCCGCTGAGCAGAGAGCCCGACTCGGGGCTCAATCCCAGGACCTCGGGATCATGACCTGAGCTGAGGGCAGAGGCTTTAACCCACCGAGCCACCCAGGTGCCCCAATAAGTTTCCTATTTTAAAAATAAAGTATCATTATCACCAATATGGCAAGTTTTCTTGGGAATGGTAGGGAAGGGTCAATGGAGATATTCATGTAGGTTGCAACGAAGAGTATTCGAATGAGCACTCATCATACATTGCTCATGGGAACACAAAATCAAATAGCCACTTTAGAAAGGAGTTTGGTAGTTTCTTGGAGAATTGAACAAATTTGCCATACAATCCAGCAATCCAGCAATCCCACCCCCAGGTGTTTTACCCAGGAGAAATGAAAACACATGTTTCTATATAGATCTGTACATAAATGTGTAAGGTAGCTTTATTCATAATAACCAAAAGCTGGAAATAACTCAAATGTCCCATCAGCTACTGAATAAACAAAGTGTGGTGTATTCATGCGATGGAAAACTATTCAGCTATAAAATAAAGGAACAGACTACTGAAACATGGAATGAATTACTGAGACATGCGACAGTGTGGGCAAATCTCAAAAGCATGTGTTAAATGAAAGAAGTCGGACATGAAAGCCTTCATACTGTAGGATTCCATTTATGACACATTCTGGAAAAGGCAATGCTATGGGGCTAGAAATCAAATTAATGGTTGCCGGGGGCTGGAGTTGGGGGAAGGGGATTAACTACCAAAGGGCATAGGGAAGTTTTGAGGTTGATAGAAATGTTTTATATCTTGATTATGGTGATTACACAATGGTATACAGCCATAAAAACTCTTTGATCTATATACGAAGATGGGTAAATTTTACTGTATGCAAACGATATCTTATTAAACTAAAAAAATATGACAGTCTAAGAACCAATGTGATAAAGTGCCATGCACGAGATGGGTAGATTGGAGTAAAAAAAAGGATATACCAGTTGTGGGTTGCATGAGTGTTCTGAGGGCCTAAATGTGATCTTGGGATACAGTAACTATAGAAACCAAAAACAAGTGAACATCCATGGTTATTCCAATTTATGACTCTATTACCTTCCCTCTCAGGAAATAGAAAATGTAGATTCTATAGAAGTCATACATAAAAATTGCTCACAAAATCTAGTGCATACTATATGCCAAGCATTGTTCTAATGACTTCTACAGATATGACTTAATCTTCACAACAACCGTAAACTAGGTAGAGACAGAACTCAAATTCTGTCATCTGACTTCAGAGTTAACCGTGGCATGGCACAGGTATCAATTTTCAAGCAGAGTTGATAATCTGTTGCAATAACAACCTGGCAGACACTGGTAGGGAAAGTAGTCATTGATTCCAGAAAGAGCTGAGGAATATGAACTACTTCCCCCAAACTGACAGCTTTCATTTCTGGCTTCCAAATCTAGAGGTTCACATCATTTTTACTCAGTTCTATAGGCCAAAGGGCAATGTGGTAGCCAGCCTACAAGACAGACCCCAGTGATCCTTACCTCCTTGCCTCCACGTGGGTGGCACCATTCTACCTTGAATAGTGTCAGTAATTTGACCTCTGTAACCAGTAAGTAATTGCAGAAATGACGGAGAGTCACATCTGAAGGTAGACCATGAAAGACATTGCAGCTTCTGCCTTGCTCTCTTGGATTTGGTTTGGTTCCAGAATCTATTCCCTACGTGGCAGATTCTATTTCTTAAGTTAGCCACCACAATAGCTTCCATCCAACATGCTCTTCTACTTTGTCATCTTCTCATAAAGAGATCGGATCTATGGCCCCTCCCCTCAACTCTGGATGGGGTTCTGACTCTTCAACCAATAGACTGCTGCACGAGTAAGGTAATGTGACCTCTGAGGACACATCAGAAGACGTCTGCATCTTCAGCTTTGTTCACTGAATCACTTGTGCTTAGAGTTTTAGAGCCACCATGAAAGAAGTGTGATATCCTTGACCCACTATACTGGGGAAGGCGAAGTTACATATGGAGGGGTCCTATGTAAGGTGCTCTAGTCAGCATTACTGGATTTCTAGTCGTCCCAGCACAGGCACTAGATATACAGATAAACAGTCTTTAGAGATGATTCCAGCCCCAGGAAGCGTTCCTCGGCTTTTGAATCTTCCCAACTGAGGACCCAGACACTATAGAACAAATACCAGCCATCCACACAGTGCCCTTTCCAAATTCTTGATCAATAGGGTCTGTGGGCATATTTAAATTTGGGAGTAGTTTCTTATGTAGGAATAATAACCGGGATACCCTGCAACTCCTGACAGTTTTGGTCTTCCCAAAAACGGCCCCTCCTTCAAGACCCTTGAGCCAACCACCAGTTGAAGACAGCTATACTGTAGGTAACATATGATCTTAAATTGCAAAGTCCTAAATTCTGAGGGTTATTTCAAGAGGCTGAAGACCTTTTTGAAGAACTGTTCATACTGTATACTTCCCCTAAAGCTGTTCTTAAGGCTGAATAAATAGATAAATTAATTCACACAATAAAGATGGTTGTAAACATAGCCTACTGTCTTAGTCTTTCCAGGCTGCTGTAACAATATATCGCAGACTGCATTGCTTTTGAACAACAGAAATTTATTTCTCAGGAGTTCTGGAGGCTGGGAAGTTCAAGATCAAGGTGCCAGCATGGTTACATTCTAGGCACATTCTAGTGATGGCCTTCTTTCTGGTCTACATTCCATGGCTTCTGGCTGAGTCTTCACATGGTGGTAGAGGTAAGGTATCTCTAATTTTATTCATGAAGGCAGAGCTTAAGCACATTCCAAAGGAAGGTCCCACCTTCTAACACTATAATCTTTGGGATTAAGTTTACAACATATCAATTCGGGAGGCACACTCAGACCATGGTACCTACAATATAAAACAGTCTTCAATTTAGGGAAAGTAAGTTGTCATTGAGTCTATGGAATAGAATGATCAGGATGAGACAGTGACAATGTCTGAAAAGTATGTTTTTTTTTTTTAAATTAACATATAATGTATTATTTGCTTCAGGGGTACAAGTCTATGAATCATCACTCTTACACAATTCACAGCACTCACCATAGCACATACCCTCCCCAATGTCCATTATCCAGCCACCCTATCCCTAACCGCCCCCCACCCCCCAGGAACCCTCAGTTTGTTTCCTGAGATTAAGAGTCTCTTATGGTTTGTCTCTCTCCCAGGTCCCACCTTGTTTCATTTTTTTCCCTCCCTTCCCCCTATGACCCCTGCCCTGCCTCTCGAATTCTTCGTATCAGAGAGATCATATGATAATTCTTTCTCTGATTGACTTATTTCGCTTAGCATAATACCCTCTAGTTCTATCCACACCGATGCAAATGGCAAGAGTTTTGGTTTTTTGATGGCTGCATAATATTCCCTTGTATATATATATATATATATATACCACATCTTCTTTATCCATTCATCTGTTGATGGACATCTAGTTTCTTTCCATAGTTTGGCTACTGTGGGACTATAAACATTCCAGTGTACAGGAGAGGCACCTGTTATTAATTTTAAAACCTACCAGTACTGGGGTGCCTCAGTTGTGAAGCATCTGCCTTCGGCTCAGGTCATGATTCCAGGACCTTGGGATCAAGCCCCACGCATCCGGCTCCCTGCACAGCGGGAAGCCTGCTTCTCCCTCTCCCACTCCCCCTGCTTGTATTCCTTCTCTCACTGTCTCTCCCACTCTGTCAAATAAATAAATAAAATCTTTATAAAAATAAAAAAATAAAACCCACCAGTACCAAAGTTTCAAACTAGTAACATTACTCTCCTTCTTGAGATGGTATCTCAAAATCCTTTCACTCATACCTTAAAAAGATTCATCCTATATTGTATTTTGAAAAATAATGGTAAATACAAAATCAAGAAACAAGACAATTAGCGTTGTCCAGTATTTCACTAAATGGAAACCCATAAGGACAGTAACTTTGTCAATCGTCTTCACTTCTGTATCCTCATTGTCTAGCATAGTGTTTACAACAAAATAAGCACTTAAACTGGAAAATAAAGTGGAAGTAAAAAGAGCATTTATTCTCTGATGATGGAGATATGAAACTCCCTGTTACCACAGTTAGGCTTTTAATTGTTTAAGTCTACAAGCAAGACAAATGTTTTCTAGGCTGATGGGCACCATGGGATATGTCCATTGGTAAACCAGCCATCAATCAATCAATCATCCAACAATTATACTTGGGTCAATTTGAATTTTTATTAACACACATTTTTCAAAGTTTGTACAAACCAAAACATTCCTGTGTTTCAAAATGTCCATTATACAAACATACAAATGAACAAAAGGTGTTACCAAAAGTTAGCTACTCAATTTCATGGTAAAACAGTGTCATGATTTTTAAAAACCAAAATTTTAAGACTGAGGTTTCTTCCTTTACTTTTTGGAACTTGTGGAAAGTTAGAAAATGTGTGAATCTGCTTTATATTAAATGCCAAGACCTTAAAAAAAGATTTAGTATAAAACTAACTATGTGTTTTTATATTATCACTTCATGAAACAGAATTTCTCAAGTCTTCCAAATTAAAAAAAAAACAAAAAACCATGACTGTAACTTCTTTCACTGTCTTTTCCCCATAGTCAAATGTAAATGCGTCTGAAAAATATTATCTGACAGTTTATCTTTATCTAAAAGTTTCTCATTCAAAAAGTTACAAAACTATTTAGCACTGCCGTTCCCCCTGCTTAGAAGGGAAAATGACTTCCCCTACTAGAGTGAGATAGAAGCAACACGGTCCATTGTTTCTCTTCTCAGAAAAAAAGCCACCCATTTCCACATCTCCGTCCAATTCTGTGCATGGCTCCACTTGTGAGAATGTTATTACAAATCATAAGCATCTGCCTCTAGGAAATGCCTAGCAAGTTAAACTGACTGCTTACAATTTTGGTACACTGAGGTGCAAAGGTCATCTGCCCTCATCGTTACCTCTAGCCTCAGCACCCCTCCCTCTCCATTAAGGATTCCAAGGTAGTTGAATTTACTGTGCTTCATGGCATATTACACATCTCCCCTTTCTTTCACAAACATCCCATAGAGGCCCTGAGAGAATGGCTACAAGTGCAAATCTATCTCCTCTCCTAGAAAAGTAAAGCCATGTGCCTGTTGGGTCAAGAAGGGAAAACAGGACACAAACAATTCTGGCTGAGGCCAAGCTGCTTCTGATAAGCACCTGTTTTCAATATAGTTCCATTCAAAGCAGGGAGCGTACAGGCTGGGGCGGATGAGGAGGAGTGGGGAGAAGGTACAGTGCTATCAGTTCTTGCAATCAGATTCAGAGTCCGTACTTGAGCAGCTCATACTGACTCTCAAAATGCTCTGTAGTTCGAGTATGATTCCATTTTGAATCTGCTCATTTAAACAAAAAAAAATGTTCTCTGACAATGGCCCAATATAACCACTGATATAAGGGTGCTTTTTTTTTTTTTTTTTTTTTTTAAAGAAGTGGCAGTGTGAGAATTTAAAATCAGTCACATAAAACAATCAAAAAAGGGATAGGGGAGGGAATGTCCAGTAAAACCTGGACAACCTTTCTTTCTGCCCTTACTTTAAAAAGACAGACTGTTCAAATCTTTGCTATCTCCCTTAAGTATCCTCTTCTTAAATGCTCTTCCAAGAAATCCTCCAAAAGGCACTTAACTCCATACTTCTGCATTGAATTGTTTCACCTCAGCAATCAGTTTTGAAGACTCCAAGGTAACAAGAAAAGGTCTTATTCCTTTACGAAAAGGTAGAGAGTAGAACTTTTTTTTTTTAAGAGGCATCACTTTTACAAGAAGAACAAGCTAGGCTACCATTATTCCTTTATCAAGAAAAAGTTTCTTTTTTTAAAAAATAAATAAAACTCTGGCTATACATAGTACAAAGTTCATACATAATATACCTGGAAAAAAACCCAAGAATATACCCTGAAGCAAAAGGTTTATTGGAGAGAGAAAGCCTCTTCCATTTACCAAGTCTTAAGGTGGCAGTTTTCAAAGTTCAGAGGGTGGCAGTGATATGTAATTAATGTCAAACTATTTGCTCATGGGTATGGCAGGATGCAATGATGGACAAAAAAACCAAAAACAAACAAACAAAAAATCATTCTGCACATAACACTGAGCAGTGACCACCACACACACACAAAGAGTAGTACCAAAAGGGAGAGACAGAGAGACAGAGTAGTACTGGGGGTTGGGTGTGGGGGGGAAGAGGAGTGAGAGCATGAGACAGAGAGCTTGGAACCCCAAACATCCAAGCATGCAGTCATGACACAGCACTAACCAGATGTTTCCATTCAGCCCACTGCAATCCCACAAAGAAGGGTAACTATAATAAAATAGAGATTTCTTAAGAAAGCTTGCAATTCCCAGAGAACAGCCTGGTCACCAAGCCTAACCCAGGAATCCCGCTGCTATTGGCTGGGAGCCTCCTTATGGTCTCTCATGGAGAGGTTATAGCTCCTGACTTCTCAGACTTCTTGCTCTTGGACAAGGCAGCTGCCTGCTTCAGGAGCTCTCGGTTTTTGGCCTAAACAAAAAAAGTCAGAGCAAGAAGGATGTTTTAACAGGACAGGACATATTTTTCATGCAGATGTTAGGGCATACAATATAGAGGGTCAGAAGAGAACAAGCTCTTGAGGCAGAAAACAACAGAAAGCTCTAGGGCTTGGTTCAGAGGAAGATAGTGTTTGCTGGAGGTTAATCAGCACACTACAACCTCCTGGGATCCACGGTTACAGAAGGTGCTTTGTGCAACACAAACAAACCATGGAGTGCCTTAATGTGCTGGATAAACAGAATTCATAATCCAGACATCTGGAATCACATCTGGGTTATCCAAAAATCAAAATACACATTTATCACTTTCACCTTTTTTGAGGGAAAAAGATTAGAACACACCCAACAGTCAAACAATAAAAGACAACTATAAGGTGAATTAATGTGAATTTGTCAATACCCTGAGAACAAAGAAATCTAAGGGACAATCACTTAAAATACAATCAGCTAAATACACCAGGGTTATCACATAAAATAAGCAGAATCACCTGCAATTGCTCTGTGACTTCTTTGTGGGTTTTCTCCATCTGGTTCATTTTGGCTCTCATCTGAGATTCTTGGTATTGGAAATCAGCCTTCAACTCTGTGATCTGAGGGAAGGAAAAAAAAGGCAGAATGACCAAAAGAAATATCTGTGCAATGAAAAATGTTCTGGTACCAAAGAACTAAATGGTTTCCCAAATGAATAAAATCCAGGGCTCTCCTGAAGATCCATAACTACATCAAAGCCAAGAGATTCTGTATCCTAGTTTTTCTGAAGATTTCTTGAAAATTATACAAAATCCTGACATATCATTTCTGATACTTCATCACTGGCAGGTTTTAAAGATTTTTTGTATTGGGGTGCCTGGGTGGCTCAGTCGGTTAAGCATCTGTCTTCAGCTCAGGTCATGAGCCCCATGTCATGCTGGGCTCTCTGCCCAGCAGGAAGCCTGCTTTTCCCTTTCCCTTCGCCTGCCGCTCCAACTACTTGTGAGCGCTCTATGTCAAATAAATAAAACAATCTTAAAAAAATAAAAATTTTATGTATTTAACACATGTCAATAATCTTCCAAATAAATCAGTGATTATAATACAATATGACTAACGGTTTGAGAGAAGCCAGGAGAATAAAAGCATTTATTGAATTTTTAACCTGTTCCAGGCAAAATGTTTGAATATATACATAACTGTTTTGTTTCTGCTTAGTAATCTCTCTCTCTCTGTGGTTGTTTTTGTTTTGTTCTGGCTTTTTTGGTAATCTCTGTACCCAGTGTGGGGCTTGAACTCACAATCCCGAGATCAAGAGTTGCATGCTCCTCCAACTGAGCCAGCCAGGGGCCCTAAACTATTTGATTATATTTTTCATTCAATCCTATGACAAATCTTTGGGGGGGGGGGCAATATTATTTTTTCCATTTTATAGATGGGAAAACCAAGGCTTAGAAAGGGTTAAGTAACATGGCCAAGATCATACATGTTAGCAAGTGACAGAGCTAGAATTCAAACCCCAGGCCTTCTTCTACTGACTACACTATTCAAAGGACAGAGAGGGAAGTGATGTGTGAGCTGAGTTTTCAGGTACATTAGCTACAACTGGCACATGAGATAGGGAGAAGAGCATCCAAGCAAAGGAAACTGTATGGACACAGCCAGAGAGTGCGAGGTAACTGACAGCTTGTTCGAGTGACTGATGAGCATGGATAGTGGCAGGAGATGATACTACAGATAGGCAGGCATGATGTGGAAGGCCCTGTGTTCTAAGCCAAGAAGTGTGACCTTGATCCTAAAAGTGATGAAAAACAATCTACTATTTGTTTTTGTTCTTTTTAATTTTTTAAAAAATTTATTTATTTGCCAGAGATCACAAGTAGGCAGAGAAGCAGGCAGAGAGAGAGGAGGAAGCAGGCTCCCCGCTGAGCAGAGAGCCCGATTCGATTCAGGGCTCAATCCCAGGACCCTGGGATCATGACCTGAGCCAAAGGCAGAGGCTTTTACCCACTGAGCCACCCAGGCGCCCTGTTTTTGCTCCTTTTAAAGCCCAAACTTGGCAAAGCAGTAGAAACAAGTGTTCATTTAATCTTAATTTGCAAAATCCTTTTATGTGCCATTCTGAACTAGTCCATGAAGAAAATATACTTGGGTCTGCTTTCTTCCAATAGCCATGTAGTAAATACTGGTCTCTCCCCATGAATCTCCACCTTGCCGGCAGAAGAGAGCACAGGCTAGTAGAAAGAACAGCAGAGTCAGAAAGATTTGAGTTAATTACTTTGTTCTGCCATTTACTGGTTGTGGGATTTGGTACATCATTTAATATCTTTGGGTTCATTTACTCATCTGTAAAATGAGGTTGAAATTAGATGGAAAGAATGCATATAAATATTTTAATGTTATAAATGCCTTTGTTAGCCATTCACAATGAACGCTAGCACTCCAAACTTGGCACAAAAAACCATCCAGCTTCAGGAAAAAAAAAAAAAAAAAAACCCCAACCAGGTGAAGGGAATGGAAGCCTAAGAGGGAAAATATTGGAGGCTGTGTTCAACTATGACATAATGATAACAGTAATTCCCCTCTCAAAGAGCTATTATAAAGACAAATGAGGGGGCGCTTGGGTGGCTCAGTCGTTAAGCGTCTGCCTTCAGCTCAGGTCATGGTCCCAGGGTCCTGGGATCAAGTCCCACATCGGGCTCCTTGCTCAGTGGGAAGCCTGCTTCTCTCTCTCCCACTCCCTCTGCTTGTGTTCCCTCTCTCACTGTGTCTTTGTCAAATAAATAAATAAAATCTTAAAAAAAAAAAAAGACAAATGAGTTAATACATAGAATGCATGCAGAACAGTCAGGTACTTAAGTATCTGATAAAAGTTAGCTATTATTGTTATTAATATATTAAGAGAAAAATGAGATATTCTTTAAGAACCTAAAAACAAGATAAATAGACCTGAGTCAGAAGGAGGATGTAAAAAGTTCCCTTAAAGAGGGAGGCTAACTGTTAGACCAGAGTAAGACTTTACTGAAGGTGTTAATGTGTTTCAAGAATGGGTCACTCAGGAAGGGAGTTGTCAGTAATGGAAGTAATGGAAGCAAAGTGACGCAAGAGTCACGGAGGAAGGCCTACCTGAACACTGTCCAGGAAGGAGGAAGACCTGGCCCACATATTTTGAGTATTACTGTCCCACAGACATGGCCTTCCCCATAATAGATGGAGACATCAGGTTCTTTTAGCTTGAGAGCATTTAAAATTCCAGTTACCTAACTACCTCCTCTTGTCCTGACTCTGTGCTCATTCAGCACCTTCTGATTACAACCTTCCAAAGCAGCTCACACTGAGAAGAGTGGTAGCCAGGTATGCCCCACTGTGAATTAAGAGGGGCACTGTAGTTTTATACATAACTTCTGTAAGCCTGGTCAACACAAGTCCTCCCTGAAAAGCGGAAGTTCCCTCCAAATGCTGAGAAAAATCAACTTGCTAAATGCACCTGACCAAGGTAGCTTCACCACAGTAATACCAGATCATGAGTCATCTTGGCAGACAGTAAGTCTCTTCCAGGATAGCCCAACCTTGCCATTGGCTCTCTCAAAGCGTCAGTGGTCAGTACCAAATAAATACCAGTTAAACAAGAGTCAGCACCATGCCCCACGGTACACATGCTTACCCTGGCATCATTCTGGCCTGAAAGGCATTAACAAAACTGTACCTTCTTCTCTTTCTCTAAAATCATTTGATCCTTTTGATGCAGCATCTTCTTCAGAGTGGCTACTTCTTCCTTCAGTTGGGCAATGATGACAAAGTGGTCAGTGCCTGGTGAGTCCAGAGCCAGGTCTGGGGAAAAGCTGAGTAGAAACATGGAGGGGCGAAAAAAATCATAACTTGGAGGGATAAACCTTTTTCTCCTTGAGGACATGCCATAGGCCACTTGACGACAAGCTCAAGGGTAAAAACAACTATTTGAATTCCCAGCAGTAAGCGCAATGCTCCACACATGCCAGATTCAATAGCATTTGCGAAACTGCACAGGCAAGGTGATCATGAGATAACTATACCAACCAAACCACAACCCATGGCATTTCTGCAGCATTCACATTCAAGGTGAAAGCAAATGCATTCTCCAAGAGTCAAGGACATTTTGTTTCAGGTGCACTGAAGATGCCCAATTATTTATGGGTGAAACAGTCAATTTTTTGTGACTAATTTCCCCAGAATCTGGATAAATGATCAACTGTAAGCCCATGTATTTTTCTTTTAAAGCTCCCCATAGAGCTCATCTTTTGGTTCTTTATTTTCTGCCCCAAAGCACTGTGATGTGGTACAGCTGCTAAGAAGCCGCGACACAGGGGTGACTGGGTGGCTCAGTTAGTTTAGCATCTGTCGTTGGGCTCCCTGCTAGTGGGTGGGGGTCTGCTTCTCCCTCTCCTTCTGTCCGCTGCCCCCCACCGCCACTCTCTCTCTCTCAAATAAATACATAAAATCTTAAAAAAAAAAAAAAAAAAGAAGAAACTGCTGCATTCCATCTTGGGGGCAGTCAGTCCCTTTTAAAAATTATAAGAAGATGAAAGTTATTAAAAAGATTTTACTTATTGGGGCACCAGGTGGCTCATTTGGTTATGCGGCTGCCTTCAGCTCAGGTCACGATCCCAGATTCCTGGGATCCAGTCCCAGGTAGGGCTCCTTGCTCAGCGGAGACCCTGCTTTTCCCTCTCCCTCTGCCTACAGCTCCCCCTGCTCGTGCTCTCTCTCACTCTGTCAAATAAATAAAATCTTTAAAAAAAAAAAAAGATTTTATTTATTTGAGAGAGAAAGAGAGAAAACACAAGTAGGGGGAGGGGCAGAGGGAGAGGGAGAAGCAGACTCCCCACTGGGCAGGGAGCCGGATGTGGGGCTGGATCCTAGCACTCCGGGAAAAGACTCTAGCAAATTCCAGTCACACCACAACCTGGGTTTTTAACAGATTCTTCCCAGTAACAGCACTTGAGCACTCCATCTTTTCCAAGTGCCAGGTGAACTCTGTCCTCTTAGCAGAGTCTTCTAACCAGGCCCAGCTCCAGGGAATCTGTAACCCTCTGAAACTGTATGTACAATTCAATGTATACATACAAGGGGTGGTTTCTAGGGTGAGGGTCCATAGCTTTCCCTGGTTGGTCAGAGAGGTCTTATACCCAAAACAAGTTAAGGAATCATCGCCATGAGAGTCAAATCCTGCCCTTCTCTAAAGACTTCCCAAAGAAAGCTCTTACTCTTCCCCGGGCAACCTTTAAAGTAAAACACAGACCTGTTTCTCCTAAGCACACACCGGAATGTTGATTCCCAGCTCCCTGCATCAATATGGCAGGGACTCTAGGTCCCCCTTGCTGTTGGTTCGTTCCTCCATCTTGAACTACATCTAACAAGCAGCATTCCTCCACACAGGCAGAAACTCTAAACGGCAAGCAGAATCACTGCACAGCCTCACAGTTCCCAAGTCAAACATTTCTATGGCTAGAAGACACAGTCCACTGATAAGAATATTCTCTCTTGGTCTACATGAAGCATGTCAGAAGAATGGACCTGCGCTTTCATGACTGATGAATACGCAGAATTACTGGGTGACAAAAAGTAAATGCCATATAATAAAACAAGGCAAGCAGGAGAAAATACTGACAGAACCCATCAAAGTCTCCACCAGTCGCAATACCTGCCAAGGGACTGTCTTCCCTTGATCCAAAACAATTTACGTAAGCCCATAACTAGAATGACAAATGAAACAGTGTCATGGGCTAATATAAATCTTGTGGTCCCCAAAGTTTCTAATGCTCTTCTCTACCTGCTTCTTAAGAGAGGATTATTCCCATTCCAATACATTGTTGACAAAACCAGTCATGTCTATCCTGTGTTAGGGCCTGACCTTTCTAACTCTCTAACTTCTGATTAATAAGAACTGCTAGAGATCAAATGAAAACAGATGGTTAGGTTAGCAAGGCAGAAAATTAGATCCAGTCTCTTTTCAAATATCTCCAATGACAGGGAACTCACTACACTTCTCTGGGAAGCTTCTTGTCATTTCTAAACCTTTTAATATAAGAATAATCCTCCTCAGGGTAAGCCAAAACCTGCCTCCCTGTCATTCCCATCCTCTGGCCCTGGGTCTGTCCTCAAAGGCCACACAAAGTAAGTCTACTCTTTCAGGAATATTTCAAATGATGAATGAAATAAAACTACAAGGAGAGGGGCCTGGCTGGCTCAGTCAGTTGAAGATGCAACTCTTGATCTGAGGGTCCTGAGTTCAAGAGCCATGCTGGGTGTAGAGATTACTTAAAAGTAAAATTTTGGGGTGCTTGGATGGTTCAATGGGTTAAGCCTATGCCTTCGGCTTGGGTCATGATCTCTCAGGGTCCTGGGACCGAGCCCCACATCGGGCTCTCTGCTCAGCGAGGAGCCTGCTTCCCCCTCTCTCTCTCTGCCTGCCTCTCTGCCTACTTGTAATCTTTCTCTCTCTGTCAAATAAATAAAAAAAAAACTTTAAAAATAAAAGAGTAAAATCTTAAAAAAAACAAAACAAAAACCTACAAGGAAAGGAAAAGAATGTCCTTTAGAAACAATAAACCACAAGGTTGCCTGGGCATCACCCATTACTGAGGATACTTTTTTATTACCAACAAAACAATAAATAAATATGATCAAAAAGTAGCTGGTGCATTTCCTCTGGGAAGGAAAGCTAGAAATCAACTCAGATTTTCCTCAAATTGGAAAGTTTTTGCTACAATTTCAACAAACTAGAAAATACAAGAGGGAGGCTATGAATTCTGCAAGATACTTAAAAAAAACAACAAAAACCATTTTAGAAGTATAAAGCTATCTGAGGGGGCACCTGGGTGGCATAGTTGGTTGAGTATCTGATTTTGGCTGAGGTTGTGATCTCGGGGTTGTGAGATCAAGCCCCATGTCAGGCTCTGCGCTCAGCACAGAGTCTGCTTAAGACTCTCTCTCCCTCTCCCTCTCCCCCTCCCCCCTCAAATAAATAAATAAAATCTTTTTAAAAATAAAAAATAAAATTATTTGAGAAAAGGTTTTATAAAAAACCTAGGTGTACCTAGGTGGCTCAGTTGGTTAAGCATCTGACTTCAGCTCAGGTCATGATCTCGGGGTCAAGATCAAGTCCCAAGTCAGGCTCCTTGCTCAGCAGGGAGTCTGCTTGTCTCTCTCTCCTTTTGCCCCTCCCCCTGTGGTCATGCACTCTCTCTCGCTCTGTCTCTTAAATAAAAAAATAAAATCTTGAAAAAACAAAACACAAAACCTAACCTAAAGTGATGCATTCTCTCTGCAGGATACAGAAGGCTAATGGAAAAGGAAAAAAGGAGAAAAAAACATCAAATATATGTCAAAACTTAAAAACTAAGAGAGGAGAATGTGGTAGAACAGCAAGATGAATGGAAAGTTGTTAGAGAGCAGCCTGCAGAAGACAAGAGGGGATAACAATGAAAGGACAAGAGCATACATGGATATTTTAAACACGGGGCCAGGAAAATAGTCAACTGAAAATGGGGAAGCAGCTACAACAGATAGCTCACAAGTGAGACTTGCCAACATCTGGTCCAGAACTGAATTCAAGACAGATACTCAGGAAAAGAACTGTGGGTTTGCATGACATTACAAAAGGACCATCAAAAAAAGCCTTATCAGAATGTCTTCAAAGTGAGGGGTGACTAGGTGGCTCAGTTGGTTTGGCATCTAACTCTTGGTTTCTGCTCAGGTCATGATCTCATGGGTTGTGAGATCCAGCCCTGTGTGGGGCTCCCACTCCAAGGGGAGTCTGCTCGAGATTCTCTCCCTCTGCCCCTACCCCTATGTGCATGCACACACTCTCTCTCTAAAATAATCTTTTTTTAAAAAAATGTTTTTAGGACATCTGGGTGGCTCAGTCGGTTAAGCATCTGCCTTCAACTCAGGTCATGATCTCAGGGTCCTGGGATCGAGTTCTACATCGGGCTCCTTGCTCGACAGGGAAGCCTGCTTTTCTCTCTGCCTGCTGCTCCTCCTACTTGTGCTCTCTCTCTCTCAAATAAATAAATAAAATCTTAAATTAAAAAAAAATAAAGTAAATGTTTTCAAAGTAAAGGAAAGCAAGAAAGAACCTCACAAAAAGTAAAAAGAAAAGGAAAAAATGTAATTTAACTTATGCTATGAACTTTTAAAAGAAATGCAAACAAGTAGAATTGGTAGTTAGGACCTGTTAATGCACAAACATTCAAACACAACAGAACTTATACATGTACAAAAATAATTTTTGTGGAAGCAGAAAAATTTTCCTAAATTTTTTTAAAGATTTAACTTATTTATTTGACAGAGAGAGACATAGAGAGAGAGGGAACACAAGCAGGGGGAGTGGGAGAGAGAGAAGCAGGTTTCCCACTGAGCAGGGAGCCTGATGCGGGGCTCAATCCCAGGACCCTGGGATCAGGATCCAAGCCGAAGGCAGATGCTCAATGACTGAGCCACCCAGGCCCCCCAAAATTTTCCAAATTTTCAAGTTGTTAGGGGAAGTTATTTAAAAAATTAGCATCAACATTTCAAGAAAGAAATGATCTTTTCAGATCTTTTCCAGAGGAGATTGTGCAAGACCGTGTTAGGATCAGCAATGAGAAAACAATCTTTACTGGTGACCAGATGCAAGAAAACACTCTAAACAGAAAACTTAGGTTTCACGTTGTATATTCATAGCAGTGGACAGCAAGAATAATGGCAGTATCTCGAGAACAAAATAACCTAAAAGAAGGTAAACTTTAAGGACTGGTTGGTTCAACTAAGGGTTATAAATGAATTTCTTCCAGGTCATTCAAATACAGTCTGGGTCATAAGTGAGCACAAAACAGAAATGATGCATCTAAAGGCTGTGGGTCTTGGCCTAGGCCTCTACAAAGGCAGGGAACTCAGAAAGGTTCACCCCTTGACATGGTTTTTGCAGGATCATGCATCCTGGCAGAGGTGATGGGACAATCTTCGTAATGGCCAGAATATCTGCTCAGAGAACAGTGAAGCTGACTAGAGAAGATGGTCTTTATGGTTCTTTCTCCCATATAATTTGAATATTCAAGTTAAACATTTCCAGAAGGTTCAATTCAAAAAGTGTAAATCAGTGATACTGGCTGATAAAAAGACTCCTTGTAGGGGTGACTGGGTGGCTCAGTCGGTTAAGCACCTGACTTGGTTTTGGCTCAGATCATGATCTCATCGGTTGTGGGATGGAGTCCTGGGTTGGGCTCAGTGCTCAGTGCAGTCTGCTTGGATATTCTCTCCCTCTGCCCCTCCCCACCTCACACACACTCTCTCTCAAATAAATCAATAGATCTTAAAAAAAAATTAGACAACTTGTAGAATCTAAAATCAAGTTAATAAAAAAGGTAACAGGAAAGAATAAATTTCATAGATGCTTTGTGCTCCCCTAAACAAAATTCAGTCCTGGTAAGCCTATGTGCTAGTCTACTCCCATACACACCACTGGCTGGGAGGGAGAACTGATACTAGGAGTTTTCAGAATGGACATGATTCTAAGAATTCTCGAGAAGAGTATGTCAGTGTCTCACTTCAGAATGACTGGGCCTGCAGAAACGGGAAAATGGGTGGCCCCAAGACTTGGCTGGAAACCAGCCACTGTACCAACACGGATGGGGCACTCTGGATTATTAGGACAAAGCAGCTTGCAAGAGGACACATCAGTCAGGAGAAGAGAAAGCAAAGAATAAAAAAATATATATATATTTTTAGCAAATAAACACAGGAGTATTTGGTATAAAATTGTAGCATTTAAACTTTATAAATGGCTTATATTGAGTAAAAATATGTATTTAGACAGGTTTAAGAGAAGTAAAAAATATCTGAATGCATCTCATTCATTGCTAATTCAGTATCTGCCTTGGGCTTTCTGCATACTAAGGAAGCGTGGATTACCCCTCACAGACTGAGCAATACTGCCTTAACTCTAACTGGTCTCTGTTCCACCTCTCAAAACCAACTCCTGTCCTGCCTGGAGGAGGCCACAGGCACAGATCATAGTGAAAAGCATACAGCTCCTGACTTCTTAAAATCAGTGTGGGGGAGTTATTTGTGGACTACAGAATTCATGTGCTATTAAATCCAGTTATATGTGCTTGTCTTTTACTGACAGGATTAGTTATAAACAAACATCGGCACCACTTATTGGTAAGATACCGAGCGGCTAATGTAATGATGCTCAGAGGCTCAGTAACAACCCTGGATTGGGCCCAAGGCATACCCTGCAATGCCCTGCTTCCGGAACTATATCAGGAGCTCAAACGGAAGCACGCACACACACCAACTGGCTTACCTGTCTCCATTGGTTGTGATTGACTCAAATTTGGATTTTTTCTTTGGGATTTCATTTTGAATTGAAGATGTAGAAAGTGTTTTCTGGCTTTGAATGCAAAAATAGAGAGACACACATTAGAAATCAAAGATTTATAAAACATCACAATAAAAGTTTGTTAAATGGGACCAACAGGATATGGCAGCTCTTCCATACAAGAGCTAATCGGTCTTGATTGGTTTTTGTTTTTTTTTTTAAGATTTCAGTTATTCACTTGACAAAAGAGAGAGAAAGAAAGCACAACCAGGGGGAGCGGCAGGCAGAGGGAGCGGAAGAAGGAGGCCTCCCGCCGAGCAAGGAGCCCGATGTGGGGCTTGATCCCAGGACTCTGGGATCACTACCTGAGCTGAAGGCAGATATTCTGCCAACTGAGCCACCCAGGTGCCCCTATTCTTGCTTATTAAAATCGACCAATGTGTTGATTTCATAGGTCCTGAATGCATGGCTAGCTCTCTTTCATAGGCCCTCAAAATTCTTAGCTTTAACTAAATATTACCTGCTTTATTAATAACTATGGGAACAGAGTCAATAAAATCTTAATAAGAAGTATAATTCATCTTATGGTTTAAAAAATACTTTCCTAAAAATCTTCTTAATTTTTTAAATTTTAAGTAGGCTCCAACCCCAATGTAGGGCTCAAACTCATGACCCTGAGATCAAGAATCCCACACTCCACCAACTGAGCCAGCCAGTCACCCCTCTTGTCTTTTTGATAATAGCCATCCTAAAAGATGTGAGGTAATAGCTCATTGTGGTTTTGATGTGCATTTCCTTGATGTTTAGCACCTTTGCATGTACCTACTGGCCATTTGTATGTCTTCTTTGGAAAAATGTCTATTCAGGTCCTTTGTCCATTTTTAAAATTGGATGATTGGCTTTTTTAATTATTGAGTTGTATTAACTCTTCATATATTTTCTATATTAACCCCTTATCAGATACATGGTTTGTAAATACTCCATCTTTCTTTTTTTTTTTTTTAAAGATTTTTATTTATTTATTTGACAGAGAGAGAGAGATCACAAGTAGGCGAGAGGCAGGCAGACGGAGAGGGAGAAGCAGGTTCCCGGCTGAGCAAAGAGCCCAATTTGGGGATCGATCCCAGGACCCTGAGATCATGACCTGAGCCAAAGGCACAGGCTTAACTCACTGAGCCACTCAGGCACCCTACTCCATCCTACTTGAGGGCTTCTAGAGTTCTGTTCTCAGCCTCCAACTTGAATTACATCATCCAAGAGCATGGTTTTAACAACTACTTATCATATGGGCTGGAAATGGTATTCCCCAAATGCAGCTTCCTGGACCCTATCCTACATCCTAATGAATTAAAGTCTGGGGTCAAGCAGCAGGAATCCATACGTTATACCAACTTCTATTCCAACTGACTCTTCCTTGCTACCAATGGGCCACATCTGAACCTTTCTTCTCAGTTCTAGGCTAAGCTCCCAAAAAATAATTCTTCTTGATGCTGCAAACTCAACTTTTTATTTTTTTTTAATTTTTAAAAAAGATCTTATTTATTTGAGAGACAGAGAGAGAGAGCACGAGTGGGTGGAGAAGCTGAGCGAGAGGGAGAAGCAGACACCCTGCTGAGCAGGGCACCTGACGCAGGGCTCCATCCCAGGATTTGAGATCAGGACCTGAGTTGAAGGCAGATACTTAACCAAGTGAGCCACCCAGGCACCCCACAAACTCAACTTTTAAAAACTGAACTTCTCTTCTTCCTATATTCTCTCTCAGTTAAGAATCTACTTATTCACCCAAGTAAGAAACCTGAGAATTATCCCTTACTCACCCAGTTCCTGCTCTTCTACCTGTTCATCAAATTATCTAAATTTCTCATAATTCTCCCTCTAAACTATCTTCCTGAATCTGCTTCTTTGATCTCCGGTGCCATGGCCTCAGTTGAGATTCTAATATTAATATCTCTTATCGTGGACTCATATGAAAAGCTTCTTAACTAGCTCCCAGTCTCTTTTTCTTCCAGTGTATTCTCCACAATAATCAGGGTTAATTTTTTTTAAGGACGCCAGGCTCAGGTTCATGCTCCTGTCTGCAAAACCCACTTTTCTCCCATTTCCTGGCTCTCAAACATAAGGTCCAGCAACATAAAAGAACCTGTAGTTCCCCAGGGTTCCATGTGGTCTCACACCCTCCATATCTCAGCAAACGCTATTCCCTCAGCCTAGGAAGCCTCTGCCCATTCCCTCTGTGAGGATTCCAACTCATCCTAAGCTCCAGGTCTAACACCAGCTCTCTTCTCCGAGGCTCTCTTGCCTGACTTTCCAAGGTAGTTAATTACTACTGCCTCTCATGCCTGTATCTTGATGTTTCTCATGCTCATCGAATTATATTGCAATGATTGGATTACAGGTCTGTCTTCCCTACCAGACTGCATACTCTCGATGAGCAGCTTGATTCTTGTATTCATCTCTGCCTTCCTAGCAGAGTTGCTGGCCCATGAGAGTACTTAATAATGTTTGCTAAATGAACAAAATCATAATGGTAACAGTAACAAACAGTAACTAAAATATAGTGAATGGTTCCTACATGCCAGTTATAAAACTAATCACTATGCATGCACTATGTAATTTATCTTCACAACAATTCCATGAGGTAATACTATTATTTCCCTATTTTAAAGATGAAAAAAGCTTGCCCAAGATCCCACACAGAGAACCTGACAGAGCTGGGATTCAATCCAGACCCAGAACTCTTAACAACACTTCAGATACTCTGAGAGAAAGCAAAGGCTACAATGAAAGGACGTCTTTTTGACTAGATCCCACCAGGACAAACCTAGAACATCTATCAACCTCCTGATCAAATATGCATAAAAATGCTGCATGCCTCAGAAAGTGAAATGTCCAGGGGCGCCTGGGTGGCTCAGTGGGTTAAGCGGCTGCCTTCGGCTCAGGTCATGATCTCGGAGTCCTGGGATCGAGTCCCGCATCGGGCTCTCTGCTCAGCAGGGAGCCTGCTTCCTCCTGTCTCTCTGCCTGCTTGTGATCTCTCTCTGTCAAATAAATAAATAAAATCTTTAAAAAAAAAAAAAAAAAAAAAAAAAAAGAAAGTGAAATGTCCAAACTTCTAAGGAGATAGCCCACTCCAAAGGTGAGGAGAACATTACAGGGAAAGTTCCACAAACTTTTCAGATAGTACAAACGAAGTCAGGAAATCCTGATACCTTACGGAAATCTCTCCGGCACTTGGAAGATATACGAACTGTAAAATGTGGTAGAGGCTAGCAACTAGAGAGAGAAGACCAGGAAAATGTATACTAAATGGTATCTCCCGTGGCTAATTGTGTATTCTATCGGACCAACCAGTACTTCCAGTCCTGTCTTACGCATCTTGGGGTTACCTGTTATAGTGGCTGCCACCACTCAGTCGACTATACTGTTCCTTCTCCTGGTGGCTGGCACGGGAAGAGCTGCTCAGATGTTTCCTCTGCTCTTTGGTCTTCTGAAGGACTCGTTTGTATGAAAGTGTACAAAGCCAGCACAGCAATTTCCCATCTACCTGAAAGACAAGGAGACAAAGATAAAGAAAAGAGAATGTAGTACATGGGTACTACAGAATATAGGTACTGGGAGCTAGAACCTCTGGGTTAAGTCCCAATTCTGCCATTTGTGAGGTGTGTGAACTTAGGCAAGTCTTCTACCTCAACTAAATCTCCCTGTGTCCTGTGAAGCAGCTACTGTTGTTTCCCACCGGAAAGAGGAAACTGATGCATAATAAGATTAAGTAACTTGCCCAGGATCATTCAGCTAACACAGGTCTATGGGACTGCGAGGCTTATACTCCAACTATTATTACATGCTACTTCCTGATTCCGAGGTCAGCTTCTCCAGTATCTTGATTCAGGGAAAATGTGCTCTCACTGGCAGGCAGGAGTATTCTGGTCACTGAAGAGTTACATCCTCCCATTGTAAATTAATGAAATTTGGTTAGTAAGAGTTAGCTCTTGTGAGCCTAAGCATCTCCAAAAAGTAGCTCTGGACCCTGAAAAAGTTTCTGTACTGTATTCTTTCATTAAAAGAATATTTGTTGGGGGTGCCTGGGCGGCTCAGTGGATTAAAGCCTCTGCCTTCGGCTCAGGTCATGATCCCAGGGTCCTGGGATCGAGCCCCACATCGGGTTTCTGTTCTGCAGGGAGCCTGCTTCATCCTCTCTCTCTCTGCCTGCCTCTCTGCCTACTTGTGATCTCTCTCTGTCAAATAAATAAATAACTTAAAAAAAAAAAAGAATATTTATTGAAGAGAACAAATTGGTAGTTGCCAGAGGTAGGGAGTGGAGGGTAGGTAAAATGGGTAAAAGTAGTCAAAAGGTATAAACCTCTAGTTATAAAATAAATCAGTCACAGGGATATAATGTACAGTATGATGATTACAGTTAATAATACTACACTGCATATTTGAAAGTTGCTAAAAGTGTAAATCTTTTTTTTTTCTAAAGATTTTATTTATTTATTTGACAGAGAGAGAGAAAGAGAGATCACAAGTAGGCAGAGAGGCAGGCAGAGAGAGGGGGAAGCAGGCTCACCGCTGAGCAGAGAGCCCGATGCGGGGCTCGATCCCAGGACCCTGAGATCATGACCTGAGCCACCCAGGCGCCCCAAGAGTGTAAATCTTAAAAGTTCTCGTCACAAGAAAAAGAATTTTGTTAACTGTACATAATGATGGATGTTAATTGGATTTACTGCTGATGACTTTCCAATATACACAAATACCTAATCATTATGCTGTACATATGAAACTAATATAAGGTATGTTACACCTCAATTTAAAAAGATACATAAAATAATCACTTTTTCAGTCACCTTTAAAACAGTAGAAAATGAGAAGTAAACTTTTTCTCAGTAAGTAACAGCAAGCTGGAGATATATTTCAGACTAATCTTATTTTGGCCATATTTGGTAAAACAAAAGAGAAAGGAAATATTTCTCAATAAAGTATAACTCTTATCAATCTAAATATATACATATACACTTATGTAACATATATATTATATATACATATACACATATATATATTATAATATTATAATATTAGATGGGACACCTACTATATGCCAGGCCACTGGAAATGTGGCAAAGAACAAGACAGAGCTCATGTTCTAGTGGAGGTTGACAAACATATAAGCAAATAAACATTAATTTCTCACAATGTTACATGCTATGAAGACAATAAAACAGGGTAATATGATAAGGGGTGAGTGAGTGAGTTAGTAAAGGGTCTGTGTGAAGAGGAGGCATCTGAGCATGAGAAACCAGTTAAAGATGCTTTGAAGAAGGATGTATTAGGCAAAACGACAGCTAGCACAAAGGTGGGAATGACACAGGCATGTCTAAAGGGCTGAAAGGCAGCCAACATGGCTGAAACAAGGTGAGGGGCGGGAGGTGTGAGGTCAGATGAGACTGAGAGGCAGGTGTGGGCCATGCAGGCCAAGGAAGGGGTCTGGGTTTTATTCTAAGTGCAGCTGGAAGCCACTGGGTTTTAAACAGAACAGATCTAAACCACTTTTATCCTACCAACACCCCATCCCTCCACCTAGGGCTCTCTTCCATGTCATCTTGTAATTTTTTAACTATAAAAACACTTAGTCAGATAGTGAAACTGGTCATGCATCCTGCTTAAGTCACAATCTTTCCTTTACAGAATTCAATAGACTTTTGCCAGTCATCACTTCATTTACATGGGATACTGATCACTGTAATTCAGATTTTCATGAAATACTAACTCATGGGGCGCCTGGGTGGCTCAGTGGGTTAAAGCTTCTGCTTTCGGCTCGGGTTGTGATCCTAGGGTCCTGGGATTGAGCCCCGCATCGGGCTCTCTGCTCAGCGGGGAGCCTGCTTCCCTTCCTCTCTCTCTGCCTGCCTCTGCCTACTTGTGATCTCTCTCTGTCAAATAAATAAAATCTTAAAAAAAAAAAAAAAAAAAAAAAAAGAAATACTAACTCATGAGATACTAGAATACAATGCTCCGGGAGTACCTGACTGGCTCAGTCAAAAGAACATGCAACTGTTGATCTTGGAGTCATGAGTTCGGGCCCTGCCTTGGGTGTAGAGATCACTTACATAAACAATCTTAAAAATATATATATGCTATTTTTTTAAAAAAGAGAATAAAATGGTCCACATTTAGTAAAAGAAGAAAATAAAGGCTAAAAATCTTCAAGGTCAATAACATCTAGAAGAGGAACTGAGAATTCTTTTTTCTCTTTTTTTTTTTTTAAAGTAAAGTAGGCTCCACATCTAGCGCCGAGTCCAAGTCAGGGCTTGAACTCACAACCCTGAGATGAAGACCTGAGCCAAGATGAAGAGTCGGATGCTTAAGTGACTAAGCCACCCAGGAGCCCCCCCCACCTTTTTTTTTTTTTTGGTAAGATTTTCCTTTTAAGTAATCTCTGCACCCTAACATGGGGCTCAAACCCACAACCCCAAGATCCAGAGTCATATGGTCCCACCCACTAAGCCCAGCAGGCGCCCCTTATGTCTTTTTGACATAAGTGACCCACCTTAATTTCTCTGAAAGAAAAAAAAAAAATCAACAAAAACACAGAGCTTTACCTTCTTTCTGTCATCTTTCCTGTCAAATGCGCACTGCTGCTTACACTGTTCACACGAATATGGTGGTCCATACTTCTTCTCTGAATTCGTGCAGCGCTGGCATTTGTTGCCAATAAACGCTGCAATTATGTTGCAGTACTGACAAGGTTTGGGCTTAAAGAGAGAAAAAGTGTCAACTGAGTATATCATAAAATACCAGTGCATTTTTTAAAGCAACCATTCCTATTACATCGTTCGTTAGTCACTGTAAAAATGTATTCCCAACTTCATAAATTTCCTTCTACACCAATCGAATGAAGCCCAATTCCCAACACTATGTAAGGTGTTTTTCTGTACAAGACTACTGATTTTAAAACAAATAAATGAACAAATAACAAAAGCCCATTTGTGTATATGCTGGGACTTCTGTGAGAAATTCAACAGAACCAGTACTTTGAAGAAACCAGCAAGTGCTTCCAAATTTCTCAAAAGACCTCTTTGTCATTATCACTGTATCACAGGCTAGGAGATTCCCTGCAAGGACATAATATCCAGAACCCTAATACTGAGAGACCAAAAAAAAAAAAAAAAAAAAATCCATTCATCCAAATGAAGTCAAATGCTACCAAAGAGGTCACATCATAGGATCCATCTTTCTCCTCCTCTTTTCATACTGGTTACTGAAGCTCTGAAGGAAAGTTATGACAATCCTGCCATCATGACCATAAACACAGACCTTCTCAATACTATTAGCTAAGCTCGAAAGCTCAAATACTGGATAAAGTATTTACACATAAGAAGTTCTAATAAAAATATAGTAATTACATTAATAATCCACAGAATATAAGGTTCCAAGGACCTGAGTACTCACTGTTAGGTACAGAGAAACCCTACTTACCGTTCCATATAACTGCACATTCTGAGCACATTTCTTGCATATTGTATTGGTTTTACTGTTAAGGAAAAAAGACACACATGGCTTTTATAAGAAAAAACTTGTTTTACTTACAACATCTGAAAATTGGTCTCTCCTTAAGCCCACAGAATTTGCTCATTGCTCAGTGCCAAGGTGATATGTGGTCTGGATACTTGGCTAACTGAAGGCTGAGTATCTGGCCACTAACTCTTTTTTAATTATTTTGTGGTTATTAATTTTATTAGCTCAGACTAAATGAGACTTTAGAGAGTGAGTTATTTCTGATTATCACATCTCAAAGTATCACTAACCAAAATTATCAAATATGGACAGGACCCTCAAAAAAATATTAGATTAGATTGAAATGCACTCACAGTAATTCCTCAATTCGGATGAACATATGAGAAACCTGAGGTGAGAAATGAAGTATAGGTGTTTGGAATACAAACTTAAGAGACTCTATCCATGTTGACTATATTCTGTCTACACTCTCCTGTATAGGTAAAAGCATACGAAAATCCCAGATGTTGGGCACTTGGGTGGCTCAGTTGTTAGGCATCTGCCTTCAGCTTGGGTCATGATCCCAGGGTCCTGGGATCAAGTCCCAAGCCCTGCATGGATAGAGCCCCGTATCCGGGCTCCCTGCTCAGAGGGAACCTGCTTCCCCTCTCCTAATCCCCCTGCTTGTGTTCCCTCTCTGTCTCTGTGAAATAAATCAATAAAAATCTTAAAAAAAAAAAGAAAGAAAGAAGGAAAGAAAAAAGAAAATCCTAGATGTGGGGAAATAGATGGTATGACCAAGTTTTTTATTTTTTTTATTTTTTTTTTAAGTATTATGTTTTTTGTGGGTTTTTTTGTTTTTTTTTTTAAAGATTTTATTTATTTATTTGACAGAGAGATCACAAGCAGGCAGAGAGGCAGGCAGAGAGAGAGGAGGAAGCAGGCTCCCTGCTGAGCAGAGAGCCCTATGCGGGGCTCGATCCCAGGACTCTGAGATCATGACCTGAGCCGAAGGCAGCGGCTTAACCCACTGAGCCACCCAGGCGCCCCATGACCAAGTTTTTTTAAAAATATTTTATTTATTTATTTGAGAGAGAGACAGTGAGAGAGAGCATGAGAGACAAGAAGGTCAGAGGGAGAAGCAGACTCCCTGTGGAGCTGGGAGCCCAATGCGGGACTCAATCCCGGGACTCTGGGATCATGACAGGAGCTGAAGGCAGTTGCTTAACCAACTGAGCCACCCAGGCACCCATGACCAAATATTTTATCAACACTTCCAATTTCTCTAAGAACTAAGCACTGACAAAAATAAAAACATCTTCTGTCTCGTGAAGGTCCAGAGGTCATAATATTACCTAAATATCTAAACTGATAAACTACCATGGGGGAATAAAACCATCTTCAAATAAAGTTTAATTCTTCACAAAGGGAGGTACAAACAAATGCTTGATGTGGAAGAATAAACTATATTCTGGGGCTGAAAATAAAATCACATAAAAATCCAGCCTAGGGGCACCTGGGTGTCTCAGTCAGTTAAGTGGCTGCCTTCGGCTCAGGTCATGATCCCAGAATCCTGGGATCAAGCCCCACATTGCACTCCCTGCTCAGCAGGGAGCCTACTTCTCTCTCTCCCTCTGCTTGCTGCTCCTCCTGCTCGTGTTCTCTGTCAAAAAAAAAATGAAATCTTTAAAAAAAAAAAAAAAATCCAGCCTATTAGCCTTTGTGATTATTTTCTCATAGAGTCCTACAAAAGTGACCATAAAGTTAAAATAAAGAGAAGTCTCAAAGTAGAAAACATTTAAATTAAAAATGGAATATTCAGGGGGCGCCTGGGTGGCTCAGTGGGTTGAGCCGCTGCCTTCGGCTCGGGTCGTGATCTCAGGGTCCTGGGATCGAGTCCTGCTTAGGGCTCTCTGCTCAGCGGGGAGCCTGCTTCCCTTCCTCTCTCTCTGCCTGCCTCTCTGCCTGCTTGTGATCTCTGTCTGTCAAATAAATAAATAAAATCTTTAAAAAAAAATAAAAAATAAAAAATAAATAAATAAAAAATTAAAAAATAAAAAATAAAAATGGAATATTCAAACAAAATATTTTCCAGGGCAATTTTCTGCCGTTTTAAAGAGGCAGTACAAGAAGTGAGGTGAAGGGCACCTGGGTGGCTCAGTGGGTTAAAGCCTCTGCCTTTGGCTCAGGTCAGGATCCCAGGGTCCTGGGATTGAGCCCTGCATGGGGCTCTCTGCTCAGCAAGGAGGCTGCTTCCCTTCCTCTCTCTTTCTGCCTGCCTCTCTGCCTACTTGTGATCTCTTTCTGTCAAATAAATAAATAAAATCTTAAAAAAAAAAAAGTGAGATTTTATTTATTTATTTGTCAGAGAGAGAGAGGGAGAGAGAGCGAGCACAGGCAGACAGAGTGGCAGGCAGAGGGAGAGGGAGAAGCAGGCTCCCTGCCGAGCAAGGAGCCCAATGTGGGACTCGATCCCAGGACGCTGGGATCATGACCTGAGCCGAAGGCAGCTGCTTAACCACCTGAGCCACCCAGGCGTCCCGGTAAGGTGCATTTAAAGGAAACTTTTTCAGAAAGAGGCTTCACATCAGCAATTCTATAATACTGAACATTTTGGTTTATGTTTAGATTTATTACTGAAGAAGTGGGATGGATACACACACACACATACACACACACACACACACATGTTCCTGACAACTTAGAAAACATACTATTTCTATGATCCATCTTGAATCAATTTTTTTAAAAGATTTATTTATTTGAGAAAGAGAGAAAAAGCACGAGGAGGGTAAGAGGCAGAGGGAGAAGCAGATTCCCCACTAAGCTCAGGGTCCGATGCAGATCTTGATCCCAGGACTTAGGGATCATGACCCAAGTCAAAGGCAGACACTCAACCAACTGAGCCACCCAGGTGCCCCTCAATCAATTTTTTTTTAGATTTAATTTTTTTTAATTTTTTTTTAATTTTTTTTTTAAAGATTTTATTTATTTATTTGACAGAGAGAGATCACAAGTAGACAGAGAGGCAGGCAGAGAGAGAGAGAGAGAGGGAAGCAGGCTCCCCGCTGAGCAGAGAGCCCGATGCGGGCCTCGATCCCAGGACCCTGAGATCATGACCTGAGCCGAAGGCAGCGGCTTAACCCACTGAGCCACCCAGGCGCCCCTAGATTTAATTTTTTTAAGTAATCTCTACATCCAACATGGGGTTTGAATTTACAACCCCAAGATCAAGAGTCACATGCTCCACAGACTAAGTCAAGCAGGCATCCCCATCTTCAATCCATTTTTATGTGTGGTGCGAATGAAGGGTCAAACTTCATTATCTCCCCCCCACACCCATCTTGAATAATTCAAGATGGATCATAGACCCAAATGTAAAAGCTAAAACATAATGCTTCCGGAGAATGTTTTATATGTTTCCATTTCTACTTCTATTTCTATGATCTGTTTCCACAGATCAGTGGTGGAAAGGAAAATCAAAACAGTAGTGTGCGGGAGACAAAAAGAGTAGGGACTGAGCAGGATGAGGCATGAGAGGACTCTCTGTGGTGATGGTAATGTTCTATATTTTGCAAGGGGTTTGGGGTTATACAGATGTACATAGTTTGCAAAACTCATCAAATGATGTCCTTAAGATTCAAGCATTCAGTGTACACAAAATTTACCTCTAAAAAATAAAGGACCGTAAACAAATGTTGAACTTTGTTAACAATATGCCTGCTTAACTGTTTAGGATCAAATATAGTGATGTCCACAACTTTAAAGTAAGATGGATCATAGATGCAAATACAGTAAATGTAAATTGTAGAATCCAAGTGGTGGATATATGAGTGTTTACTATCTAATTCTTTCAACCATTTCTGGTTTGGAAATATCCATAATAAAATATTGGGGAAAATGTTCCTAGAACTGAAATAAGACTGATTAAAATTAGGTTTCTAGGTCTATGTGTGAGCTTGCAAACAGACCCCACCCTGCTTGAAGAAACTATTACAGCTATAGTCCCACAGAACTTACACCAATAAACTACTTTGCTACTATTGAAAGTCTCCCAAAAATGTGTGTTTACTGACACCTAAATGTTTTTCACATTTAAAAAAAAATGAGATTTACATAAGGCAAGTGAGTTTCAAATGTGACTAGGGCTAATAAACCCTTATCAGAATTATCACATTTCCAAAAGTATCTTCTTTTGGATTATAAATTCTTGACACTCTGAATACAAACATACTGAAACACGAGGTTCATTGTTTTACTGTTGTGGTTTCTTCGTGTCATAAAGATTTACAAACCCAATATAAAATGACCAAGGATCTGAAAAAAAAAGTAACTTTAAAAATTTAAGCAATCAATGGCTAACTAGGGAATGATACGTATGTTTTGTATTTGTCAATGTGTTATAAAAAAAAACACAGAATCCGTGTATAATGCACTCAATTACAGATCTGTAACGTGAAAAGCAATTAACTGTCGATTTTAAGAGGAAAAAGCCTATTCAACATCTTCCACGGTCAACAAAAACTGTACCTCTCCTGCTGGTACTCAGTTCTACAGTAGGTGCACTTCACAACAGGGTGTGCAATCCGACATTCCTGAAATGAAATGAGGATATAATTTTAAAAGGCAGTCAGAAATGGAAATAGCCTTCAGTAGGAGGCAGAAGACCTAGGTACTATTCCCAGCATAGCCACTGTGCTTGAGTGAGTCACTTGAACTTTCTGGGCCTTATTTTTCTCTTCTGTAATACTGGCATCACTGGCCTGCATTGATGTGAGAATTAAGAAGGAATTTATAAGGAACTAGTCATAAATTGTAAAACAAAGTATGTATGAATAAGGCTCAGACTGGAAATCGAAAGCCCTGGATTCTGGTTCTAGTTCTGCTACTTCCACCGTTTAATTTTCGAGCAGGTTCACTTGGAAAATGAAAATGCTAAATTAAAATCATTATTGCTTACCTATATGAAACTTCCTTAAAAGATATATATGTATATAAATATCTCAAACATCTGAGCTCTTTCCTACAGAGTAAACAGAGTGACAAGTCATGGCCATTTGAGGCAACGGCGACATACAGTTATGAGTTACCCATATTAGAGGCACAAACTTAATTATCTGGGAATATCGCAAAATCCGTCCCAGGCCAGCTTGGTGACTTTTAACTGTCACCTCACAGCACTTCTATTAACTTAAATAGGCAAAGCAGATGAAGCAACTCAAACGAAAAAAAGAACTTGGAACTTCAGGAGTAAAAACTGAACAGTAGCTGGTTAGGGCCGGGACCGAAGGTCACCAACTGAGTGCTGAAAAATCCTTTTGCTTCCTGCGCTTAATTGTAGGGCTTTTCTATAAAGCCGCGCGCCACCTCCGACTTTCAGACTGGCTGGAAAGTGCCCGTGAGGCGCCCGGAGTTGGGAGACTCTCCTCACAGGCAGCACCCAACTCTGGAGTTCAGTCCCAGGCGGGGCAGGGGGTCCCTCAGTCTGCAACCAACGGCGGGGAAGCCAGCCTAGGAGGGATCTCGGTGTCGGTGCGTCTGGTTGGGGGCAAGCAGAGGACCCACTGTCCCCTCCCCTGACCTCAAGGGGTCCGAGAACAATCCCTCGCGGTTGCTAAGCACCCGGACACGCCGGCCGCGGGGGCCTGGACTGAGCCCGGGACTCCCCCACGTGCCCCGCTGGCGCCCAGCGGAGGGGGTGAGGCGCCTCGGCTGGGCGGGCCTGCCACGCCCTGCCCGGCGGACCCCGTCGAGCGGCCCCGCAGAACAGGGGGCTCCGGGCCGCGCCTCTAGCGTCCCAGTTCCCGGCCGCCGCCCCAGCCCGCGCACCTTGCACAGCTGCTGCCCCTGAGACAGCGCCTCGAAGGGGAAGCGCTGGTGGCACTTGGTGCAGGCGTAGAGCGCCGCCATGTCCGGCCCGGCCGTGCTCACCGGCCAGCCGGCCCGGCCCGCCGCTTTATCTGACAGTCTGAGGGACAAGCTGGCAGCGGCGGCGGCAGCAGGCTACGGGCTGCGCAAGGCGGGAGGGCCGGCGAGTGCGGGCGGATCAAGGCGGGCGTGGCGGCGCTGGTCGCCCGTTCACTGGTTCATGTCGACGTCCATCAAGCACGAAGGGGCGGAACACAGAGCTTATGACAACTCTGATTCGGTCTGGACTGGAGTACGCCACTTATGACGCTCGTGGCCTCGATTATGTAAAGCGCAGTCACGCGGGGGCGCCACTAGGAGGTACCATCTCCCGCCCGGGACCTCGGAAGTGCCCAGACCCCTCCTACTTCGCTCTTTGTTCCCGCCCTCGCTCCGCCTCTCCCCGGCCGCGGTGGCAACGGCGCCTCTCGCGATATCTCTGCGGAGTTGTGATGTTTGGTTTCCATGGAGCTGCCTTCTGGGAGCAGGAGGGGCGCGGTTGGGCTAAGAGCGGGGCATTGTTGAACTAGAACTCGCACAAGATCCCGAGCCTGAAAAAGGTGGGGGGGCTTGTGAAAGAACACCACCATCGTCGGGACAGGAGGGGCCCACACAGGGAGAGAAAAGAGGAAACCATGAGAGACAACCTAAGAGGAGTGTCCTCTGTCAGAGATCCCTAAAAGGGGGGTAACTCGGGGATCCTTGACCTCCGAGAGAACGCGGGAAACCTCAGAAAGAGGACCCCTGTGTGGAGGAAGAAGGCTGCTAGAGTGATGACAGCCCCTACAGGACGTTGTAGAAGAATACTAAGGCGAGGCCCTCTGCCCCTCAGAAACCTCCTGCTCTGGTGGCCTCCCTCAGAGTGGGATACATTTGGCCTGAGGCCTATTTCCTACTTTGTGTTCCCCAGTTGCACCCCCAGCTTCTCTTGCAACAACCTGAGGTCTCCTGGCTGACCTTGCCCCCCCCACCCCAAGGCGAGCCACATCCTCCTGGATACTCGGCCTCTCTTCAGTTCTCAGCTTGGCACATATAGGGGCCCCCAAGGAAATATGAACTTCTTGTTCTTGACACTTTGGCAAAGTGTCCTGCAGTGCTAACCTTTCCAAGTTCCTGCCCTATAGCTGCTCTTGGCTTTAGATTATTTCAGATTCTGCCAACCACCTATATAATATACAGTCCTAATCGCAGCTTTATTTCAACGTGCCTTTTTTATAATTGAGGATGCCCTTAGGGTTTCTACATTCCTGGCCCAACAAAATTAACCTCTTAAACCCAAATCCAGCCCCCTTCTTGGGAGTTTACCCAAAGATGTGTGTTAATCAAAGGTTTAGGCTCTGGGGTCAGAACGCTAGGGTTCAAAATTACTGTTCCACATTTCCTAGCTATGTGATGTGACCTTGGATTTATCACTGAACTTCTCAGAACGTCACTTTCCCCAGCTGTACAGCTGGAACATTATGAGGATCAGAAACAGTACAGAACAGTACATGGAGGATAATGGGGGAAACTACGTAGTAAGTAAGGAGTTTTACTTTGGAATGATGGAAATATTTTGGAACTAGGTAGAGGTAGCGGCTGCATAACACTGTGAATGTACTACTGCCCTTGAATTGTTCACTTTAAAATGGCAGGTTTTGGGACACCTGGGTGGCTCAGTGGGTTAAGCCACTGCTCAGGTCATGATCTCAGGGTCCTGGGATCTAGTGGACATCGGCTCTCTGCTCAGCAGGGAGCCTGCTCCCCGCCCCCTCCACCTGCCTCTCTGCCTACTTGTGATCTCTCTGTCCAATAAATAAAAATCTTTAAAAAAAAAAAAAGAAAACTTCGCAACTTTAAAATGGCAGATTTTATATTATGTGAATTTCACCTCAAATCATTAAAAAAAAAAGATGTAGGTTTGGGAGATAGACTGTGTGGCTTTGAATCCCAGCTCTATCACTTAGAAGCTGTATTATTTTGGGCATATTAAACACAAAATAAACAAAACAAGAAGCAGTGAAAACAGTAGATGGAACTTGGTACACTAGGTAAATGTTCATTATTAGAAGAAAAAAACTGTTTCTTACTAGGGAGACGCTGGTGCCTTGGATCATGTAAATACAGCCTCCCTTTTACTCACATCTATAACCCCACACTGGAGTATGAGTCTCTCTGTGTTCCAGTTCTGGTCTCCAGTGTATTACTTACCAGCTTTCTAATTGCCTATTTACACATTTTTCATCCACCAGACTATGGCATTATGGAATATAAGGACCATATCTAGGTCATTTCTGTATCCTCTTTATCCAGTGCCAGGGTGAATTAATCCATTCTTCCAACAGATCTTTATTCAGTGTTCACTATGTACCAGGCTCTGGCTTAGGCATTGGGGATGCACTGGTGTGGAAAACCAATGTGAATCCTGTCCTTGTGAAGCTGAAAGCCTAATAACAAAGACAGCTGAACAGCAAGGACTGCATGATGAGGCGTACCGCAGGGATAGAGAAGAGTGTTAGGATAGGGGAGAAGGTAAGGGGAATCACCTGAGTAGAGAAGATCAGGGGATAATTTTCTGAGGAGGTACCAAGACATGAAGGTCAGGAACACCTTAGCCATTTGACTTAGCCAAGAAAGATCTGGGCAGAGGGAAAGGTGAAGATCTCGCGGTAGAATAGAGCTGGGCCTGTACAAGAATGAAGAAGCCACTATACCTGGAGCTTAGTGGGACGGAGGCAAGTAAAGAGGTCGGCAGGGCTTGGCTGGGGCCAGATGTATAGAATCTGTAGACCCTGATATGGACATGGATTTTTTTTTCAAAGCACAATGTCTGGAGTATAATGGGGAATAAGCCATTGGCAGTTTTAAGCACACAAGGGACAGATTTGTATTTTTTAAGATTTGGGCTGGCTGCTATGAGGAAAATAGACTGTAGGGGGGCCAACATAAATGCCTAGAGACGGGAGGAGGCTATTGCAGTCATCCAGGTGAGAGGTGGCGATTAAAATGTTGCAGTGAGAGAAGTGGAGAAATACAAGATATATTTTGGAGAAAGAGTCAACAGGATTTAGGGATGGATTGGATTTAGGAGGTGGTAAGGGAAAGGAAGAAATGATGATCAATGTACCCAGTTATGTGGATGGTGGTATCATTTCCAGCAAAAGGGAAGATAAGAGGGACAGGTTTCAGAGACAAAATGAAGCGTTTTATTTTTGACATACAGGCATGCATCATTTTATTGAGCTTGGCTTTATTGCACTTTGCCGATATTGCATTTTTGCAAATTGAACGTTTATGGCAACACTTTGTCAAGCAAGTCTGTATGCACCATTTTTCCAACATTTGTTTACTTCTCGTCTCTGTGTCACATTTCGGTAATTCTCACAATATTTCAAATCTTTTCATTATTATACTTGTTACAGTGGTCTGTGATCAGCAATCTTTGATGTTATTATTGTAATTGTTTTGGGTGCCACAAATGACATTCATATAAGAGGGTAAATTTGATTAATAAACGCAAGTGTGATTTTTTTTTAAGATTTTTATTTATTTGTCAGAGAGAGAGTGAGCACAAGCAGAGGGAGCATCAGGCAGAGTGAGAAGAAGGCTCCCCGCTGAGCAAGGAGCCCCATGTGGAACTCGATCCCAGAACACTGGGATCATGACCTGAGCAGAGGCAGACACTTAACCAACTGAGCCACCCTGGTGGCCCGTGTGTGTGTGTGTGTGTTTTAAGATTTTATTTATTTTTTTGACACAGAGAGAGAGAGAGAGAGATCACAAGTAGGCAGAGAAGCAGGCAGAGAGAGAGGGGGAAGCAGGCTCCCCCCTGAGCAGAGAGTCCAACTTGGGGCTCGGTCCCAGGACCCTGAGATTAGGACCCAAGCTGAAGGCAGAGGCATAACCCACTGAGCCATCTAGGTGCCCCTGTTTTTTTTTTTTTTTTTTTTTTTTTTTTTAAGTAGGCTCCATACCCAGCATGGAACCCCATGCAGAGTTTCAACCTGTGACTCTGAGATCAAGACTTGAGCTAAGATCAGAGTCAGACACTTAACCGACTGAACCACCCAAGGACCCCAATAAATGTGTGTTCTGACTACACTATGAACCGGCTGTTCCCTCATCCTCTCTTAAGGCCTCCCCGTTCCCTGAGACACAGAGAACAATGTTGGAATTGTCCAATTTATAACCCTACAATGGCCTCTAAGTGTTCAAGTGAAAGGAAGAGCCAAATGTCTCTCACTTTAAATCAAAAGCTAGAAATTATTGAGCTTAGTGAGGAAGGCATGTCAAAAGCTGAAACAGGCTGAAAGCTAGCCTCTTGTGCCAGAGAGCCAGGTTGCAAATGTAAATGCAAGTTTCAGTTCTTTTTTTTTTTTTTAAGATTTTATTTATTTGTTTGACAGAGAGAGAGAGAGAGCGAGAGCAGGAACACAAGCAGAGGAAATGGGAGGGGGAGAAGCAGACTTCCTGCCTGAGCAGGGAGCTCGACTTGGGGCTCGATCCCACTACTCTGGGATCAGGACCAGAGTCAAAGGCAGATGCCTAAAGACCGAGCCACCCAGGTGCCCCAAAGTTTCAGTTCTTAAAGGAAATTAATAGTGCTACTCCAATGAACACATGAATAATAAGAAAGCAAAATAGTCTTATTGCTGATATAAAGTTCAAGTGCTCTGGATAAATGATAAAAGCCGTCACAACATTCCTTTAAGCCAAAGCCTAATGCAGAGCAAGGCCCTAACTCTCTTCAGTTCTGTGAAGGCTGAGAGAGGGGAGGAAGCTGCAGAAGGAAAGTCTGAAGCTAGCAGAGATTGGTTCATGAGGTTTAAGGAAAGAAGGCATCTCCATAGCATAAAAGTGCAAGGGGAAGGAGCAGGTGCTGATGTAGAAGCTGTAGAAAGTTCTCCAGAAGATCTGGCTCAGATCAGTGATGAAGGTGACTACACTAAACAACAGATTTTCAGTGTAGATGAAACAGCTTTCTACTGGAAGAAGATGCCATCCAGGACTTCCATAGCTGGCGAGGAGAAGTCAATGCCTGGCTTCAAAGCTTCAAAGGACAGGTTGACTCTCTCCTTAGGGGCTAGAGCAGCTGGTGATTTTAAGTCAAAGCCAATGCTCATTTCCATTCCAAAACTCCCTAAAAACAATGCCAAATCTACTCTGCCTGTGCTCTATAAATGGAAAAACAAAGCCTAAATGAAAGCATGCCAGTTTACAATGTGGTTTACTGAATATTTTAAGCCCACTGGTTGAGACCTACTGCTTAGATATAAGATTCCTTTCCAAATATTACTGCTCACTGACAATGCACCTGGTCACCCATGAGCTCTGATGGAGATGTACTTCGAGATTATTGTTGTTTTCATGCCTGCTACCATATCATTTTATGCTGCAGCCCATCGATCAAGGAGTAATTTCAACTTCCAGATGTTATTATTTAAGAAATAAATTTATTAAGGGTATAGCCACCTTAGAGAGTAATTCCTTTGGTGGATCTGGGAAAGTTGAAAACCTTCAGGAAAGGATTCACCTCTCTACATGCCATTAAGAACATTCATGATTCAGGGGAAGAAGTCAAAATATCAACTTTGATAGGAGTTTAGAAAAAGTTGATTCCCTCAGGGCACCTGGGTGGCTCAGTCTGTTAACTGTCTGCCTTTGGCTCGGGTCATGGTCCCAGGGTCCTGGGATGGAGTCCTTCATCAGGCTCCCAGTGGGAAGCCAGCTTCCCCCTCTCCCCATTGCTCATGCTCTCTCTCTATCTCTGTCTCTCTCAAATAAATAAAAACTTAAAAAAAAAAAAGCTGATTCCCACCCTCATGGATGACTGAGGGTTCAAGACTTCAGTGGGGGAAGTAGGTGCAGATGTGGTGGGAACAGTAAGAGAGGTAAAATGAGAAGTGGAGCCTGAAGATGGGACTGAATGGCCATAGTCTCATGGTACAACTTGAAGAGAGGAGGAGACACTTCTGGATACTTATGGATGACCAGAGAAAACGGTCTCCAGGGATGGAGTCTACTCCTGTTGTAAGACGGTGGAAATATACAAAGGGTTTAGAATGGTACAGAAACTGAGTTCATAAGACAGTGGTAAGTTTTGAGAGAAATGACTTCAATTTTGAAAGAAGTTCTACTGTGAGTAAAATGCTATCAAATAGCATCGTATGTTCCAGAGAAGTCATCTGTAAAAGGAAGAGGCAATTGATTTGGCAAACTTCGTTGTTTTAGAAATTGCCACAGCCACCCCGACCTTCAGCACCCACCGTCCTGATCAGTCAGCAGCTATTAACATCAAGGCAAGACCATTGGGGACTACATGGATAGACCTAGAGGGTACTGCGCTAAGTAAAATAAGTTAGACAGAGAAAGACAAATGCCATATGATTTCACCGATATGTGGAATCAGAAAAAACAAATAAACAAACAGAAAGAAACACAATCACAAATTCAGAGAACAAACTAGTTGTTGCCAGAGGGGAAGGGGTGAGGGGAATGGGCAACATAGATGAAGGGGATTGAGAGGTACAAACTTCCAGTTATAAGTAAATCATGGAGATGAAGGGTACAGCATAGAGAATATAGTCAATAATACTGTAATAATATATATTATATAATATTACAATAATATGGTGACAGGTGGTAACAACATTTATTGTGGTGAGCAGAGCGTAATGTACAGAATTGTCAAATTGCCATGTTGTACACCTGAAACTAATATAACATTGTATGTTGACTATACTTCACTTAAAAAAAAAAGGAAGTGAGAACGGGTAAATAACTATTGAAACAGGGAAAATTTAATAAATTATAAGAGACTAAAACAAAAATCAAGGCAAGACCCTCCACCAGCAAAAAGATTACATCGCACTGAAACATCAGACAATTGTTAGCATTTTTTAGCAACAAAATATTTTTATTAAGTTAAGTACATTGTATTTTTAGATATAATGCCATTATGTACTTAATAGACTATGGCACAGTATACACAGAACTTTTAAATGCACTGGGAAACCAAAAAAATTCATCTCAGTCACTTCATTGTGATATTCGCTTTATTGTGGAGGTCTGGAACCCAACTGACAATGTCTCCAAGGTGAGCATGTATTAAGTTCTAGATGCCTATGGGACATCCAGTGGGAGACATTATGCAGGCAGTGGGCCATAGTCTGTATATGTCTTATAGAAGAGGTCTGGGACAAAGATAGAGTTTGGGGGACATTATCAGTATATACGTAGTATTTAATGCCCTCAAACTGGGTATTATTTTTACCTCGGAAGCCCATAGAGCGAGGAGAGCAGAGCCCCCTTCCTGAATCAAAAGGAAGTGCATCCAATACAAAGCTCTAGTCAGGAGGGGTTGTCTACAGAGGAGCCAAGAGCAAGAGAGTGCAGAGAGGAGAGAGTGGTTTCACAGAAGCCGAGAGAAAAGCAGCGGGAGACATTAGTCAATAGTGTCATCAGCTGCTGGGGGACTGAAGTGAGGACAATGATGGATGTTTCCTGAACTGACCTGGACACACACCTGTGTTTGCTGGATGTCTGTCCTGTCAAAGTGTGTCCCTCTTCCCTTATCAAGGCTTCCTCCACATGTCTTTGGCAGCAGCAGGGTGTGTCCCTGAGGGAGCAGGAGAAGACAATTTTCTAGCAGTATTGTTCATAGTATCAAAAGGAAAGGGGGGAAAAAAGAAATAACTATTGACAGAATAATGGATGAATAAATTGTGTTGTGCTTAGGAAGTCCAGAGAGGGGACACTTAGCTTCAACTGGGTCAGCTCTCCCAGAGTGTCATTGCTTACCTCCCATCCACCAACTCCAGAAAATCTTCATGTTAAGGATGGTTGAGGTCTGGGGTGGAGAAAGGGGAGTTGATAAAAGTTAAAACTGGCTTCTATCACATATATGAATTCGGTATAGAAATTCAGAAATAGGGGCGCCTGGGTGGCTCAGTGGGTTGAGCCTCTGCCTTCAGCTTGCGTTATGGTCTCAGGATCCTGGGATGGAGCCCCACATCGAGCTCTCTGCTCGTCAGGGAGCCTGCTTCCCCCCTTCTGTCTGCCTGCCTGCTTGTGATCTCTCTCTCTGTCAAATAAATAAATAAAATCTTTTAAAAAAAGAAATTCAGAAATAAAACTTCTAAAAACTAATTTCTTTTTAAAAAAATTATTTGTCTGACTATTGAGATATAGTGACATATAACTGGATCTAATTTCTATTATTTATCCAATCAACATGCACTGACCATCTAGAAAGTATCAGGTGCAGGGCTAGGCCTTAAAAGTACAGCCACAGGGATGCCTGGCTGGCATATTTGGTAGAGTGTGCAACTCTTGATCTTGGGGTTGTGAATTTGAGCCCCATGTTGGGCGTGGAGATTACTTTTAAAAAAGTACAGCAACCAATACAACCAAGTCCCCTGCTGTCATGAAGCTTCCATTGTAGGGGCTGGGGAGACAACTGATACAGGAGTAAACAAGCGTATAATATAATTTCAGGGGATGCTAAGTGCTCAGATAAAAAAAATAAAGCAGGGCAAACTGAGAGAGAATAATGGGAGAGGCTCTATTTTCAATGGAATTGTCAGGAATGTGCCTCAGGAGGAGGCATGTCAGCGGGCACTTGAGTGAAGGATGGGGTGGAGGAGGGAGGGAGGGGTCTTCCAGCAAACAGGAGACTGGAAAGGTACAGCCAGTGAGGTTAGGAGGAAACTCAGGAGAGTGCTGAGTCTCAGGAGCCAAGTGAAGAAAGGTCTTCAAGAAAGAAGTGATCACTGAGGCCCCTGTCTGGCTCAGTTGGAAGAGCACACAACTCTTTGATCTCAGGGTTGTGAGTTCAAGCCCCCCGTTGGGTGGAGAAATTGCTTGAATAAATAAGTAAACTTGTAAGGGGAAAAAAATAAAGCTGTGATCATTGGTGGTAAAGGCTTATAAGAGCTTTGGCAGGATGGACAAGAGCAATTGCATGGGGTTGGCAGGAGGAAAAGCCTGACTGAGATCTAAGTTCAAGACAGATGGGGCAGGGGAAAAAAAAAGGAGAGAATGGGAGGTGAGGAAATGGAGTCAGTGCATAGAGAGAAGCATTTAGAGGGTTTGGAACACAACAACAAAGGATAATTTTAAAAGATTGTGAGAGGCAAGAGAAGATTTACCTTTTTATTTCCTCAAAGGGGGCTATTACAGTAAAAGGGAAACTTGATGGTGTGTGAGGATGTTCAAGGAACAAAGCCTTTGAGTAGGTGAGTAGGGATGAGATCCAGGATACAAGTTGAAAGTTGCTGTGAACAGTAGTGGCAGGAGCTATACCTAAGTTCTGGGAAGTTTTTGAGCTGCAACACATGTGGGTTGGAGCAGGGTAAGGATTATCTAGTCTTCGTCATCTGTCCATACTGATGTCCTCTTTCCCATCTGGTGTCAAGTCATTGGCCCATGTGTCTCGCTGCCATGTCCTCCTCAACTAGACCATAAGTCCCCTTCATGTCTGCCAGCTGTGCATGCCATACCTGCTTTGCTCAAGGCGATTGAAGGAAATGTTCCATTGCTCCCTGAACCACCCTCCAGCATGAGGAGCCACACCCTTTAACCATTCCTGTCTTCTGCTCCTGGACTATGTTGGGGGTAGGGACCTTCATGAGCTTTGCCACCTAGGGTAAGACTAGGCTGCTGTAGCAACAAGAATGATCAGTATGGCTCGACCAAGACAGATGTCTATTTTTCTCTATTGTAATTGCAATGCACAAAGTTTATGTCCTCCTGAAATTCACATGTTGAAACCTAATCCTGAATGTGATAGTATTTTGAGGTGGAGGCTCAGACATGATTAGCTCATAAGGGCTGAGCCTTCATGAATAGGATTAGTGCCCTCATAAAAGAGGTCCTCGAGAGCTCCCTTCCCATCCACCAAGTGAGGACATGGTGGGAGGACAGCAACCAGGAAGCTAGTTCTCACCAAACACCGAACCAGCCGGTACCTTGATCTTGGACTCTCCAGTTTAGAACTGTGAGAAATACATTTCTGTTGTTTATAAGCCACCCAGTCTATGGTATTCTGTTACAGCAGCTGAAAATGACAATAATGGTCGAAGGACTAATGTTCCATGTTGTCATCCAGGCACCCAGATTTCTTCCAGTGAGTTCCTTCACTGCCGGCCTGGTTGAGGCTAATTCATGCAGGGTACAACTGGTAGGGAATGTAAAAAGTCCTTGGACTTTTTTCTCTTTCTCCACTCATCCTATGAGATCTCATGTAGCTCTTGGCTTTTTTACCACCGATGACTTTGAAATTTGTCTCTAGGGGCGCCTGGGTGGCTCATTTGTTACGCAGCTGCTTTGGCTCAGGTCATGATCCCAGTGTCCTGGGATCAAGCCCCCTATCGGGCTCCCTGTTCTGAGCAAAGCCTGCTTCTCCCTCTCCCATTCCCCCTGCTCATGTTCCCTCTCTCTGTCTCTCTCTTTGTCAAATAAATAAATAAGATCTTTAAAAAAAAAAAAAAGAAAAGAAAAGAAAAGAAATTTGTCTTTAGTGCAGCCTCTCCCCTGAACTTGACATGTTGTTATATCTAGAGCAGCGAGTTGTACAGATGGACACCACATTCAGTAGGCCAAATTGAGGAGTCTTTATTAAAAAGCCGGCGGCTGCAAGGGGACTCATGCATTCCAAAATCTTGCAGCCTCGGGGCGCCTGGGTGGCTCAGTGGGTTAAGCCGCTGCCTTCGGCTCAGGTCATGATCCCAGGTCCTGGGTTCGAGCCCCACATCGGGCTTTCTGCTCGGCGGGGAGCCTGCTTCCTCCTCTCTCTCTGCCTGCCTCTCTGCCTACTTGTGATTTCTCTCTGTCAAATAAATAAATAAAATCTTTAAAAAAAAAAATCTTGCAGCCTCGAATGAGCTCAGGGGTAGACTTATAAAGGCATAAACCACATCCTGTTGCCAGTTTCTAAAAATTGCCAAGCTCAGTACAGAAGCAAAAATGCTGGGGTAAGCAGATATCTAAGGTAGGGGTACATTTCCGGGAATTGTTTTATCTGGAGTATTTTGTGTTTTTTTCTGCTAAGGTTCCAATAACATGGGTACAGTAACATGACTGTGTTACGAAATGCCCACTTTTTACAAAAATGGTGCGATTTATGCTAAGTCCTTCTCCTAGGTGTCTCAGTATCTCTTTGGATGTCTAGAAAGCATCTCAAACTTGGTATCCCCAAAAAAATATCCAGCTCCTTCTGCAGTCCTCTCCCTTTCCATTAACAACAGCTCCATTTTCCCAGTTGTTTGGCTGAAAAATCTTAGTGTCAACCTTGACTTCTCTCTTTCCCTCATATCTCACCTCTGGTCGGTCCATAAATGCTATTGATTGGTTCTATTATTGAAATAACAGGTTGAAATATTGAAATAACAACTCACTAGTTGAACTCCTGTTATCTAAACTCAGAAACCGAAGAGACACAAATAAAATTTTTGAAATATCCTTCAATATCGGAGACCTGACACTACCACCATGCTTAGATCCAAGCCCTGTGTTTTAGAGAACCCCGCATCACCACATACATCCGTGCTTCAGGATTTGGAAGTTCAGCGCTAGCACAGCACAGCCCGAAATCATAAACATCTAGGACTAGCACAGTTCATGTCCCAGGGAATGATCCTAAACTCTTGGGTCGTGTGTTCCCAAAACAAAAGTGAATTGTGTTGATCGCTGTAAAAGTTTACAGGTGGTGTCACTGCCAACATCAGAAAACAGACACTGCTTCAGAGTCTGCAGAAGGCTGAAAGAACCAGCTCAGGCAAAGGAGCTGACAAATTCATTGCCTTGCCAAAGCTTTCCTCTCTGATGGCATGAAGTAATAAATTATGGCACACCAAAGTATCATTTTCCAGTAGTGCCCAGCGTCCATTTTCTTGTTTCTCTTCCAGTTTCAATTCCAAATGGGAGGTACTCATAAATTACCTTGGCATTCACAACAGTTACACATGGCAGCTGAGGGATGTTTTCCAATTGAACAAATCTTATTACTCATCTGGGTATGCATAGATCTAGATGTAACATGTGTGAGGCATAGTACCAATTCTTTCTATTGGCATCTAGACGGATATTAAACACTAAAAGGGCAGAAAGTTTTATTTTAAAAAAATTAGTAAGACTTGATAGAATTTTCAAAACAAAAATGTATCAACTTTATCATTTTATTTTTTAAAGTATTTATTTAGGGGCGCTTGGGTGGCTCAGTCGTTGGGCGTCTGCCTTCTGCTTAGGTCGTGATCAAACCCCACATCGGGCTCCCTGCTCCACAGGAAGCCTGCTTCTCCCTCTCCCACTCCCCCTGCTTTTGGTCCCTCTCTCGATGTGTCTCTGTCTGTCAGATAAATAAATAAAATCTTTTTTTTAAAAGGTATTTATTTATTTATTTAGAGCACAAGTGTGGGGAGGGGCAGAGGGAGAGAGAGAATCCGAAGCAGAATCAGACTCCATGCTGAGTGTAGAGCTGGATGCGGGGCTGGATGCCATGACCCTGAGATCATGACCTTAGCCAAAATCAAGAGTCAGGTGCTCGACTGACTGAGCCACCCAGGAGTCCCTTAAATTTTCATTTTTTTTTTAAGATTTTATTTATTCATTTGACAGATAGAGATCACAAGTAGGCAGAGAGGCAGGCAGACAAAGAGAGAGGCGGAAGCAGACTCCCCACTGAGCAGAGAGCCCATGCGGGGCTCTATCCCAGGACCCCGAGAGCATGACCTGAGCCGAAGGCAGAGGCTTTAACCTGCTGAGTCACCCAGGCACCCCTAAATTTTCATTTTAAAAGTCATATTAATGTGTATATTTGCTTTTTATTTTTAATAGATGATTTAAGTATTTTGGAGAGCGGGGAGTCTTGCTTTTCCCTCTGCCTCTCCCCCGCTTGTGCTCACACGCACTCTCTCTCTCAAATAAATAAATAAAATACTTTAAAAAAGAAAGAAATATTAGAGTGCACTTGTGATGAGCACCAGGTGTTGTATGGAAGTACTGAATCAGTATCTTTTATCCCTGAAACTAATGTTAGGCAGTTAGGAGTGACAGAGAAGGTCCAGAGCAGATGCCGGCCATAGCCTGGGAACCTCCCCAGAAGATTAACAGCCACACGTTCAAAGCCAGCTCTAAGGGCTAACAGAATAGGAAAGGCTGCAAGGGGCCTTACAGGAGCTGAGCATGAGCATGAAAGGTGCAACTACACTGTACATGAACTAATTGGAATTTAAATACAATCTTAAAAAAAAAGATTAGTAATTTTGGTGAAAAAAGTGAAGAAAAATATATTCTAAGTGTGTTAATGCTCTTCAGCCAAAGACCACTGGAATCACACCTATAGATAAATAAATTGGGATTTATCACCCATTGCGATGGGGGAGAATAGACACATGGGGAAACATGGATGTTACAAACAGATCCTTTTATAAGATCTGGACTAGGGTTGAATGACTTGGGGAAAGTGTAAGATAATGAGGGGTAGCTCTCACTCTGTGGGTGTCAGAAGGCAAGGGCAGTTCTATGATTGGGAATCTCAATACACAAATCTTTTTTTTTTAAGATTTTATTTATTTACTTGACGGACAGAGATCACAAGTAGGCAGAGGGGCAGGCAGAGAGAGAGGAGGAAGCAGGCTCCCTGCTGAGCAGAA